>NC_056751.1:774613686-774818686 GCF_019279795.1 Protopterus annectens
TGCAGCCTGCTGTGTGGTAATTGCAGTACTCAATGTCATAGCAGCCCACTGCTCTAAAATGTTAAGTTAGGTAGGCGTAGCTCTTTCAGCTTTCCAAAGTGGGCCCCATGCTTGTTTGCTGTGGACACCGTTGTGTCAGTTAGAAGGTTGGTATACTTCTTATATCTGAAGCTAGGGTTGTAGCCAGTGATTTGCATGTTGTACTCAAACCTGAATGTTGCTGCTTCTAGTACACACTTGTCAGTGTAGAATTGTACTCACCCCTCCAAATGCTTACACAAGATACATGGGAGTATGTACTTTCTTTTCTAATTAGACAATTAACTGCCATACAAAAGTAGTTATTGCAATGTATTCCTCTGGCACATGAACTGTTTGTGAACTACTATACTGTAAATATGAATTACCTCACTTCTGAACAGTTTGTTGTTTATTTGTGTTCACATTAGCACAGGCTGCTCAAGACAACTGGACACATTTCAGTACTGAGTATACCTACCTATATCCTTGGTAGAGCCTGAATACACAGGTATATTGTTCTTTTGGGTAGGGGTGCAGAAGTACAGAGAGATTATTTATTATTGTGTGATGTTTATCTTGCTGAACATACAGGGTTGCTGTGTACCTGTTAATCTAACAAGGCAAGTAGTCTGTCTGTGTAGCTCCCACTTGTGGACATATCCAGATGGTAGCCAGAGGTTAGCCTATTATTCTTTGTCTGTGCACCACACCGGTCTTTTCTGCACTGGAACAATGGCATTGTCACAGTTGGTTGCTACCAGTACATGGCTACATCCTTTGATATTTCTGTGTTGTACTCCTACATAAGGGTATGCTTGTGGGACTCATTCCATAGCTATTTGCAGACTGTGTAACAGCAGAAAAACTGAAATGCCTGTGTGTTTCTGCCTCTGCCAGGCCTCTGATACACTCAGGTATATATTTGAACAGCCTCAGGGAAAGGTACATATAAGTAAGGTACACCTGTAATATATTACAGACATTAAGTTGAGACTGTGAGGGAATCAGAGCATATGTATTAATACTAACATGCATGCAGTGTGTACTCTTACTTATTGACATTATTCATTAAGTGTAATTCCCCACTTTTCGGCCTAACGTCAGTACTTTTCAGAGGGATTCTGAGGTGCACAGCTAACATTTGTTTACGAATCAGGGGCATCCCTGAAAAGCAGTCACAGTTGGGAAGTATGGCCTCTGCCCTATTCAAATATGCCAGTGTTTATCCTGCTCTGATACTGTGTGGGGTTTGTAAAGTGCTACTGTAACTTTATTTCCTACTAGAATGGCTGGTTCTCTTTTCACAGTCATGTCATGCTATTCCACAACAACTGCTGGTAAAGATCCACAGAACATTTACATTCACTCATTGTAATGCATGATATATTTATTACAGCACCAACTTGTTGTATGCCTACTGTGGCTTAGTGGTACTTCATGCAGTGTAGTGTGTCCAGGGTTTGAGACTGACAGAGGTGTTTTATTTTGCTGCTCAGCAGAACAAGGGCCCTGCCATGCAGAGTGACTAAGGCACTTTTAAGCAGTTGTAAGCGGGTTTGTGTGGGTTTGCGTGATGCTTAGCAATACTTAGCTAAGCGCACACATGCGCACACTCGCATTAACCCACTAACTACTGCTTAAAAGTGCTTACTCCTGCTAACCCCCACACTAATTTCTTTGAAAGAAAAGAAAATGGGGAGATAGGAAAGTGGTGAAAAAGGCAGCACAAAGAGGGAAAGACAGTAGGGAAACAAGCTCAGGATTTGCAGGATGGGTGTAGGGAAGGTCCATAGCTGCCCATTTCTTTACCAGCAACAGCTCTGCATATGTTAGAAATCTGGAGTGAAATTTGAAACCTTCCACCCCTGAGAGAGGGGTGAGGACAACAAAGTACTGCCAATTATAATTATCAGTTTACATGTCCAGCAGACATGTGTGCGAAATGGGCAGCTATGTATGGGGCATAATTTTTTTGTGGGAACAGATTGCCCCCTTTTTGTTTTTTCAGGTGAGAGTGGAATGTGAGGTAGAGGAAGTAGGTATATTTGGGGAGGTAGGTTGGGGAGTTAAACAGACAAGACAAACAAGGCGCATACAGGGGCGGAATATGACACATGAGGTGGGTGAACACAATTGATGGGGACGGATGTTTGGAAATCCCAAGCCCATGAGCCCACAGATGGTAACAGTGGAACTGAGATCCCCACCCATGGGCAGTCACCACTGCACTTTCACAGCCCCAAGGGTGGCTGTGCTGGGGGCTGAGTAGGAGTGGTAGGCTCACCGTGAGTCACGCTACTCTTGCCTCGAGCTGGCGTAGGGGATCAGTGACTGAACACTGGATCTCCCTAAGCACCACAGCTTGGACCCTTCAGAGGGTGACAGTTGGCCCTTCTCCGCCCACGCTTGCACAGGGGGGACGAGCCCCATCCCCTGCAGCGCTTCCACCCAAAGGTGGCACAGGACCAATGGAGGAGGGGAGCCTGGGCTGGGCACCGGACCTGCTGGTGCCAGGTGCTATCGCCAGCTGAGGAGGGACAGGTGGGTCCGCTGGGACCAGCCTTCCCATACGTTCTGTGTTTAGGTGTGTTTAATTGCAACATAAACAACAGCATGCAAGTAATATTCCCATTAACCCAACACACCAGGGTTCCAACAGTTGAACAGCAAGCATAACACATGCATATATTGAACGACAGTGGACATTCCAACAGCATGCAGGGATGATTGGTGGCAACAGGCCACCAAGATTGTGGTGTTTGAACAGGGCACATGCATCAAAGTAAATGCAGATATTTATAGAACAATAGGACATATGTCCCAACAAATGTTTTGAGATTAGATATACCCATTGAGGTGTGGAATTGCATTGTTTATGCACATACAGTAGGGTGTAAAAAGATACCTCCATTAACATCTTATAAGTACTTATAGTTTACACTACATTCCTATTGACTGCAGGTGTATATCCCCTACATGTATTATTACACTAGGCAACGTGCATTAGGTTGTGTAATGGGTTTGGCTAGTTCATTATATACCTGACCTATATCTGACATACTAACTGTCCAAGATGCAGATGTTACTGCTACATAGTTATATATTTTATTTATATTTATATATCTACATATCTGGATGTGTTCACGTGACATTTTCAGTTATATTTCTACAGAACCCTACATTTCATATAGTACACTCACATTTCTGGGGAACCAATTAACAAGCTACTCCTACTCGTGTGCCAGATTTACCTGTGCATGCCAGCCATTAACCAACTGTTGAGGACTGTATATATGCTTCACAGCTACTGCCACTTCCTTCATCCACTTTATATGGGACTGCCCAACTGTGGGTTGACAGCACTTAATACAACAGTGCTATTTATATAATGCAAGGGTACAACAACATTTCAAAGTAAGTGACACAGACACACTCCAAGTATTATGCCTTTATTAATTACATTACACACTTTTCTACAGGCTCTCTCATTTATTTGATATTACAGTGCATACAGAAGACTTATTCAAGATGTACTATACATTTTTTAATAGGTTACAACACTCTTTTTCAGGCTCGCTCACTTATTTTATATAACAGTACATGCAGAGATATTATTCCGGACTTATTTTACCTTTATTAATGCAGAGAAATTATTCAGGGCATTTTATGGCTTTATTATTGGGCTACAACACTTTTTTTCAGGCTTTCTCACCTATTTTATATAACAATACATGCAGAATAATTACTAACCTGCCTGGTGGCACAGCCTTAGCAGCCTATCTGCATAGGCTTGCTGATTCGCAGCATGGACACCTGCAGCTGTGAAGTAAATGAAGGGATATTGAGATATACCTATCCATTATATAGACTAAATTAGCATGTCTTACATACGTCATTCCATGGCTACCTACTCAGTAGTGGGGCATCTTGCATGTCACGGGCCTCCTGTATCCATTGGTTCAGTAGGTCCTGCTTCCATCTCTTCAGGTCTGCATGGTGATGACGGACCTGCTCACCAGTCTGAGGGACGCCTGTGGCACTGGTGAGATCATGAGCTAACTGGTTCCAAGCCTTTGCTTTGTAGTCTGTCCCTTGGAACTGGACCTGCAGGAGTCTTGACTCATGATGGTGGACAAGGAGCCAAACCATGTATTTTGACTCCTCGATGCCCCAGCTTTGCACTCGAAAGCAAGTACCCTCTCCAGCACCAGCCATTCTGACTGCAGATGGGAGCTACAATCAGTTATGGTGAGTATTCCTGCCTATGGAGCTTAAATATGCCGCATTTCCCGCACTTATTTGTGATTGGCCATTTTTGAAAATTCTCAGCTAACAGCAAACCTGCTTAGCAATGGTTAATCTTCCATTTATAAGTATATGTATGTTAACAGTGCAAGTTTATGCTAAGCTGTCATGGCTTAGTGGTTCATTACTTTGATTATGGTGCACAGTGTCCCGGGTTCTAACCTTGTCATTGCTTTATATTTTAATACTGTCCAGAGAGGCTAGGTGGTGTGGCTGTGTTTAGGCAACTTTGCTCTACGTTGCTCAACATTGCCCGACAGTGAGCTGGTTAACGCGGTGCGCAGGTCCGCGCAAACCTATTGCGCTAGGTAAAGCGCTGCTTAGCTATGGGCAATTATATTGTGCTAGGTAAAATGCTGCTTAGCTATGGGCAATTATATTGCACTAGGTAAAACGTTATGGGCAATTATATTGCGCTAGGTAAAACGTTGCTTAGCTATGGGCAATTATATGTCAATATCCTTAATGCTGCTCACCTTCTTATATTTATATATATATACATTTTGTTCACTAATACATAGGTCATTTCAATGCTTTTTACTAAAATTTCATTCATATATGTCAGGAATTATTTTATATACTGATTTAAAACATAAAATAGACAGAGGAGTGGTGGTACTAGAAGAGGGAATGCCTCCTCTTTGTGAGAACGCTCTACCACTACGCTATTGCTATTTGGTTTGATTTGCATAAACATTTCTTATTAGGCTCTTCGATGTTGAAATTGCTAACTGCAGCTAAGCAATGGGCACACCCATGCAAACACTCGCAAATACGGGCAGCTATATCGGGAATTAGAAAAAAAATTAGTTTACATTTTACATTTACAAAGGGGTTTAGTATGTGGGGATGTGTACTGTTTGTTATGTGTACATTCAGTGGACTCGCTCATTGCATTTGTCTTTTTCACTTTATATGGTTGCAGGGGCATGGATATTTGGACTGCTCGGCAGTTAAGTCAGTGCCCTCATGCATATGCATGATGCACTGACATCGTAGTCTTAAATGACTGTCTCCGAGTAAGACTTGGTTAGTCTTACTCGGAGGATTACTGAATCCCGGCCAGTATTATAAAAATATGTGCTAAACAAAATGATACCTAAAGCATTCTCTGTAGAACTAATTCATAACTTGTTCAGATATATGCAAAATGTCAAGCAATTAGGGAACATTCAGTTTTATATTTAAGGTACTTTCAAATTTAGAATGTCTGTCTCTGTTTACTGCATAGAAGGAACAGCTGTATTTGTTAAGTGTGAGCAGTTTAGATTGCTTATAATCATTTGAGGACTGAACCGCTATAATAATATTGGTATTATAATAATAATATAATGCTGAGTTTTCTGGCAACTTTTAAGCTATTGTATATCTATTCTGTACAAACTGAATCTCATGTAGTTAACAGGAAACAGAAAATGAGGTATCTAATATGCTATTATCTTACAAGAAAGGCACACAGAGGTGCCTTGTTATACAATTTAAGCTTTTGTATAGCCACTTCAGAAACCATGGTCACTTCCAAATAATCAGCTGCTGTTTTAGCAAAAGTTCTCAAATCATTTCTTGACGTATTTCCAATCATAATCTAATTCTGGAAAAAAGTGACTGGTAATACATGTGGGTGGGGTAAAAATGTAACACATTGCATTTAATTCCCACACAGTTTTCTTTTGCATACGTTGTGACTCAAATTTTAGATAATGCAGAAAATGGGAAAATATGCCTAACAGGCCTTAATAAAAACAAATCAGTCATGCAAACTGAAGGAATGACTAAAGCTAAAAACCTGCTAGATACAGATTGAAAAGAAAACATTTTCTGCTTGCTTAGTATAATTCATGATAACATAATTTTGATGCTATATGCTTTTGTAATTATGGTTTTAATTTAATTCCTATTTTTATACATATCTTTACATTAATGGTTTTAATTATGGTGGATATCTTCTTTTTCTGATTTTATTTCATAACCTGTTGGTATTTTTTAGAATTTTATTTACTAAGTTTTCCATTTCTGTCCAAAAACAAAATAAAACAATGATAGCAAATTCCAGGCCAGTTTCTTGTCATTTCTGAACTGTCTCTGTAGAAGTCAGGAAATAATACACACAGTTTGTCCTTGATAAAGCAGTAACAGCAAGATGCAAAATATTAATTAGAGAATTCACTTATGTCTAACAGATTTAAAATTATTATAGCATATGATTTTGTCTCAGAATGATTAAAAGCCTTAATCACTAATTTAATGACTCATTTTAAAACCACACTTTTCATTAGTCTCTGGATAATTGTATTTTATACCAATGTTGCTTCTAGTTGATCCCCAAAAATGCTCGATGCTGATAAAATCCAAACAAAGGAAGACAATTCAATATACACAAGCAAAAAACCTTCCGGATGGATACTGCTGTTTTCTGAAAAGCTTTATTAAAACCAGATAAAATCCAAAGACAGTAGATTGAAAAGTTAGCGCTTTCGGGTGTAACCCTTCATCAGACAAAGACACAAACAGTATCAAGCACTATTTAAAATAAATATAAACCAATCACAAACTAGTAAAAAACCCACCTATTTTTCAAGGCGGGCTTCATTGGTATGACATCATTAAGACCGGGCCATCTATGGGCCATGAACTCTATAATCCACCTTGACTCTATAAGCTCTGTGAGTTGTTTTACATCCCCCCCCTTTTGTTGAGTTTAACATTCACAATGGCCCTGAAACTAAAAGTATGTGTGGGACATTCATTGACATGCCTACACAAGGCATTATGTATATCGCCATTTCTTATGGCTGATAGATGTTGCAGCACCCTAACTTTAAACATGTTGTTAGTCTTGCCAACATAAAAACATGGGCAAGAGTTGCATTCAGCCAGGTAGACTATGTCTTTGGTCCTACATGTTGCTCTAGCTTTTAGTTGAAAGCTTCTACCAGTATTATGATGCACGAAAGTTGTATTCTTATTAATATAAGGGCAAGCCTTACATGCTCCACATGAGGTGCTCCCAATTTGCTTGACATATTTTCTATCCTGTAAGGTATGCTCTCCACAGAGAATGTCCTTTAGATTTTTATTCTTTCTATAGCCAAACATGGGGTGGGGACCTACTACAGTCCTAACCTTGTCATCACTAATTAGGATATTCCAGTTTTTCTTTATAATATTAGTGATGTCCTTGATGTTACTGCTGTATGTAAACATCAATTTGAGATTACACTCATCCTTCTTGTCATCACTAATCTCCCTAACTGATGATACTTGTGAATGTAACCATGGTTTATATCTGTGTCCCCTCTTTGCTTTACTAATTGTGATGGTCTTATTGACCATCTCATCATGGTACCCCCTAGCTTGTAAAAAACCTGTCAACCTGTTGGTTTCCCCTTCAAATCCAGATTCCTCAGTACAGATCCTGGATATCCTGCTTACCTGTCCTTGTATTATACTAGGAAAGGTATAGCGTGGGTGTATACTATCGTATGATAGGAGCGTATTTCTCCAACATTCCTTTCTGTGTAGACCAGTGGTGAATCCAAAACTGGTTTGTGCTATTGAAACATCTAGGAAGTCTATATGAGTATATGATGCTAGCTTGGTGAACCTGAAAAAATGTGTGGTGGAGTGTAAGTAATCTACAAAATGGTCCAAAGACGAAGCCTCCCCTTTCCATAAAATCCACGATCGTTTGTATAGTCTAATATTAGACCACCAAACTGGATGATTGTAAATAAACTGATCCTCCCAATAGGAGAGCACGAGATTAGCATAAGTATTAGCACAGGGTGTGCCCATTAGGCTACACCCTGTGCTTGTTTATGTAGTTGTTCAGGACCTAAAAAGACATTATTGTCTAACACCAGATTTAACATAGTTGTAATCAAGCACTTTATTTCTATGGACAACCCCCTGCTCAATATGGGTTTTTCCATACCTGACAACATTAGTCTCAATGCCACTACTCCAGTAATGGTAGATAATAACTTTGATGGACTTTTGAGAGACTATAATTTTAAAATGGCAAAACTACAATGGCTACAATGGCAGACATTTCACTTTCAAGCATGTCTACAATATAGCATAGTCCCTCGAGGGATGAGGGTCCTATGCATGCCGACTCAGGGTAATCGCTACCCAGACTTGTTGGCAAAATGGCAATTGATAAATATTAGAACGAGTTTCCAGTACATGGAACTCCTTAATAGCTACTTTGCTCCAGAAATAACCTCCCTCAAAGAAGAGGTCAAAAGTTACATCACCAGTTACAGAATGACTTTGCAGGTTCGACCCACACACTACGGCTAAAAGAATCCTATCAACTGTTAATCGAGAATGAGAATAAACTGAAAACTACAAAAATGAATAAACTAAGGAGAGATCATGAGGACTTCTCCAGAGGCAACATCTTTGTGTGGGGGAAACCGAGACCAGAGCACTTAGCAAACCAGCATGATGACATCAGACCCTCGACCCATCCACGCTATGTGGATAGGACATTCTCCACAGTGGTGAGCCACTCAGGGAGACCTGAGAGGGCTCTCCCATCTGGGAGCGTAGTTTCTTCACATCAGCGTTTCACTTTCCAACGTGAGGGTTTGTCGATGGTAGATGACGTCATTGGCGATACCGCGACTGTTCACAGCACTGAAGCGCCCACACCAGTGGGAGCATCGGTAGGAGATCAGGTTGTGAATGGGGACAATTTGGTTCAGGAATCTGTGGTTGAACATAGCTCGACTGATGTGTTAGTAGCGAATGATCCAACAATTACCAGTATGGATGCACAGTTAGGTCGAAGGGGAATTGAAGTACATGATGAGACACGACTGGGGGCACGCCCCAAGGGACTACTATCGGAACAACATTTTTTGAACAACCTACCAGTTCCGGTCAGAAAGAAGGGAGCATGGAAGCGCTCCTTGAGCGAGAGCAGAGACTCGCAAAGCAAAAAGAGGATTTTGGACTGACTACTTCTGGTAATAACATTGTATATAATATTTCTAGCTACACTTTGACTCAACATGAATTATACGTCTTAAACAAGGGACTGTCTTTTGTCCCAAGTAGAGAAAGTGTATATCACGAAGTAATTATGGATGTTATGATGTTCTGTAGAACAGTTGCTTTACGCAATATGTTTGGTAGTAGTACTAATAATAGAGATGTGTTAAGACAACCAAGCACATTTGTACCTACTTTTACTGCCTCCATGAATTTGTTCATTAAGGCCTGTGAGAAAGACCTATTGGAATATTTTCAAAGGGGCTTTACACAAAGATATTATAATTTAAGTCCTATACAGAAGCAAGCCCTGTATGATTTGAGCAATAATGAAAGGGTAACAATAAAAATGGCTGACTAAGGTGGGGCTATTGTCGTTATGGATACTAGCTTCTACCATAATAAATTGAGTCTTTTGTTACCTGATTTAGACACTTATGTCCCATTGAACCCCCTTAATGCCAAGTTGCTTGTTGATAAAGTGCATGCTTGTTTGAAACAACTTCTACAGAATGAGGTTATTAATGAGGAATTATACAATTTCCTCAGAATAGAAGGTGTAGTAACTCCCATTTTTAAGGGTTTACCCAAAATACATAAATCCCTGGAAGATCCGCCTATAAGACCTATTGTTTCAGGCAGGAAATGGGTGACAGAAAACATCTCAATATGGCTTGAAACTACACTTCGGCCTGTGGTAGACAATATAGAAAATATTCTATCCGACACAGAGGGTTTCTTGAGAGCACTAGGTGAGGTACAGAGGGGACCAAATGATGACCCATACCTTATGGTGACTCTGGATGTAGAAAGTCTATTTACTGTTATTAACAATGACTATGGTGTCACAGCTATTGGAGAACTTTTGAAGGTACGAGATGTTGAGCATAGTAAGATTAACTTGATTACAACTATGTTAAATCTGGTGTTAGACAATAATGTCTTTTTAGGTCCTGAACAACTATATAAACAAGCACAGGGTGTAGCCATGGGCACACCCTGTGCTAATACTTATGCTAATCTCGTGCTCTCCTATTGGGAGGATCAGTTTATTTACAATCATCCAGTTTGGTGGTCTAATATTAGACTATACAAACGATCGTGGATTTTATGGGAAGGGGAGGCTTCGTCTTTGGACCATTTTGTAGATTACTTACACTCCACCACACATTTTTTCAGGTTCACCAAGCTAGCATCATATACTCATATAGACTTCCTAGATGTTTCAATAGCACAAACCAGTTTTGGATTCACCACTGGTCTACACAGAAAGGAATGTTGGAGAAATACGCTCCTATCATACGATAGTATACACTCACGCTATACCTTTCCTAGTATAATACAAGGACAGGTAAGCAGGATATCCAGGATCTGTACTGAGGAATCTGGTTTTGAAGGGGAAACCAACAGGTTGACAGGTTTTTTACAAGCTAGGGGGTACCATGATGAGATGGTCAATAAGACCATCACAATTAGTAAAGCAAAGAGGGGACACAGATATAAACCATGGCTACATTCACAAGTATCATCAGTTAGGGAGATTAGTGATGACAAGAAGGATGAGTGTAATCTCAAATTGATGTTTACATACAGCAATAACATCAAGGACATCACTAATATTATAAAGAAAAACTGGAATATCCTAATTAGTGATGACAAGGTTAGGACTGTAGTAGGTCCCCACCCCATGTTTGGCTATAGAAAGAATAAAAATCTAAAGGACATTCTCTGTGGAGAGCATACCTTACAGGATAGAAAATATGTCAAGCAAATTGGGAGCACCTCATGTGGAGCATGTAAGGCTTGCCCTTATATTAATAAGAATACAACTTTAGGTGCATCATAATACTGGTAGAAGCTTTCAACTAAAAGCTAGAGCAACATGTAGGACCAAAGACATAGTCTACCTGGCTGAATGCAACTCTTGCCCATGTTTTTATGTTGGCAAGACTAACAACATGTTTAAAGTTAGGGTGCTGCAACATCTATCAGCCATAAGAAATGGCGATATACATAATGCCTTGTGTAGGCATGTCAATGAATGTCCCACACATACTTTTAGTTTCAGGGCCATTGTGAATGTTAAACTCAACAAAAGGGGGGGGATGTAAAACAACTCACAGAGCTTATAGAGTCAAGGTGGATTATAGAGTTCATGGCCCATAGATGGCCCGGTCTTAATGATGTCATACCAATGAAGCCCGCCTTGAAAAATAGGTGGGTTTTTTACTAGTTTGTGATTGGTTTATATTTATTTTAAATAGTGCTTGATACTGTTTGTGTCTTTGTCTGATGAAGGGTTACACCCGAAAGCGCTAACTTTTCAATCTACTGTCTTTGGATTTTATCTGGTTTTAATAAAGCTTTTCAGAAAACAGCAGTATCCATCCGGAAGGTTTTTTGCTTTTGTTTCTAGTTGAGCATCATTATACCAATTAGTTACTTTCTTTTGCTTCATTCCTGAATTCAAGTCCATTATTTAGGAATTAAAAAAGAACACATTTAGTCTGGCAAAATATTTCAGCTATGAAACATTAATTACTTTAGAGGAGTGATATACATTTTGCCATTACTACCACATGGTAATACGATCTAATACCTCTGCATTCTACATTACACGGTACGTTCAAGGAGACGTTCAGCCGCAGACAGTTTAGAATTTGGTTTAGAAATGGCAAGCACTTCCCTTCATAACCTACTAATAGATATCTAAGAAACTAAAGGAACAGAAAATGCCAACGACCATGTATATAGGATATGCACTTTAGAAATCATGGGCTTTTATGTAAAACTTCATTGAAAAATGTCAGATATCTGAAAGTGTCCAAATCAAAAAGCAAAATGCATTAGGAAATGTTGACAGCAATGTGACACACTATACATTGCAAGATTCAATGAGAAAGGATGGGCTGGTGCATCCATAAATGATTTGTACATGCCAGGTATGAAAGGCCCAGGGTCAATAGGAGGACTAGGTTTGTTATCTGTTGTTTTGTCAACACATAAAGTGTCATACCTGTTTTGTCAATGTCAATGTTTTAGTGGAATGGGGAACCATTTTGTTTCTATTGCTACAATGCTATGTCTGAGGGAATATGTCTTAGAGAAACAGTTAAAGATTACTTTGATTTTTATTTTAAATGTTCCTCTTTTTCCAAGTCTGTGCAACCTTTGCGATATTATTTGTAGATATTGGAGTTGTGGGGACATGGGGGGGTGGGGGTTCAAGGGAGCCTCCTTCAAAAAATAGTTGTTATATGATATGATCTTAAGTGATTTTACTGGTGCTGGAATTTTAAGATGTCATGATTGTGAATATTAGCTGTTTTACTTGCAAGGCCTCATGCTTTACCTAAATGCGATACAATGTTTCATTACAAATCCTGCGTTAAGTCCTCATGCCCTCTTTGTTAAAGGAGGACTAATGCAGAGCAGATGACACAGACTGCTGTTAAATGCATCTAGCAATCAAGTTGACACATAACCTGCCTACTAAGTTATTTAAAGATCAGAGGTAGTGTACCTTTCAAAGATTATACTGGTTGTTGCATCCGAATCAGGACTCTTCATTTTTGATAAAACACAACTTCAGTGCTAACACAAAATATATACAGTAACAATAAATTACACATGAAGTACAGTAGAAACATAACTTAAAAGAGAAGTCTTCTAACTTTCTTTCTAGAACACAATTCTAGAGGTTAACTAAGGCACTGCATTTAAAGGTATTTTTCAATTAAATTAGTTTTTCAGATATGTTAAAAGCTTTATTCCTAAATATCTCTGCATAGTATCTCTGTCAGTCCAGGTGGTCTTGCAGTAGGATATTACAGTAGAAAAGATTATGCGCCTTCTACAGCATGAAAAATTACTGGTGTTGTCTCATTTACATGTTGTTGTTTGTCTTTTTGGCGTTTCCCAGTTATGGGTCACCACAGCAGAACTCCGGTCTGCTAATGATTGGCAGTAGAATTTTACAGTGCCGTGGTGCCAGCCCGATGCCCAAACTTCAGCGAAGGCACGCCCATTCACGCATGTCTTTCGGAGGCCACTTGACCACGGGGAGGACATGCAAACTCCACACAGAAGGCACTTCAGCCGTGAATCAAACAGGACAACCTCTTGCTGTGAGGCAACAACACTACCACTGTACCACCGTGGCTTCAGTTCTCTCATTTACACGTACCTTTGCTTTAAAACATTTCATCCTTGGCAGTACAATTTCTGACATATATGCAAATAATTTTGCATCTTTTTTGTAACACTGACTCTGGTTTTAATCATATGCAAATGTCTCTGCATATTACATTCACTGAGGTAACTAAATCTCCTAGCATTCTAACTACTTTAAAATTTATATAGACATTTCTGGTTTTCTGCTAATGCCTCTTTAGATTAGAAACTCATAAGCACTTTCTTCTATTTATCACTTTCTTTAGCTTAATTCTGTGCTCATTATGAAACATTTTGCACATATGTTTTTATGTTGTCTTTTATATTTGTTGTATATTTTATGTCTTAATCTCTTCAAGAACTATAATACCTTTGTTGAAACATTTGTGCATTTTTGGCAAAATTGTTTAATGTCATATCTTACATTTTTAGATTTTTTTCTAGATACTGTTCATTGTGTGGGTATGACCATCAACACTGTCTGCAAACCTGAACTGTGTATTTTATACAGCCATATAGATATTAAACCGTGTCACCCAGCTTTCCCATGCTACATTTGGGCACTATGAGTCATAGTCAGTATCAAATGGAGGTAGGTCTGGTAACTTTTGCATTACTGGAGACTTGTAAAGTAACTTTAATACTCTCTGACTCAAGTATGGTTTATGTAGTATAGTTTGTTACTTTCAGCTGTCCTGATCTGATTGTTGAATAATAAGTCTGTAAGTTAACACAGAGGACTAAGGCCATGAGCTATTATTGAGATATTTCATGTGGTGTAAGATTTAGTTTCCTCTGTCTTTTTTGCCTATTGTATAACCTTGAGAAAGCAATTTAACCATCCGATGCCTTGAGGAATTTAGACTAGACACCTTAATGGTCTGCTCAATTGCAAGTCTAGTAACTACCTTTGAACTTAATTCTTTTTAGTAAAATTACACTTAGCTTTCGTAGATCCTGCTTATTCTATATTTCTGTATTTATGGTTTCAGACCTGTAGAACAAGAGAACTAATTGCATTTGAAATAAAACAAATGTGTCCCTTTTCCATGAAACATTCGGATTTGAAAAAAATGATAATTTCATTCTTATCAAGATTTTCTTTGCTTCAACTCGGTTTTATTTTTTTTTCTTTGAGAAGGTATATCTTAGTGAGGTGATACAAGAAATAACTTAGAAATACACACAGCATGGCAGGGGCACAAATTTATAGAGTAGGTCTTCTACATATAAAATGTATATCTCATGAAAGTATATGTCATTACAAAGAATCATAATTTAACATTTCTCAATCAGATAAACCCCTGAATGCAAGTATTCCCTTTCATTTGTGAACATGAATACTGTGAGTCACCTTAGAGTCACATGACTGCCCAGTTTATGAGAAAAAAGCTTGAATAACAAAGATCACAGCATAACTTTTACTAGTAGTTTTATATTGTTTTTATTAGAGCTCTTTCGTCAACAATAACTGTCAAGAAGTCAGCCATTATGTGCCTGAATAAATCATTCCATGAGTATTAATTATGCTCTTGTCTTCTCAGTTCCCTATACCAGTGAACAGCTTTCAACTACTTAGCCAACCAATCAAGGTACTGCATGTTATTTGTAACAAATATTCAAGAAACAGCCCTAAACCAGTATCAAATAACCAAATAACAGGGCTGAAATCAGTCAAGAACCCAGTAGTGAAAAATAATTTAATAGCACAAAGCATAAAAATGAATTAAGCACTTTCATTCTTGCCAGTGTAGGACTTCATCAGAACTGATCATACGATACAGGTGTCCGTTTTAAATACCAGTGAATGTTAAGCAAGTTAAAACTAATTAAAAAAACAAATTTCCTTTCTTAAAGGGATGTGCCATAGTTCAATATGCATTGATACAGATATAAGAAATATATAACTTGATCTTAATTTTAAAACAACATACTAAAACTGTGTAAATAATTTATTAGTGCTGCAACCAGTACTCAGTAACCCTATGGGGTGACCACTCACTACAGGATTACAGTTTAGGTGCCCTTAACTTTAATAAGCAGATTGTAGAGGTGGCATCATTTAAACCTGTTTTTTTTGCTTGTGTTCAAGCAAACCTGCAAACCTGCCATAACAATTTTCTATACTCTAATGTTTGTTGTCAAGGACCACATTGGAGATTTTTACTACCTGCTCTAAAATAAAAAAAAATAATATCTCTCATTTCCTTGTATACCATGCTGTGTCTATACAAGGCACGTGTCTTGTATTTATTTTTTATGTCATTCCTATGTTCATAAATCCTTTTGTGCAGTGGGCCTTCAGTTTTACCAACATAAAATCAAAAACAGGAGTCACAGAATGCTAAATGTACAACTCCTCTATTTTTACAGTTGAACCCGTCTGAATCTAAATGTATAATTAATACTTGGTAAAACTATATTATCCTCCTCAAATATACACTCACATTGTCTACATATTCCCCACTTGTACATACCTTTCCTTGTGTTGATTATATTATCTGGTGTGTTCATGCCTCCTCTTTCAATTTTTTCTTTTAAGTTGTTACTTCTTTTAAAGGTAAATGTAGGTTGCCATCCCACCGTCTCTAATAAATCAGCATCACTCTCTAGCACTTTCCAGTTATTCTTAATAACACTTTGGATGGAGTTACTTTCTACACCATACCTAAGCACCATGCTGTTGTCAAAGGGCACCCTCCGAACTCTGGCTCTGTCCTTGCCATCATTTTCCAACGTGCTTTTGTTGTTGGCAATAAGGAGTCCCTTGCCTAACGGGATAGAATCAACAATTTCTCCCTTGCTGGACTTCCCTATGGACAGGATCGATCAACTCCTTTGGGTATCTCCTTTCATAAAGCATGTGCCTTAGGAAACTGATTTCCTTCTCAAGGTCCATGTCATCCGATATGATTCTGGATAAATATTCCATTTGCCCTTTCACTAGACTTTTCTTTTGTTTAAATTGAAGGCAACTGCTAAAGTGTAAATAATTGTTAGAAAAGGTGGGCTTCTTATACATACTGGATTTAAAAATTCCCAAATCAAAATCTTTGCTTAAAGTCCCATCTAAAAATTAATGTCTGTTACAGAAAAAACATGAGTGAATTTTAGAAAAGTGGCAGAACTATTAATAAAGTCAATAAATTGACTAAGGGAGTGTTAATTTCCCTTCCAAACCAGGAATATATCATCCAGAAACCTTAAGTAGGTGACAATATACTCCCTATACTGGGATGATAGGGAAAAAACACATGACTATGTCTGCATAAAGCAGGGAGCAAGCTACTCTCATGGCTACACCAATGATCTGTTTGAAATATTCTCCTTCAAAGCATATAAAGTCGTTGTTTAGAATGATGTCCACAAATTCACACGTCATGTTTACTGTATTGTTGCACAGATTACTCCCTAAACCATTCATGACTTATGTCATTAGGATGCATGAAAATAAACAGATGGTGCAGTGGTGCAATGGTTGCATTGTTGTTTCACAGCAAAAGGTTATCCAGTTTGGTTCTCGGAGGATGGGGTGCCTTCTGTGTGGAGTCTGCATGTCCTCCCTGTATTCATGGGGATTTCGTCTGGGTGCTCTGGTTTCCTCCCACGTTATGAAGACATACCTTTGGAACATTTCTCCCCAGGCCTCTGCTGAAAATTGGCTTTTTTCCAAGTCAGACTTTCCCAGTAAACAAATGTTAAATAAATAAATCTGTAACATCTATGGTTACCAAGAACAATTCAGGGTGAAAGTACTCTTTTTGTATATTTCCCAAAAAATCCCAGGAGTCTCTGCGAATGTGTTTAAACTGGGATCTCAGAAGAAAGCGCGAGCGTAGAAACTAGAGTGGGATGGTGGAACGTTGGTGGGTGTACAAAAAACGCAACGATCTTTGCTCAGCTTTCTATGTTGGCATGTGAAAGCACTGATTTCCCAATTAACTATCGGATCTCTAATAGGTGCATAGTCTTGGAACCAAATAACTTTGTCCCTAGTGGGAACAGAAGTGCACAAATGTAAATGCATGCATGCATGTAAAAGTATGCATGTCACCATATTATCGCTGTGTATCGTGAGGAAGAAAGCATTATTTCAGTCTTAACAGGATATTCTTGTCACAGATGTCATGAAATTGCTATTATGGTTATTAATCTGAGTTTGTTGATAGTATCTCTTGATGAATGAATATTGTCAATGAGATTCACACATGCCTCATTGCCACTATATCAAGAAAGGCTTGATAGGTTAACGGAGTACCATACTAACATGTGATTTTTTAGGAGTTGGTTTAATTTTGAGCTTGCAGAGTAATATTAGATAGAAAATTATGCTAAGAATTATAACAGAAGAAAACAAGCAGTTTGCTTTGGACTGAATTGTATTACTGTTGTGAATGCAACATTTTGTTGCCGTAACAGGACCCCTTCCTTCCCTTATTCTTTATTTAACAGCACCTCTTTGTACCCAGCTTTTATACCATCATTTATTTAATAAAACTTATTCTCTAAATAAATCATTTAAAAAGATGACATCCTTGCCCCCCCTAGTTAGGAGCAAAGGTCATTTACTTATTATTTATATATTTTTGTTGATGTATAAAAACACCGATTTGAAGACCTTTTCAAGACATGAACCAGACCCACAAAATGCACAAAAAAAAAAGCAGTGTGATAGCATAGAATACATGTTACAAAACAGTAAGCATAAACAATAAAATAAATTAGCAACCATAGATCAGTAATGGATCCTAACCAGTAATTCTGAGTGGTGGGAGAGGTTAGGCATATGCCAGGCAGAAGCTTCACTCTTATATGACACACAAAAAGTTTTCCCATGTATTGCGAAAGCTCTCAGGTTGACATATGATTGTTATAAGAAACAATCTACTACCATTGCAACTGACCAGAACGACTGAATGTTGTTTGTCTAGGAAATAAGACAAGCAAAATGTAATTACAAAAAGCAAATATACAATTTCCATTGCAAAGGGGACAATGCCTGCCTGCTGAGATGCTGGGTGCACAGCCCAATACTATAGACATGGGGCTCCATAGTAAATAAAGTGAGTTTCACTGTGCAACATGGGATTTTATAGGCTCATCATTTGACACCAAAAATAGGTGATATGTATTCCATTAAAAGCTACAGCACATGTGGTAAGTGCACCATGGAATATTACACAGGGTGTTGTAGCAACACTGCAACACAGTGTAACACTGCAAAGCATGTTATAGCATATGAGGGAATGTGACAAAGCTTATGTATGATAAGTATCACATGGAGTATCACACAGGATGTTGTAGCAACACTGTAACACTTATAGCATGTGAGGGAATGTGACAAAGCTTATATATGATAAGTATCACGTGGAATATCACACATGATGGTGTAGCAACACTGTAACACTTATAGCATGTGAGGGAATGTGACAAAGCTTATGTATAATAAGTGTCACATGGAATATCACACAGGATATTGTAGCAACACTGTAACACTTATAGTATGTGAGGGGAATGTGACAAACCTTATGTATGATAAGTATCACATGAAGTATCACACAGGATGTTGTAGCAACACTGTAACACTTATAGCATGTGAGGGAATGTAACAAAACTTATGTATAAGTATCACATGGAATACGACACAGGATGTTGTAGCAATACTGTAACACTTATAGCATGTGAGGGAATGTGACAAAACTTATGTATGATAAGTATCACATGGAATATCACACAGGATGTTGTAGCAATATGGTAACACTTATAGCATGTGAGGGAATATGACAAAACTTATGTATGATAAGTATCACATGGAGTATCACACATGATGCTGTAGCAACACTGTAACATTTACAGTATTTGAGGGAATGTCACAAAGCTTATGTATGATAAGTGTCACATGGAATGCAACGCAATATCTTATAAGATCCTAAAAAGCCAATAACTCTGCTGGTGAAGCACTATTCTCTTGCACCATAGCCAAATTATGGAACTCCCTCCTACCCACAATTACCTCCATACCATCATGCACCCACTTCAAAACGTTACTAAAAGCGCACCTAAAAGCATGCTGGCTATGCCCTTGCAACTCCCACTCTAATATAACCCACCCCATCCAACCACTACCTTTCTTTCCACTCCACTAACTATCTTGATTATAGCAAGCTCACATGCTCATAAGCCTAGTACTTATACAGCAGGAACTTCTTATTTTAACATTAGTTAATGTCTGTTATGTACTTCACAGATAAAGATTCTAGTTGTCTACTGATGTACTATGTTCTTCATCTGTAAATATGTTGTAAGTAATTGCTATGTAAATTGTTAATCGCTATGTAATACAATGTAACTACTGTCTGTTTATTTTACTGTGGAGCTTTTCTCCCTGGGCCTCTGCTGAAAATGGACCTACGTCCAGTCGGGCACTCCAGGTCAACAAATATAAATAAATAAAAATAAATAAATAAATAAGCGTACAATGATACTATGCAAAGCGTGTGATGAATATTATTTATTTATTTAATGGCATTTATTTACTGGGAAAGGACACTAGGCCATGGAAGCCCATTTTTAATGGTGGCCCGGGGAGAAAATCTCCAGAAAATGTTAAAAAAAAAATACACAAAAATCATTTACAGAAATTACAAAATGCAAAAATTATTTAGAGAAATTACGACCCACGGTAGTGGTGCTGCGGTAGCGTTGTCGCCTCACAGCAAGACGTCCCGTTCGATTCTCAGCTAGACCGTCTTCTGTGTGGAGGCATACATGAATGGGCGTGCCTTCGTTGAAGGTTGTGCATCAGGGCTGGTAACTCGGCACGTAAAAATCCACTACCAAACATTAGCAGACCGGAGTTCCACTGTGGCAACCCCTAACCGGGATAAGCCGAAAGACAACCATCATCACAAAAAGTTAAAAGAGAAAAAAATAAATACGTGAAAATTATTTGCAAATATTACATCAAAAAATTACAAACTTTCAAAGGGTATTCATTAAAATTAACCTACAATAAACTAGACCTGCTACAAACTTTCTGACATGAGTATACAATGCTACATCATAAAACATATGACTGCTGCATCAAGGAACAAGGCATATCATGTGATGGCTGTTCCATCCCAGTTAAACACCTCCCCCAATAGTTTGATGGAAAATCAAAAGCATGTAATAGCCACATAATGTAACATTTCAAAGGATGTCATAGGTATGATGAAAGAGTACAAAGCATGCAATAGTACCATAATATAACATTTCAAAGTTATGTCATAAGTATATGATGAAACCTACAAAGCATGTGATAACCCCATAATATAACATTTCAAAGCATGTCATAAGTATATGATGAAGCACTACAAATCTTGTGATAGTCCCATAATATAACATTTTAAAGCTTGTCATAGGTATATGATGAAACACTACAAATCATGCAATAGTCACATAATGTAACATTTCAAAGCATGTCATGGATATATAATGAAACAGTACAAAGCATGTGCTAGCCAGTGCATGGAATATCAGTGAGTATCTGATACATGTCCCATGATGCACCACAAAGTACAGTACAGAGAATTATGGAACATCATACTGCATATGGTACATGTGCCATATAATAAGGGAGGTTACATAACTGGTGTGCTATGAAATAGCACAACAAATCTGCACAATATTTTATTTATTTTTTTTATCGGGGAAAGCCTGACTGGGTAACATCCAATTTTCAGTAGAGGACCAGGGAGAAAAGCTCCATATTGACATAATATGGCTACAGTTAAATAAAGATATTACAAAGCCTAATATAGAAGAACAACATATTAAGCAAGTAAAAATTTCACAACTTCAGTTGGTACAGTGTTAACTTATAACTAAGTAAAAAATTTTCAACTTCAGGTCATAAAGTGTAAACTTATACATACATAGTACACATATTTGGACTGATATAACAAGATGGAAAAGAACATTGTCGATAGTAAAACATCCACAAGTTACACTGGGTACACTCATAGGACTAGATAACATACCTCAGGAAAAATTATATTTGTCTATTATCTAAGAAATAGACAATGGTCGGAGAGAAAGAATGAGAAAGAAGTATGCTGGGGTGATTGGGAGGGACTGGTTCAGCCTGGGGCAGTGCAGGAGCAGAGCCACTTTTAATTTAGGTGGTCTTCTAGTTGTTTGAAGTTGGAGAGGTTAGAGGTAGATCTAATTTGCAGAGGGACAGAATTCCATTTCTTAGTGACAGCGTACGAGTAGAGAATTTGGCCAGTGGATTTGTGGGGTTTATATATTTTGAGAAGATGTTATTTATTAGATCAAAGTAGTTTATTAGAGTGATAGGAATGGAGAACAGGAGTAACAGTGAGGCCGTCTTCGGCTTTTTAAATAATGTTTTCTGTGGAGATAAGCTGTATGCCATCAAAGTGGTGAGGCAGTTTGTGCCATTTCAAGGCAGTTCGTACCAATTCAAGGCATTAAGAGCAGTACAGAATATGTCATAATTGCACCATACGAGACCATCGAACTTGTGAAAGATGAAGCAGGTACAGTACGGTGTATACCACAGTACATAATGGGTGATGAGAGTGCTTGGTTGGCGTACACATGAGGACGTTCTTCTCACTGGATAGCGATAAAGCTGATGTAGTAGTATGAAGGTCACAATAAGGCAAGAAGCAGATCCCTTACCACTTACAAACACATGCTTCTCATAGCTCTCAACCTCTTAGTCCAAGAAATCAGGACAAATGCTGAAAAAATGGGGGGGGGCAAATTCCCCAAAATAGGGACAGATATTGCTCTTATAAATTTAGAAAGTTGCTAGAATAACAGGATTTGTGCTAGCATGCATTTTCTGAAGGATATGAAGTCTGAAACCCAAATGCATGTCATTATTTATTGACGTTAATCTTTAAGTCATCCCAGTCATTTGTGAAAAAAAAAAACAATATTTATGAGGAACAGACTAAAATATGAGGCAAAAATGTGGACGTTCCATGAAAATCTGTACAGTTGAAAGGTATGGTGCTTCTACATGGTTCCTTGACTATAGCTGATAAGGTTTAAGGAGGTAGGAATGTGGAAAATGATTTTTTAATAAAGAAACACTTTATTTTTCATATCATTGTTACACCTAGTACAGTGCACATGCATAAAGCAAAACTGTTTTTGTGGTGGTCGTCCCATCACCCTTAAACTCCTTTCCTTCAATAGTGAACATTTTATACGATCGGCACATCTGAATACCAGAAATTGCAAAAGAACTGTTCCATTCAGTTATACCATTGCACAACACTTTTTCATACTTCACAGAAAGGATGACAATGAAAACTCTCCTATCTCCCCTTTGATAGCATAATAACCTCCATGCTCTTCCTTATTTCCCCCACTTCAAATGCTAGTTTGTCCCAAATGTGCCATTTATTTGTATGGAAAGTGATAACACTCAGATTTATTAATTCAGCTTCACTCTGTTTTATTTCCTGGACCAGTAGTCTGACTTCTGTAATACTGAGCTCCTGGGTAGTTTTTGAAATTCTCATTATTTTTTTGTAGTTACTAATAGTATCAAAGTTATTAGAGCTCTTGTATACTCAGCACGTCAAGGTAAGTCAATCCAACCTAAACAGAAGTGTGATTCCTCCACCAGTAACTCAAATCCCACTAACTTCCAAATGAAAGCTATTAGATCTTCCTTGCATTACTTAAGCTTCTCACACGATCAAAAGTTGTCTTCCTAGTCCACTATTGCATTTCTCCCACACCTCCAACATGAACCTCTTACCCCAGGAAACGTTTTATGGACTCTATTTGGAATATAAAAATGTTTGTGGAGACACTGCCTAGCAAAGATTCTAAGCTTTCCTGATTCAGTTACTACTCTAGGGGCTAGACAGATGTCCATGCTATTTTGATCTGATATTATTCTACCCATTTTTCTTATGAGTACCATCCCCACCTGCTTTTCTTCTCCTTATATAATCTACTGTTTATTTTTATTCCTTGCTTCTTTTAACCTTGCTTCTATCAATATCTTAACCAACTCTGTTTTTTCTGTTTCTCTTCTTAATGCATTTCTACCATATTTTACTAATATGCCAAAAATTCCTCTCTAGTCATTGGTGCAGTAGTTAACATTGTCACGTCCCAGCAAAGTATTCCCTGGTTTGATTCTTGGCTGAGGTGCCTTATGTGCGGAGTCTGCATGTCCCCCTGTGTTTGTGTGGGTTTCCTCCCTTATTCCAACGACATGCATCTGGAGCATTTCTTCCCAGGCCTCCTCTGAAAATGGGCTCTGTCCAAGTTGGACTTTCCTGGTAAACAAATGTTAAATAAAGTAATTTGGTTGGATAAGTATTCTGTCTCAAAACTCTTGAAAATCAGCTTTTCACCTGTTTCTCAGATCTGATCCCAATAATGACATTGGTTATGTCTCTTCTATCTGTTTTTCTCTACTCATCTGCCTACTGAACCGCCTTGCCAAGGCCAGCTGGCCAAATGTTAAATTTCATGGCTTAATATATTGGGCTCTTAAATATTCTCAGTGCATTTTCATAAACTTCTGACAATATTTTTTTTCTCTCTCATTTCATATCATATGTGAGCACAAGTTAAATCTTTACAGTAGAGTTTCATTTTCATTTTGTCTCAGTATCATCTTTTTCCATTTAGAGTTATACTCTAAGCTGTGCAGATAATATACCAGTCATAACTGAGCTGCCCTATGGTACTCCTGCATGTGTGACATGGCTAAATCAGCCTTTTTCTGCCAAGATCATTTCCTGTTATCTCACTCATATCTTAGTGTTTCCTAATGTTATTTGTCCCAGAATATTTCTCTGGGTCATAAATTAACATTTATGAAGTATGCAGTATCCGTGGGATTGCAAATACTTAAGTATGGATTTGTGTCAATATTTGTAAGCTGCCGATATCTTTGTTTATGAGTTCTGTAATGATGTGCTTCATTATCTTACAGATGACGCTAGTGAGGCTTATTGTTTCATAGTAGCAGAAACATTGGTAAGGCTTCCTTGCAGAGGGAGATGACCATAGCTGCTGTCCATCCTTGTAGCACATAACTTGTTAAGAGGCTGAGGTTGAACAGATTCAGGAGTGAGATAGTGTTCTTTATTGCATAATGATGTTAACAACTACACATTTGCAACACTGGATGTAGAATCTTTATATAAATGCATTCACCAGGTTGACAAGTTTGATTTTTTGAGACATTCTGCCCAAGAATTCCCCTAGTCCCACAGGCAGAGAGAGAGCGAGAGAGATAAATGGTGAATGCGTGTTAGCAGAAACCATTTTGACATTTTTTTTGTTTTAAAGAAATAAGTAAATACATTGCAATGGGGTTATTTCCCCAGTATATGCCAGCTCAGTCCTTTCTTATTAGCACTTTACCTGCAGCATCACTTTTGTTGTCTAGGCAGGCATGCCCTATAGTTATGGCTCTTTATGTGTTGGTAAGACCATCATGAAGTTGGCAAAAAAAAAAATACAACCACATGTATGTGCTTTTATGACTGAAGTTACAAATAATGTATTATACAACCACATGATGGAATGTTAGATGTAAAAAAATCTTGTTCTGTATGTTAAATTTGTGAAAATACATATTACAGAGGTGGTGACTGTCAATCTAAATTGGAACTGGAGTTGCAGGTTAAATGCAATGTCACTACTTTTCAATGATTTGGGACAATTTGAAAGAAAGACCTTTACAATTAAGTGTTATGTAATTATTTGATTTGCATTTGTTTACTAGAGCTGAATATTGGTCTCCATGGAGCTTTTCTTAGACTCAGCCCAGGAACAATTTCTGATTAAGTGACTTGGTCAGAGTCACACTGTTATGTAATAGAGGATGTGGGAATCAAACCCTGGACCACTTGACCACAGGAAAAGCTCATTAAAATCTCCATAGTCCTCTTTCTCAGCTGCCAGACACATTACATTGTTTTGCTTAGTTTTTATACTGTTTTACTTGCTTTTAAGAACAAGTTTAAGCAGTGCTCTTGATTTTGAATGTATATTGGATAGCAAGTCATGTGACTTCTTTCAATTTGTATCTGTAGTATATCAGTTTTAAGTCTGATAGTTCTGATAGAATCTCCATTTTCATATAGTGAAAAGATGAAAGTGCCTAACTTTAATGTGTGTTGTTCTGTGGTTCAGCTGAGGTTATGCTGGTTTCTGCATGTGTTTGGGGGGGGCGGGGCATTGCGAATTTAGAGTTGTTCAATTTTTTTTACTGCTTCCATTTGACTTTTTTCTTCTACTGTTCCCCAACATAGTATTTGTGTGTGTTGGAATTGTTTTCTTAATGCAAGCACTAAGGTGTGAATAAAACCGGTCTGAAAATGCAGCAGTGATGGTTGCTGGGTCTTCAGTAGGATGGAGGCTCATTAACTGCTTCAGGTCATCAGCTGTATGTTGCAAGTTTGTCTTTGTGAAGTCTCTAAAGATTGCAGAGTTTGTGGGCATGTGCTGATGGGTTGTTATGTTGAATGATACTGAGCAGTGGTCAGATGACCAGTAAAGAGGTAACTTTAGGCATAGGGCATAATGGTGCTATATATGTGAGAACCAGATTCATAGATTTGACCCTGTTGTAGGGAAGTTTACTATCTGCTCTACAGAGTTTGCATTGGTGAAATCTAGGAAGCACTGTGCATATTTTTTGCACTAAGGTAAGTTTTCCAATTCATAGTTGAAATCCTCAAGAATAATAGCCTCTGCTTTGATTGTGAAGGACCCTAGCTGGCTTAGGTGTGCTTCCTGTATTGTGAATGTAACAGAGATGTTTTTGTGTTTGGCTAGGATATGGTAAAAGATCGTATTGACAGTTACTAGGATGTGGAAGACCTTGAGGTCATTATCTTACTGGGCATGTTTTGACATGATGGAATTGTGGAGTCATCTGGACATATCACCACGCTCACTGTCTGAATGAGTGGTAGACATTGAATCCTGGTAGCGAGGTTTGTATCTCTGCAGTGTAATTATGTTTTGGCAATGGTCCACATCCCATTATTTTTATGGATCATGAGGGCTTCTTAGGAGGGTAATTCCTTATTCAGGCTTCTAGTGCTGAGCAGTGCTTTGTTTGTAACATCCTGAATTGGTTTCATTAGGTTGGTAGACAGAGGAAGGTGACCTTACTTTAAAACAGTGTAAGAAACTTCTCTGTGTGGAAGAATTTCAGTCCATATATCTCTAGTTAATCACTGCATATTAATCAGATCAGACAATAGCAGTACAAGTAGCGAACTTAAACTCATCTTAAGTCAAAAAAATTATAAAAAATATATAATTTGAAATATTGTACATAATTACTAAGTATTCAAAAGTAATCCAAGCAAGGCAGGCAGTCTGTTTCCAGTCGAAAATCCTTTATTAAGGATACAGACAAGCAGTCCAAATAAAACAAAAATAGAGTAATAGTTTCCTCACAAGCTTTCTAAATATATAAATACTTTTTATCAGGCAAGGGAGTGATTTATTGTGCTGTAAAACAAAGTGTTATTGGTACACATGTTAAATTCACATCTCTTCCCCCATCAGTGTGACATTCGAGCTGCTCCTGCCCTACTTAGTAGCTGTTATAATAATATTATAACCCTTATGTACTTTAAATAAAATTTATAATGATGTGGTACCTCTTATTTAACCAGATTATTAAGTAGCTTATTAAGTCTGTGATTTTATCCAAGACAATATACCACATGGCTGAAAATATATCAACCTTAGTTCATCTGGCAATCAAAAAATATATATAAATATATACATATACAATTTGCATGTAAAAAATGAATTGTAAAAATCATATTTTATTTTCATAACCTATTGTTAACAAAGATCACTTTCATCCTTCTAGACTTCTTCAGGTCTGTGTACAAGAACCCTAAAAATTATCTATAAAAATATTATTGCATAATTAGTATTGTTATTACACATCATTTTGAATAAAGTTGAAAAAAGAGAACCAGAAAAAGAAAAAAATAATAAAAAATGTATGATGATGGAAAACGAAATATACACTTAAATTAAAACTGATTTAAAATGGTATTTAAAACCAACTGGTAGAATAAAATAAAATAAAATTAGTCATGTAAACAATGTGGCAATTTTCTAAGTTCCAGTGCACTTTTAATTGAACAATAGTGGTTTAGTCCAGGCTTCCTAAAATAGTTCAGCTTTAATTGCCACATGAGTTCATGTTTCTCCAGAATATTTGGGATGTCTCCTTCAAGATCACTCATTTCAATGCGATCCAGAATCTGGAACTTAAAATCTGTGTGTCTTTTATGAAGAGAAAGGTGCTTGGCTAGTGCATTATTTTTACATCCAGAGCGGATTTTTGACAGATGACATGAAATCCTACGCTTAAGTTTATTTACAGTCTTGTCCACATAAAATGCCTCACATTCATTGCACTGTGCCCTGCAAATTACTTTTGTAGTAAGACAGTCACTCCCTGAACTGGTCTTAATGATTTTCTTTAAATAAAGGCAATAAAAACTATCACCTTGCTGTATAAATATACAAAATGTACAATTAGTTTCACATCTTTTAGTGCTTTTCTCACATGGTCTAGGTTTAAATTCAACAAAACTTCTAATGTTCCTGGCCTTCCTATAAACAAAGGATGGGACTTCACCTAAGATGTTAATCAGAAAAGGGTTTCCTGTGACAATGGCCCAGTTTTCTTCAATAACATTTTTGATACCGTGATAATTAAGTAGACTGATAGCACAGTTGTACTTACTCATTTCAGATTACATCATTATTTCCTCTGGTTCCCAGGCTAACAGAAACTCAGAGTTTAGCAGCCCTTTTGATCTTGCACTTGGTCAGGAAGCTCCAGCAATGAAAGACATTATATATGCAAATTCTAGCAATTAAATCTGGTCTCAAAACAATAGAAAGAATCTGCTGGTTTAGATATCACAGCTCTGAGTTTGAGATCAAACAAGGCTTGACCTATCAGCTTTCTTCCAGGAGACACAGATCACCCCTTAATAGTCTGTAGGAGACAGAATATGGTCATAGGGCTTTCTGTCTTACTGTGTAGGACTTGTTTTTTATACCCCATATTTTCCTTCTGAGAAACCTCTGGGTCGCTCCAGCTGTTGCAGATGTCTGGTGAGATACATACAAAAGGGTGCATTGTACTCACTTATTGATCTGATGAGGGCCAAGTACAATGGAATTATAATGTCCTTTGATCTGGATGCCATGCTCTTACTTATGAGTTGTGCCACATAGAAGACATTTCTCACCACTGTGGACACATATGGTTGAAGTTTGGATTACTATCAACCTGAGCACCCTGATTACATACCACTGGGTCTAATCTTAAGGGTGTATGGTCTATAGTGTAATTAGTTGGTGTATTTGATTTCCCAAAGAGAATAATTATGCATTTTTTTTGCATTTAGTTTCTATCCATGGCTATGGCACCAATCATTTGTCTGTGTTAATCTTTTCTATAGTATATCAGTATCATTCAGGGATTCAGTGAGTGACAACAATTTGCAGTCATTGATGAACTTGGTCAACCAAAGTCCATCTATGCTTGCCTTGACTTCTGAGAAATAAATAATGCACAGGAGAGGGCCTAGTATAGAACCCTGTGGAACATCACTGGTGACTGGCCTCATGCTAGAGGTGAATTCACCCACTTTGACAGTATGTGTCCTGTCAGTGAGCCATTTGGCTACCCACCTGGTGATGTAGAGGTCTATGCCCAGTTGAGAGAGTTTCTGTATAATATCTGAGTGGGAAATTATGTGAAATGCCTTTGCCAGGTCAAGGTAGGTGGTATGCACAATCTTTCCCCTCGTCCATGGCCTTGTTGATCTTGAAAAAGTCAACCAGATTTAACAGACATGATCTACCCTAAACAAATCTGAACTGAGAGGAGTTCAGACTCTGGAGATTACCTATGTCCATACTGATTCTTTTCATGACCTTACAGATGAGGCTAGTCAGGTTTATGCTTATACTCCTTGAAGGTTTTGGCCGAAACATGAGAGTTTCATTCAATTTTCTGGATATACTAGTGGTTGATTCTTTTTTGCTGTAAAGCAACTTTTCATTTTGTGTATTAGTTAGTCAGGCTTATGGGCCTATAGTTCCCTGGGTTGGTTGATGGTCCCCCTTTGTGCAGAGGGATGACTGTTGCTTTCCTCCAGACAACCATAATATAGCCTGTCTGGAGTCTGTGGTTACAAAGGGATCCATGTGAGTTTGTTAGGCCATGATTTAAGGTATTTAAAAGGCAACCTGGGATGTTGTCAGGGGCCATCTAAGCCATGCTTTTAGACTTAGAGAGTACACAGACGACCTGCTGTCTTGAAATAATAGGCCGAGTAATGGTGGCAGGGGAGGACCGGTGATGACGGGGGGGTTGAAGATTGATCCAAATCATCAGCTATCAGGCTGGCTATTGCCTCTGGTTGAGTATGGGTTGTACCATCCACAACCATCCACAACCAGCTCTATGCAGAGCTGGGTATTCCCCTTAAGATTTCAGATGTAGTTAAAAAATGCTTTATGATTTTCTTTGGCTAGGGAGGCTATTTTTGATTCATAAGTTGCTTTTGATGATTTGACTAGATCTGTTTGTTTAGACTAATGAGTTTTTTTTTATTCTGCTGAGCATGTTCCTGCTTCTTTTTGGACACTAGTTTCTTTCTTCTGTTGTACAGCCTGTTTATATCAGGGGTCCACCAAGACCTGGGTTCAGTCCAGTCTGGTACTGCCAAGTCTATGTAACTGCTTAAGTGGCTATGCAGGGCATTGATGTGCACCTCTACATAGGATTCTGTGGTTTCTGAGCTTGGGGGAGTTTGACATTTCTTGTACCATAGCTTATTGGGAGATAATTTGTGTTAGAGAAATTCTTTAGCATTTTTGAGTTTGATGGGGCATCCGTCCTTAATATTTATTTAAAATTTGACAATTTTATTGTCTGATCTTACCAAAGAAGACATTACACATGAGGGTGCAATGCTCCCCCATGTTAGTGAGTACTGTGTCCGGGATATTTGAGCCCCTAGTGGGTGTGTGCTGACCAGCTGTTTTAGAGCATTTGCATTGGCAAACTCTAAGAACTTCCAAACCTGCATGTTAGTGGTCATATATGTTCCCTGGTCAATGGCAGGACACTTATGAATCATTCATGATTAAGGTATTTGGTTGCATGTTGAGTGACTCCAGTAGGTCCAGGTACATGGTATGGTGGGGGACCTATAGCTAGTGATGATGTGGTAGGGGATTTTTGCCTGTGCTTCGCTGGAATGGAGTAGCTTGAGAGACTTTTACTGTTTGACCAGTATTGAGGTGTACTTATCCTTTATGAAGATGGATAGACTTCCTCTTTTGGGTCTTTCTTACTCAGTTGGTGGTCTGCATGTATGGAAGGCATTGCAGCCTTGCACGGCTAAGGTGCTTTCTATGGTTTTGAACCATGTCTCGGTGACTGCACAGATGTCAGCATTTTCCAAGGTGAGGACTGCTTCTAGGGAGTGTAGCTTCTTGTTTAGACTCCTAGCAGTGAGCTACAGTACCTTGAGTTTATCAAGAGAAGGTTTTGTTATACTGGGAAGTTGGTTACTTTGACACTGCCTAAATAATTGTACTATAGGAGTGGCTAAAATGTTTGCCAGTATCTGAAAGCCTAGAGAAAACAGGTGCAGACCATCTGTAGCAAAACAAAGTGGCTTGTTGATCATGTCATCCTGGGATGATAAATATTGTATCCCCTTGGACTGCCACTAAAAGTTAAGGCAATTGTTGAAGACAATCATTTTTTGTTTGTATTGTGGCATCATCCTTGGTGAAGGTAGAATACTGCTCAAGGCTAGGCTCATACCTGCTTGTGCCACATAATCTGAGAGCTCAATCATGTCTCTCTTCATATAGTACAAGGAGGTATGTCTCAGGTCATTGACGCGCACGGACAGTGACAGAGCCATACTCATACTTGTGGCTGAGTGACTTGAGTGCTTGTCTGAGCTGACAGATACTGCAGCTGGCAGGCAGTAAACGTAACCTTCTCCTTATCAAGTCTAGTGATGGGGATATCTGTGTGTCTCACTATGGAGTCTCCTATGAGCAGTATGTTAGGTTTTGTGGTGTTTCACCTTATGGTTTAGTTTGTTGAAACACTGATGTGTGTGTTATTATATGTTGTGGTTTGTTCTTTGCTTTGTTGTGTGGTTTCTGAAGGTGGTGTTTGGGAGGCCACTGAGACTTTAGTAAGTTAACAGTGAGTACCTCTGCATTTGCGGGTTTATGTGTCAAATTCTTATTTAGTGAGGGAAGTGATGTGTGTGCATACTGACAACCTGTTTGACATTTGATTTGTCTGTATGTGAGACTCTTGCCTCCATTTTCATTGTATAACTACATTCTTGGGATCCCAAACATTCATAAAGACCTTAGCAACCTCCATTTTTGGCCTATAGTTAATGGTCGGAATAGTATAATGCACCCTATGGCTAAATATGTGATCCACATTCTGAAAAAGTATGTAAGTACTGAGAGCCAGATTAGTAAGGATTCCTAGACCTTTTGGAAAAAATTAATGGCCTGAGGTATAATGAGTCCTATAACTTTGTCACAATAGACGTAAAAGACCTTCATACCATAATACCACAGGAACTTGGTATTGAGAAGGGTAACAGAGTTGTAACTTAATAAGGGGATCGACCATGATGAGCTCCAACTGGTCCAGGAATTTTTGGACATTATTCCTAAGAATAATTTTTTCATGTTCAGTGATTCCTTTTGATGACTGTCTGCACTTTTAAAAAGTTGTTTTTTGTTTAAATAATTTGTTTAACTGTTGTAGGCTACACACTAAAGTGCGATAGCCTTTACTGATCGTTTGTAGTCGTTTAAAGCTGTTTTAAGTGTATTTTTTACTGTTTATGCCTTATCTTTTAAAAAAAAAAACAAAAAAAAAAAAACAAATAAATTCCTTGTTTCCCACCTTTCTAAGCTAGTATAGTCCAGTTTTCAGGCTAGTGCTGAATTCAGGGCTGTGATAATAGTTTCTGAGTTGCCCATACCTTACTTGGATAGAAGGAAGTTTCTCTGTTCACCTGTGAGAGAGGGGAGCTTTGAGCAACCATCTGTCCCTGGAGGAGTGGTTCCAGCCCAGACGTTAGTAGTTTATTGGCCATTTTGGGCTAATTTCTATCTCTTTCATTTCCCTACTATAAAAACTGTGTTTGCATGGTTTTGCGCACCGGGCAGTGCCGGTTAGCTTTGGTTAAATTATTCTCGGCTCCATTAAGTCTCTTCAGTTTTTCCCTTGAAACTAGTCTAACTCTCAACTTAAGCACTCACAAAGCATCTTACAGCCCAGCACTTGCTCAGACCTAATAGCAAGCACTAATATACCCTGAAACTGATTGTCCAGCAGGGCAAGGCTCTTTATTCACCCCTCACCAGACAAGTGACTAAACAGCTCACCCTACTATTCAGGCATGACCAAAGGGCAACTTCAGGTGCACTCTCCAGTCCAGGTGGTGAATTTGGGTATCCTGAGGCAATGTTACAACTGCCTCCTGTACACAGACAACCCTCTCCTCCTACCACAAAGCACTAACATATGTGAGGGATGCAATTATACAGCCAAACTGGAAGCTAAGCTGTCTCCACCCAAGACTGGAACAGGCAGTCAAGAGGAGAAGGTTAACACTTGCACCACAACTCCAGCCACACACAGACCTACTAAAACAGCACTGGCAAAAAATACACATAAATATACAAAATCATACTCGGAGGCTCTAAATAAAAACCTGCAAAAGCATCAGAGACCTCCAAAGCAGGCACCCAAACAAACTGCCCTTCCCATCACAAACCAGACAACACATAAAACACAAAATCAGTGTGCCGCACAATCACCGCCCTTAAGGCGAAATAACATAACTAACACACTAGTAATAGGTGACTCTATAGTCAGGCACACTGACGTCCCACTAACTAGGCAGGACAAGCAGACAGTTACTGTTAGCTGCCTGTCGGGACGCAGAATCCGCCACATAACACAAGCACTCAGGTCACTCCAGAACAAGTACAAATATGACTCTGTCATTGTTCATGTAGGTGTGAATGACCTGAGATATACCTCCCTGGACTACATGAAAAGAGACATGGAAGAGCTCTCTGATCATGTAGCCCAGGCTGGTATAACCCTGAACCTGAGTAGTATCCTGCCCTCACCAAGAATGATACCTCAGTATAAAGAAAAAAAAACAATTGGATAAGCTTCTGGTGTCATTCAAAGAGGATCCAGTGTCTGTCAGCCTGGGACAACATGCTTGACAAGCTGCGTTGCTTTGCAAGAAATGGCTTGCTCCTGTCACCCCTAGGCTTTTGAATACTGGCCAAGGCTCTTGCTGCCCCCATAGTGCCTTTTTTAGGCAAGGCTCAAAAGTCAAACCCACCTCTGTAAACAGCACAATTAACAAAAAACTGAGGGTTATGCTACTCAATGCCAGGAGTTTAAATCTCAAAATGCACGCGCTCGAAGCACTCCTCAGTATGGAGAACATCGACATCTGTGCAGTAACTGAAACCTGGTTCAAGGCTTCAGAGAGCACCCCAGCACTACAAAGCTACAACTCATACCACATGTTTCGGCCATAGAACATGGACCAAAACACAAAAGGAGGGGGTGTATCCATATTCATCAAGGATACCTACACCTCCAGGTTAGTGGCACAGCATGATACCTCTGAGATGATCCATGTGCAACTAACATCGGGAAAATCTGCAATGCAAATTGTGGCCTGCTACAGATCACCCTCCATGACCCAGGACCACCACTCCACCTTTCGGGAGACACTGGAAAACATGAAGGTCCTACCAAACACCCTGATATTAGGCAATTTAAATTACCCTGCCATTCACTGGGAAAACTACTCGAGTACAAATTTCCAGGCCCATCGCTTCCTGGAATTCATCAACTCAAGCACCCTGGATCAGCTGGTAAACTCCCCTACTAGAGGTGAAAACATATTGGACTTGGTCATCACCAACATGGGTAACAGGTGTTCCACACTGGAGGTCAACCCGTCACTGGTTAGATCAGACCATAAACTAATCACTCTGGATGTCCACACCCCACCACCACCCCAAACTAAGGAAACCACAGTAAAAAACTTTTCCAAAGCAAACTTCACCTTACTTAAGACAGAGGTGGTATGTTTCACAGCCCCCACGCTAAAGGATAATGCTGCCCAAGATGTAGAAACCTTTTACAAATGCACTCTATGAGCACCTATAAGGATGCATGGATCATGCCATCCCTAGTAAAACCAAGACTCACTCCTCTAAGAGAAGGAAACCAGTTTGGTGGACCCCTGCAATAAATAGGCTATACAATACAAGGAGGAAACTAGTTCAGTGAAAAAGCAAACCCCAAGAAGGAAATACATCCCTGATCAGTATGAGTAAGAAACTGAGGTCCCTCAGGAAATCATCCAAGGCTAACTTCAAAAGAAAAATAGCCAAGGATTCAGAAGATAACAACAAAGCCTTCCTTAGCTATGTTAAGAATCTAAGTGGCAACTCGCAGATATGCACTGAACTAGTGCAAAATAGCACAAAATATACTGAACCTACTGATATTGCCAACATCCTGGCAGATAGATTCAGTGCAAACTTCACCCCCATCTCACCTCCAAAAGGGCCCACAACAATACCGGAAAAGTGTAGTGTCCCAAAAATTTACAGACGCACAGGTGAAAACAGCCCTTTCAAAAGCCAAAAACACAGCATCAATGGGAACAGATGGTGCCCTAGGTTGCGTCTTGCACGAACTACAGAATGAACTAACCCCCCACCTAAACACGCTGTTCAACCTCAGCCTCTCCACAAGCTATGTGCCCATAGAATGGCACACAGCAACGGTTATTCCTCTCCACAAAGGAGGGGCCACTACTGACCCTGGTAACTATTGCCCCATAAGCCTGACTAGCCTGGTCTGCAAGGCTATGGAGCGTATCATCATGGAACTCATTAACAAAGACATTGGGAACCTCAAAACACTTGACCTGACCCAGTTCGGCTTTGTTAAGGGCAGATCATGCCTACTAAACCTGGTTGACTTCTTTGAGACAGTCACCAAGGCCATAGATGAAGGAAAGGTGGTTCACACAGTCTACCTTGACCTTGCCAAGGCTTTCAACACCATTCCCCACTCGGCTATTACAGAAAAACTCACCAGCCTGAACATAAGCCCCTACGTCACGAGATGGGTTGCCAACTGGCTTACAGACAGTACTCATACGGTAAGAATAGTGGGCTCCAGGTCCGACTCTAAACCAGTCACAAGTGGTTCCCTGCAAGGCTTGGTCCTGGGACACCTACTGTTCGGCATATACTTCTCAGACGTACAGGCAAACACAGGAGGATTATGGCTAACCAAGTTCACCAATGACTGCAAACTGGGAGCCATAATTGACTCTCTGGCTGACACGCACATCCTCCAAAAGGGCCTTACTGAGATGGACACCTGGTGACAAAGTCATGGCCTCAAGCTAAATGCCAAAAAATGCATAGTCATCCCATTTGGGAAAAACAAAACACCTATGAATTACCACATAGGTGGCAGCCCCCTTAATACAGAAGAGGTAATAAGAGATCTGGGGACCAAGGTAGATAGTATTCTCATTTTTGACAATCATATTGCCAAAGAAGTTAGGAAATCCTTCTATGTGGCCCATCTAATTACTAAAGGGTTTGCATCTAGAAATAAAGAGGTTATAGTGCCCCTCTACTCCATACTCATTAGACCATCACAGAGTACAGTGCTCCATTTGGGATGTACCTCACAAGACACTTCCAACAGCTGGAAAGACCACAAAAGTACCTCACCAAGAAGATTACTGGTATCAAACATATGTCCTATGCAGCCTGACTGAAAAAACTCCGGTTGTACTCAGCGGCATATCGCTTACTCAGTGGTGATCTCTGCCTGACTTACAAAGTCATGTCCAACTCAGAATTGATGGACATGCTCCACCTAAAGAAATCCAAGTCACTGCGAGCCACGCACTCTAGTGAGCTAAACCTCACCACAACAATAAATAGAACATGCTGGAGGGATAGATTTCTGTCAGAGAGACTCCTCATGCTTTGGAACAAAATTCCAAATTACATCAGGCAAAGCACCTCACTAACACTCTTCAAGAGAAACCTTGACGAGTGGATGGGTAACAGAAAATACACCCCTAGGATCACTTCATTGGCTCTGCTTGACAGAGGATCAGATAATTAATCAATGGGGTGGTGAAAGCTGACACACTCTGGCTAGGCTTATAAATGCCCTCGAGCAGATAGCCTAGTACCTACCTATGCACCTATGAACCTATATTCAAAGGAAAGAGGTAGCCATGGGGTCACCATGTGGAGCTAGCTTTGCAAATTTGGTCATGTGTTTTTGGGAGAAGAAATTTGATCTGGAACATAGGCTGTATTCAAACTATTTAGTTTATTACACTTGATACCTGGATGATATATTCCTAATGTTTGAGGGAGGTGCTGACATTTTTAATGAATTTCTGTTATATATCAATACTACAACTGATTTTTTTAAGATTTATCAGTAATTTTCATATGAACCCAGCCACTGGGGATGCACAAGTCAGTACATTTCTTTGTGCCGGTCCCAAGCCCGGATAAATGGGGACAGTTGTTTCAGGAAGGGCATCTGGTGTAAAACTTCGCCAAATCATTTCATGCAGTCACCAGTAAATATTTCCATACCAGATAGGTCGAGGCCCGGGTTAACAACGACCGCCACCAGTACTGTTAGCCAACAGGGTGCTGGCGGAAATTGGGTTACTGTTGGCTGAAGGAGGAGAAGAGGTGGAAGGCATGGCCGAAGACAGGAAGAGAGGAGAAAGGCTAGGACTGTGGTAGTGAGGGTCGGAACTTTGAATGTTGGCAGTATAACTGGTATAGGGAGAGAGCTAGCTGATATGATGGACAGAAGGAAGGTTGGTATATAGTGTGTGCAAGAGACCAGATGGAAGTGGAGTAAGGCTAGGTGTATCGGAGGTGGGTTCAAATTGTTTTATCATGGTGTGGATGGGAGGAGAAATGGCATAGGAGTTATTCTGAAGGAACAGTATGCTAAGAGTGTTTTGGAGGTGAAAAGAGTGTCGGATAGAGTGATGTTTATGAAGCTAGAAATTGATGGTGTAATGATGAATGTTGTTAGTGCATATGCTCCACAAGTTGGGTGTGCAATGGATGAGAAAGAAAAATTTTGGAGTGAGTTGGATGAATTGGTGATGACTGCACCCAAGGGTGAGAGAGTGGTGATTGGAGCAGATTTCAATGGGCATGTTGGTGAAGGGAACAGAGGGGATGAGGAAGTGATGGGTAAGTATGGTGTTAAACAAAGGAATGCAGAAGGTCAGATGGTAGTGGATTTTGTGAAAAAGATGAACATGGCTGTGGTGAATACATATTTTAACAAGAGGGAGGAGCATAGGGTGACATACAAGAGTGGAGGAAGATGCACACAGTTGGATTATATCTTATGTAGGAGGGCCAGTCTGAAGGAGATTGGAGACTGTAAAGTGGTGACCGGAGAAAGTGTAGTTAGGCAGCATAGGATGGTGGTTTGTAGGATGACATTGGTGATCAAGAAGAGGAGGAGGAGTGTGAGGGCAGCACCAAGGATCAAATGGTGGAAATTGAAAAAGGTTAATTGTGAAGTGGAGTTCAGGGATGAGTTAAGACAGGCACTGGGTGGCAGTGAAGAGTTACCAAATAGCTGGGTAACTACAGCAGAGCTCATAAGGGTGATGGCTAGAAAGTTGCTTGGTGTCACATCGGGACAGAGGAAGGATGACAAGGAGACACGGTGGTGGAATGAGGAAGTACAGGAGAGTATACAGGCAAAGAGGTTGGCAAAGAAGAAGTGGGATTGTCAGAGAGATAAAGAAAGTAGACAGGAGTATAAGGAGATGAGGTGCACGACAAAGAGAGAGGTGGTGAAGGCTAAGGATAAAGCATATGAAGAGTTGTATGAAAGGTTGGACACTAAGGGGGAAGAAAAAGACCTGTACCGATTGGCTAAACAGAGGGACCGAGCTAGGAAAGATGTGCAGCAGGTAAAGGTGATAAAGGATAATGAGGGAAACATACTCACAAGCAAGGAGAGTGTGTTGAGGAGATGGAAAGAGTACTTTGAGGGGTTGATGAATGAAGAGAATGAGAGGGAGAGAAGGTTGGATGATGTAGGGATAGTGAATCATGAAGTACAATGGATTAGCAAGGAGGAAGTAAGGATAGCTATGAAGAGAATGAAGAATGGAAAGGCTGTTGGCTCAGATGACATACCTGTGGAAACATGGAGGTGTTTAGGTGAAACAGCAGTGGAGTTTTTAACCAGATTGTTTAATGAAATCTTAGAAAGTGAGAGGATGCCTGAGGAATGTAGAAAAAGTGTTTTGATACCGATTTTTAAGAATAAGGGTGGATGTGCAGAGCTGTAATAACTACAGAGGGATTAAATTGATCAGTCACAGCATGAAGTTATGGGAAAGAGTAGTGGAAGCTAGGTTAAGTAGGGACATGATGATTAGTGATCAGCAGTATGGTTTCATGCCAGGAAAGAGCACTACAGATGCAGTGTTTGCTCTGAGAGTGTTGATGGAGAAGTACAGAGAATGTCAGAAGGAGTTGCATTGTGTTTTTGTAGACTTAGAGAAAGCATATGACAGGGTGCCCAGGGAGGAGTTGTGGTATTGTATGAGGAAGTCAGGGGTGTCAGAGAAGTATATAAGAGTGGTACAGGATATGTACGAGGGTAGTGTGACAGCGGTGAGGTCTGCGGTGGGAGTTACGGATGCGTTTAAGGTGGTGGTGGGGTTACATCAAGGATCAGCTCTTTGCCCTTTCTTATTTGCAATGGTGATGGACAGGTCGACAGATGAGATCAGACAGGAGTCCCCGCGGACTATGATGTTTGCAGATGACATTGTGATCTGTAGTGAGAGTAGGAGGGAACAGGTGGAGGAGATCCTGGAGTGATGGAGATATGCTCTAGAGAGAAGAGGAATGAAGGTCAGCAGGACTAAGACAGAATATATGTGTGTGAATGAGAGGGAGGATAGAGGAATGGTGAGGATGCAAGGAGTAGAGGTGGCGAAGGTGGATGAGTTTAAATACTTGGGGTCAATAGTTCAGAGTAACGGTGAGTGTGGAAGAGAGGTGAGGAAGAGAGTACAGGCAGGATGGGGTGGGTGGAGAAGAGTGTCAGAAGTGATTTGTGACAGACTAGTACCTGTAAGAGTGAAAGGGAAGGTCTACAAAAGGGTAGTGAGACCAGCTATGTTATATGGGTTGGAGACAGTGGCATTGACAAAAAGGCAGGAGTTTGAGCTGCATGTAGCAGAGTTAAAGATGTTAAGATTTGCACTGGGTGTGATGAGGTTGGACAGGATTAGGAATAAGTATATTAGAGGGTCAGCCCAGGTTGGAAGGTTTGGAGACAAAGCCAGAGTGGCAAGATTACATTGGTTTGGACATGTGCTCAGGAGGGATGCTGAGTATATTGGGAAAAAGATGCTAAGGATGAAGCTACCAGGTAACAAGAAAAGAGGAAGGCCTAAGATAAGGTTTACGGATGTGGTAAGAGAGGACATGCAGGTGGTTAGTGTGACAGAGCAAGATGCAGAGGACAGGAAGAAATGGAAACAGGTGATCCACTGTGGCGACCCCTAATGGGAACAGCCGAAAGAAGATGATGATGATCAGTAATTTTCATATGGAGAAAATTGCATATCTGGATGTATATTTACAGGACAGGGTCAGACAGAAGTATGTGGCCACCATCCATAGAAAGGAGACATATTCATATTCATTCCTCCACTTTACCAGCTCACATTCTATGCATCAGAAAAAAATCTGTGGTGAAAGGCCAGCTAGTCAGAGCAGCCAGAATGGTTTCAAACTTGGTTGATTTTAAGGAGGAATGTAATTTTTTATGTACCCTATTTATGAACCGAGGTTACCCATATTATTTTCTGGATAAATTGATTCATGAGGTTACCTCTAAAAGGAACGCTGGACACGTTAGAGCTATTTTGAATGGGTCTGAAATAGATGGGGACCTATACTTGAATAATTATAGTAATAGCCCCTCTTTGGGTATGTTTGTGGAAGATAGGATTGACCAAGTTAACTATAGCCCTGACTTTTCTATTTCATTTATCACCACTTTTAGCACTGATGCATATTATATTGAGAACATTTTTAGAGAAATTGGAATTTTATTAACACAGATGAGAATGTGCAGAAAAGATTGCCCCCCACCCCCAATATTGTATTTAGGAGGGGCAGCAATTTGAAGTACCGCCTAGGTAACAATATGTTACAAACCCCGAGGACTAAGGGTATGTTTAAATGTGAAGCCTGCAATTTTTGTAGGTTCATAGTTACTGGTTCTTTGTATCAAGTTAATAATACAAATATTGTTTGCAAGGGGAGGTATAACTGCAATTCTAAGGGATGCATGTACATAGCTAAGTGTATTTCCTGCGTAGATTTCTATATTGGTAAGACGGATAGGAAACTTAAGGAATGCATATATGAACATCAATATGCTATTAGGAACAGGAAAGCTGAGAATGCCTTAGCTAAACATATACTCAATAACCCTGGCCATTCATTCTCTTTCAGGATTATTGACCAGATCTGTTCTAATATTAGGAGAGGACCATTTTTTTATGGCTAGAGCAGCAAGAATTATATTGGCAGCTCAGACTAGATGCCTTCAAATACCCAGAGTTAAATGATACATGCCCTTCAAATACCCAAGGTTAAATGATACATGCCCTTCAAATACCCAGGGTTAAATTATACATGCCCTTCAAATACCCAGGGTTAAATGATACATGCCCTTCCAATACCCAGGATTAAATGATACATGCCCTTCAAATACCCAGGGTTAAATGATACATGCCCTTCCAATACCCAGGATTAAATGATACATGCCCTTCAAATACCCAGGGTTAAATGATACCTGCTTAATAGCTTGCATTCTAAGACTAAGACATTTTATGAGATAGTATTTTTATCTTCAGAATGTTATTTTTACCTTTAAAATGTACATTTTGTATAACTAATGTAGTTTAGGCGCATACAGTTTCTTGGTAATTTCAGATTTTATACTATATCTGTATTTAAACATTTTTATAAGCTGTGTTTTAATTATATATTATTTGATTGTTTTCTAAGTTTCACTGGACCTTTTTAAATATCTGACCATCATGTGCTTATCTTGCTAACTATTTAAATGTGGTGTATTCGTTTTGTTGAACAGTCTGAAGAAGTGGGTGTATGCATGCCCATGAAAGCACTTACTGTTACAATAAATTCTTGTTTGTACTTCTAGCCTTGTTTTTTTTTTTGTTTTTATAGTATAACTACATTTGTCACATATAGTATTTGTTTGTTTCAGGATTAAGTGGTTGTCAGTATACATGAGGTGATTGCTACATTGTCTCAGGATGCCTATGTCCATCAGACTGGCTACAGAAATGGTAGGAAACTACCCATCCATCATATCAGTTTCTTACTGTGAGTTTTATTAGGGAAAGGAATGGTTTAATTAGACTGGACTATCTTGGTAGCCCAGAGACTATGAGAGGGAGCTATACTTTGTGTAGTCTAAGGTTAACCAGCAGAGCAATGCTGCTCAGCATACAACTTAGTTGGTGCTAGAGCAGCAGTGGGGTGAGTATGGTTATAATGATAAGTTATTTTACGGACATTTTATCTTCAAGGCATTTGCATCTATACAGGACACTGCTAACTGCCACTGCATGGAGAGCAGCTTCATGCAAATGTAAGGCTTATACATAGGCAAAAGGGAAAAGTTTTAAGTTAACTATCAATCAGAAAAGCACACAATAAGCCTTCCACCAGCAATCCACAAGAGTGCAGAAAAAAGCCTTCTTAATGTAAAATGACTTGTTTGGAACTTAACTGTAAGAAAGACCACCCAATCTATACACATCAGCCCCTGAAACTAACTGATACAATGTAATAAGTAGTTAAAGCAACAGTAGAGCAATACACTTACAGTGCAGCAAATGCAGCAAATATCACAGGAAACAGATAATATGCATTCACAATTATCAATACAATACTTTGTTTATTCATTTATTAAGATATATCTTATTAGTTATGTAAATAAGAGGGTGTGTTTTTAGGACTGATTATACGCCTTTTAAGTATTTCAGTGAAGTGTATCTGACTTACTAAATTACTTTGAATAAGTTCTTGACTGAGCAGAGATGAAAGTTTGTGCATATAACCTGGATTTTTGTGTGGAATAAATCTTTGTGCTTGAAATCTACTTGCTGACATCATTTAACTTTTTCATCTGCATCAGCTGCTCTCCAGCTGTGTGTGTGCTGTTTGTTTACTTATTAGTTTACATTTTGTGTTTTTTTTCTGAGTTTATGGCTTCTGGCACCAAGGAGGGAGATTCACTGATGCTATTCAGCCAAACATTGGCTGAGTTGAATAGCTCACTCTGCAATATGACACAACGTTTGGATGTTCTTGAAAGAAGGCACTTAGAATTAAACAGTCAATCTACTTCCTTAGAGGAACAGGAAGTACATGCCCCCATAGCTCAAACAAGCAGCAGGACACAACGGCTCATCTATGGACACCAAAATGGATTTAATTCTGATGGTTTTTGGCCATCACAATCACAAGAACAAAGGGAACTAAATCAGAATGCTGGCGACTGGAATTTAAGCAGAATAAATGGCTCTGCAAGCAGATGAGAAGCTGTGAATATAATTGAATGGCTCCATGTGAATCCGAGTTTTCTGCCTGGAAATGAAACTACCCCTGTAAGTGACAACTATTTTAATAGCTTACAAAGGTTAGATAGTCTACTCTTGAAAGTTAAGAAACTACAGATGGACAATCTGTATTTTAAAGAATGCGTATGCTTAAAAATCGTGCCCAAAGGACTTAGAGTGTGTTTTTTTCCAACAGGCTTGATTTGTAACTCTCCCTTTCACAAAGAGTTGCTTAACATGTTTGATCGCCATGTGGGTTTGAATATTTAGAGTTGGTTATCAAACATAACCAAGCTGACATTGCAGCTCTTAGTAAAGAAGCAGAGGAACTGGATAGTCATTGTTAATTCATCAAACGTGAACAATTTATATGAATATAACCGTACTTTCAAAAGTATCGAAAGTCAACTAGTAGGTATAAAAAATCGTAAAATAAAAAAGATTGAAAGGGATAGAGTGGACTATGCCAATAACTCAGCCTACCCAGAACCTCCGCGTTCACAAATGTGGGGTAGTAGGCCCAGGAATAATTTGGCAAACAATGAGAGTGATGGTGACAATGATTTTTTAGATAAACAGGAAGAGTTCCCACCACTGAGGCGTTCGGAATGCCTGAGAGCCAGGAACAATCAGAACACATTCCAGTAAGAAGCCCCTCAAATGAACTGGGGGGAGAGGCAATTACAATCATCATCAGAGGGGGAATTTGAGGGGGAACTACAGAGGGAGGAATCATACTTGAAATTAAATTCTAGGTTGCATCCTAGAATTATTGAAAACTTTACCAAGGACTTTAAAGTATTCAACTATTCCAATATACCTATTTGTGAGGCATTATGTGACATCTTTTCTAAGGGTCTATCTTTTGTACCTGAGCAAAAGCTGAATATAAGCCAGACATTAGTAGACCTAAAATTATATGTTAGAAAATTGAATTTAAATATGCTGTTCCATAATGTAATCTACACAAGGAACCCCTTATATGTACCTAGTACCTACAACCCCCCCCCCCATACACCCCTCCCTACAGTTATTTGAACATCTCTGTGAAATTGATCTTCGTTGTTTAGGAACCCTGAATCCTATGAATGTACCTCAGAATTTGTCTAGTGATGAGAATTAGTTATTAAGGTCCATTCAATGTAATAGGGTGATCAGGTTCATGAAACCAGACAAGGGGGGTGGGATTGCTATTATGAGCATGGAACTATATAATATGAAAATGAAAAACATACTTGAAGGCTGTTTCTATAAAAGGTTATCACTTAATGAATTTAATGGGGCATTTAGGAAAATAAAAAAAATGAAATTAATGACCTTTTTATAGAGGGCATTTCTATAGAAGAATTTAATTACATGCTAGTACCTCACCCAAAAGTCTTTCGTATGTTTGGTTTGCCTAAACTACATAAAGACTTACATGACCCCCTAATGAGACCCATTGTAGATGCCCGTGGTTCTGTTATACAACCTATAGCAAAGTACTTAGATATCAAATTAAAGAATTTCATATCTGAAGAGAAGAGTGTATGCAAAGACTTGTGGGACTTTCTACAGAGAATAAATCTATTGGAATATACTGAAGGTGGTTATTTCATTACTATAGACGTAAAAGACCTCTATACTGTTAATACCCCATAAGACAGGGGTAGACTTGTTGTGTGAATATCTCTTGGAAAAGAATATATACCACAGGTAAAAATTAATAAATTTGAACACCTATTAAGTATTGTCTTGCATAACAATTTTATCTTATTTGATAGGGAGTGCTATTTGCAAACAGAAGGCATCTCAATGGGTTCAGCTTGTGGGGGGACATATGCTAACATCATAATGTTACAGTGGGAGAAAAATACTTATTTAATTCAAACTATTTCTCCCACTGCACATATTATATGAGATTTTTGGATGACATTTTTATGTTTTGGGAGGGGTCAGGAGAGATTATACCTGAGTTCCTAGGATATTTAAATGGGTTTACCCCTTTTCTAAAATTTATACATACGGTTGGAGTTGATGAAATACCATACCTAGATGTCAGGTTAATGAAAGACAGAGTATTTAAGGTGTTTAAATCTGAAATTTATTGAAAACCAACATATTCAAACAGCTTTTTACATTTCAGTAGTTCACATCTGTTTAAACAAAAGAAAGCCATAGTGAAAAGTCAATATGTAAGGGTTGCACAGATGGTATCTGAATTTGAAAGTTTTTTGGATGAATGTGACCATCTTAAAAACATGTTTCAGAAGAGGGGATACCCTAGCTCACTAATAAATGATGTGATGTTACAAGTGGTAAATAAAAAGAGAGGGGGCACTTTAAGCCTTTATTATACCTAAAACAACAAGAAGAAATAAGTGGGAATGATAGGGAGGTAGTGAATAGCACTGTTATGCAACCCCAGGTTCAAGGGACCGGACAAATTTTTGATATATCTGAGGAGAGTCAATTTAACTGTGCACTCATTACAATTTTTTTAGCTGACATTTTGTTTAAAAATTGGGTGGTATTAACTAATAATAGAGACACCAGAAATATAGTGGGTGAATCTCCTACCATCGTATATAAAAAGGGTAGAACTATGAAAAACTTTTTAGAATATACACAAGTGAATTCACAAAATGGATGCATGAAAAAATGTGGTGCATGTAACTATTGTTTTTATATTCATGAGGGTAGTTCACTTAAAAGTAACAATATCATGATGAAAATTACCAGTAGATGTACATGCATGACAGAGAAAGTGGTATATTGCACAGTTTGCACAAAATGTCCATGTTTTTATATAGGGAAAACAGAGCGGAAACTAAAAAGCAGAATTTATGAACATGTAAGAGATATAAGGAAGAAAAAGGCAATAAATGCCTTAGTTACGTATAATACGGAGTATCCTGATCATAGTTTTAAATTTGGAATATTGGAGGTAATAACACCAGATGTAAGGGGTGGACCATGGGCATTAATACTAGAAAAACAAGAAGTCACGTGGCAACTAAGGATGAACTCCCTACAATGGCCAGGACTGAATGACAGTTTTTCACTTGCATATTTTTTAAAACTAAAAGCTCTGGAAAGATGAATTTTATATAGAAGTGGTTTTATATGTTTTATATTAAAATGAAATAGTATGTTTTAGTCATTATATTGCATTTATGTATGAGACAGAGTTTATTTATTCATTTATTAAGATATATCATATTAGTTATGTAAATAAGGGGGGCATGTTTTTAGGATTGGTTATATGTCATTTAAGTATTTAAATGAAGTGTATCTGATTAAATTACTTTGAAGAAGTTCCTGACTGAGCAGAGTTGAAAGCTTGTGCATATAACCTGGATTTTTTGTGTGGAATAAATCTTTATGCTTGAAATCTATTTGGTGACTTCATTTAACTTTTTCATCTGCATCAGCTACTCTCCAGCTCCGTGAGTGCTGCTTTTTACTTAGTGTACATTTTGTGTTTTTTTTTTCTTAGTTGTAATCAGATTCACTGGAACTCTCTGGCATAGTAACCAAACAATGAGCAATTGAGCAATTAAGTGAAAACGCCCACAAATGTGAGGCTTATATACAGGCAAAAAGGAACAGGTTTTAATCAAACTACCAATCAGGAAAGCACACAGTAAGCCTTCCACCTGCAATCCCCAATTCAGATAGGTTTAGATCAGCACACTTCTGCACACAAGAGTGCAGAAAAAACGTCTTAATGTAAAATGGTTGGTTTGGAGCCCATGTCTGTGAAGACCACACAATCTAGATACAACAACCCTGAAAGTAACTGATACAATGTAAAAGTTGTTAACGCATCAGTAAGTCATAAAAGATTTTGAATAACATATTCTTGGTAAAATGGATGCCACCAAAAGGAACTGTAAGTTTTCATCTAGCCAGATCACCAAGATAAACGATGTACTTAATTCAAGAAGCATGACCAAACAATATTGGGGCTTTTTTATGGGTCTATATTATATAATTGAAAAGTCTATTCAGCGAACGGCACATATGTTGAAAATGCTGTTCATCAAATTCTCTCACCCCCCCCCCCCTGCTAATTATATATACCAACTCTGAGATCGCACTACAGTGAGGAAAGGGCAAATTTTCCAGTCTTCGCTGTACAGCAATATCACTATGAACAGTTCGCTGAATGGCATTTTTGATGTAAGTGTCGTCTGTTGAACTGACTTTTCGATTATATAATATAGACCCATTTTTTACAGGTATAACATGGAATAAAAATGCCCTAGACAGTGTCAAAGGAAACTATCCTTTGTTGAAGCCAAATTACCATTTGGACTCCAGCAACATCCCTAATTACAATACACTTTTCAGAAGATGGAGTTCTACTTGACAGTACAGAATTTATAGTTAGACTGTCAGAACATAGGACTTGGCTGAATAAAACAAACTGTCAGTCCCTACAAATAGATTACTAAAAATAGTTTCCACTACTGGTTCCTTATGAGAAAGAAAGACTACCTTTTCTCAGAGGTTCATGTACTACACTATTTATGATAGTCTATACAGTATTAGGTTAATTACCACTGGTAACAGCACTGAAGAAAGGGAACTAACTAGCTGTCAGTTAGCCAAGGCAGTAAGAATCGGTGAAAGATTTATGAGGTACATCTTCTCTATCACTGCATGGCAGTTGTAACAGAATGTCAGTGAGATGGTCAGTCTAATGCAACTAGTTTAACCAGTGATGAGACGTGCATTTTTTTAATAGTACATGGCCTCCTTACACTCCTAAATATTAATACTCACAGGCAGCACATAGGATGATGGCATCACACTAGATGCAGTTGCTGATATTTTTAGATGTGTGTCTGAAGGCCATCTTGACTTGTTTATAATTAGAATGGTAAAGTTAATGTCAAGACTCTAGAAAGTTTTTATATTGGTGATGAAGTAATAACTTTGACAGCCATCTTACATTCATATATCTGTTAGGACAAACAAGTCCATCTCTTACTTGTCTCTGACAAAATCCTCTTTCCTGAAAACACATCTCATGTCACTTTTAAGATTTAAGCAAAATCAGGAATAGTCCTTATGTTGGAGGCATAAATGCATACTGCCTATAACAATGCACCCTTCAATACAGATGCCTATAAGGAGTCCATATTTAACTGCTTTTAGAACAGAACCTGCCAAGCCTTTATTTGTGCCCTCTACTATTCACTACTAATCATCATACCTGCATTGTACACAGCCCTCTACTGTCACTACTATTCATCATACTTGCATTGAACACGGCCCTCTACTTGGCACTACTAATCATTATACCTGCATTGTTCTTGGCCCACTAGTTCTCACTACTAATCATCATACCTGCATTGTACATGGCCCTCTACTTGTCACCACTAATCGTCATACCTGAATTGTACAATGCCCTCTACTTGCCAGTACTAATTGTCATACCTGCATTGTACACGGCCCTCAAATTATCACTACTAATAGTTAAAACTGCATTGTAGATGGCCCTCTACCTGTCACTACTAACCATTTTACCAGCTTTGTACACAGCCCACTACTTGTCAGTACTAATCATCACACCTGCATTGTACACAGCCCTCAACTTGTCACTACTAATTGTTGTACAAGCATTGCACATGGACCTCTACTTGTCACTACTAATTGTTGTACAAGCATTGCACATGGCCCTCTACTTGTCAGTACTAACAGCTATACCTGCATTGTAGATTGTCCTATACCTGTCACTACTAATCATCATACCTGCTTCATACACAGCCCTCTACTTGTCACTACTAATTGTCATACCTGCATTGTACATGGCCCTCTACTTGTCACTACTAATCGTCATACCTGCATTGTACATGGCCCTCTACTTGTCACTACTAATTGTCATACCTACATTGTACATGGCCCTCTACTTGTCACTACTAATCGTCATACCTGCATTGAACATGGCTCTCTACTTGATACTACTAATTGTCATACCTGCATTGTACATGGCCCTCTACTTGTCACTACTAATTGTCATACCTGCATTGTACATTGCCCCCTACCTGTCAATACTAATTGATTTTCCTGTATTATACATGGCCCTCTACCTGTCACTACTAATACTCATACCTGCTTTGTACACAGCCCTCTACTTGTCACTACTAATCATCATACCTGCAATATACATGGCCCTCTACCTGTCACTACTAATTATCATGACTGCTTTGTACAAAGCCCTCTTACTTGTCTCTACTATTTGTCATACCTGCATAGCACACAGTCCTCTATGTGTCACTACTAATCGTCATACCTGCATTGTACACAGCCCTCTACTCATCACTATTAGTTGTCATACCTGCATTGTACATGGCCCTCTAATAGTCACTACTAATCACCATACCTACATTGTACACTGCCCTCTACTGTTCACTACTAATCATCATACCTACATTGTACACAGCCCTCTACTTGTCACTACTAATCATCATACCTGCATTGTACATGGTCCTCTACCTCTCATTACCAATCATCATACCTACATTGTACACGGCCCTCTACTTGTCACTACTAATCATCATACCTGCATTGTACATGGCCCTCTACCTCTCATTACCAATCATCATACCTACATTGTACACGACCCTCTACTTGTCACTACTAATCATCATACCTACATTGTACACGGCCCTCTACTTGTCACTACTAATCATCATACCTGCATTATATATGGCCCTCTACCTATAACCACTAATCGTCTTACCAGCATTGTACATGGCCCTCTACTTGTTACTACTAATTGTCATACCTGCATTATACATGGCCCTCTACTTGTCACTACTAATCGTCATACCTGCATTGCACATGGTCCTCTATTTGTCACTACTAATCATGATACCAACATTGTACATGGCCCTCTACTTCTCAATACCGATCATCATAACTGCATTGTACATGGCCCTCTACTTGTCACTAGGAATTGTCATACCTGCATTGTACATTGCCCGCTACAGTCATTACTAATTGTTGTAATTACATTGTACATGGAACTCTACGTATCACTAATAATTGTCGTACCTGCATTGTACATGGCCCTCTACTTTTCACTACTAGTCATCATACCTGCATTGTACATGGCTCTCTACTTGTCACTACTAATTATACTTGCATTGTACATGGCCCTCTACTTGTCACTGCTAATCATCATACCTGCATTGTATGTGGCCCTCTACCTGTCACTTCTAATCATCATACCTGCATTGTAAATGTCCCTCTTCTTGTCACTACTAATTATCATATTTGCATTGTACACAGCCCTGTAATTGTTACTACTAATCATCATACCTGCATTGTATATGGCCCTCTACCTGTCACCACTAATTGTCATACTTGCATTGTACATGGTTCTCTACTTGTCACTACTAATCTTCTTAGCTGCATTGTACATGGCTCTCTACTTGTCACTACTAATCATCATACACACATTGTACATGGCCATCTACCTGTCACTAATAATCATCATACCTGCATTGTACATGGCCCTCTACTGTCACTACTAATCATCATAGCTGCATTGTACATGGTCCTCTAATTGTCACTACTTGTCATCATGACTGCATTGTACACAACCTTCTACTTGTTCCTACTAATAATCATACCTGCATTATAAATGGAACTCCACTTGTCACTGCTAATCATCATACCTGCATTGTACACAGCCCTCTACTTGCCACTATTAATCATACCTGCATTTTACACAGCCCTCTACTTGTCACTACTAATCATCATACCTGCATTGTACATGGCCCTCTACTTGTTACTAGTAATCATCATACCGGCATTGTACATGGTCCTCAACTTGTCACCACTAATCATAATACCTGCATTGTACATGGACCTCTACTTGTCACTAATAATCATCAAACCTGCATTGTACATAGCCCTCTACTTGTCACTACTAATCACCATGCCTGTGTTGTACATGGCCCCCTACTTGTCACTACTAATCATCATACCTGCATTGTACATGGCCCTCTACATGTCACTACTAATAATCATATCTGCATTGTACATGGCCCTCTACTTGTCACTACTAAAAGTCATACCTGCATTGTACATGGCCCTCTACTTCTCACTTCTAATCATCAAACCTGCATTGTACATGGTCCTCTACTTGTCACTACTAATCATCATACCTACATTGTACACGGTCCTCTACTTTTCACCACTAATCATAATACCTGCATTGTACATGGCCCTCTACTTGTCACTAAGAATCATAAACCTGCATTGTACATGGCCCTCTACTTGTCACTGCTAATCATCATGCCTGCATTGTACACGGCCCTCTACTTGTCACTACTAATCATCATGCCTGCATTGTACATGGCCCTCTACTGGTCACTAGTAATTTTCATACCTGCATTGTACATGGACTTCTACTTGTAACTACTAATCAGCATACCTGCATTGTACACTGCCTTCTACTTGTCACTACTAATCCTCATAACTGGATTTTATACGGACCTCTACTTGTCACCAATAATCATCATACCTGCATTGTACACACCTCTCTATTTGTCACTACTAATCTTCATACCTGGATTGCACACGGCCCTCTACTTGTCACCACTAATCATTATACATGCATTCTACACAGCTCTCTACTTGTCACTAATAATCATCATACCTGCAATGTACATGGCCCTCTACCTGACACTACTAATCATCATACCTACATTGTATACGGCACTCTACTTTTCACTACTAATCATCATGCCTACATTGTATATGGCACTCAACTTGTCATTACTATTCATCATACCTGCATTGTACATGGCCCTCTACTTGTCAGTACTAATAATCCTAAATGCATTGTACACGGCCCTCTACTTGTCACTTCTAATCATCATGCCTACATTGTATATGGCACTCAACTTGTCATTACTATTCATCATACCTGCATTGTACATGGGTCTCTACTTGTCACTACTAATCATCATCCCTGCTTTGTACATGACCCTGTACTTGTTACTAGTAATTGTCATACCTGCATTGTACACGACCCTCTACTTGTCACTACTAATCATCATACCTGCATTGTACATGGCCATCCACTTGTCATTACTAATAGTCAAAAATGCATTGTACATGTCCCTCTACTTGTCACTACTAATTGTCATACCTGCATTGTCCATGGCCCTCTACTTGGTACTACTAATAGTCATACATGCATTGTACACTGCCCTCTACTTGCCAATACTAATTGTCATACCTACATTTTGCATGGCCCTCTAGTTGTCACTACTAATAGTTATTCCTGCATTGCAGATGGCCCTCTACCTGTCATTACTAATCTACCTACTTTGTACACAGCCCTCTACTTGTCACTACTAATCATCATACCTGCAATGTACATGGCCCTCTACTTGTCACTACTAATCATCATACCTGCATTGTACACAGCCCTTAACTTGTCAATACTAATCATCAAACTTGCATTGTATATGGCCCTCTACCTGTCATTACTAATCATCATACCAGCATTGTACATGGCCCTCTACTTGAAACTGCTAATAGTTGTACCTGCATTGTATATGGCCCTCTATGTGTCACTACTAATTATCATGACTGTCTTGTATAAAGCCCTCTTACTTGTCACTACCATTTGTCATACCTGCATTGTACACTGCCCTCTACTGTTCACTTCTAATCATCATACCTGCATTGTACACTGCCCTCTATCTGTCATTACGAATCATCTTACCCTTATTGTACACAGCCCTCCACTTGTCAGTATTAGTTGTCATACCTGCATTGTACATGGCCCTCAACTAGTCACTACTAATCACCACACCAACGTTGTACACTGCCCTCTACTGCTCATTACTAATCATCATGCCTACATTGTACATGGCCTTCTACTTGTCACTACTAATTGTCATATGGGCATTGTACAGGGCCCCCTACTTGTCACTACTAACCATCATACCTGCATTATATATGGCCCTATACCTGTCACCATCAATCATTATACCTACATTGTGCATGGCCCTCTACTTGTTACTACTAACCATCATACCTGCATTGTACAATGTCCTCTACTTGCCAGTACTAATTGTCATACCTGCATTGTACACAGCCCTCAAGTTGTCACTACTGATAGTTAAAACTGCATTGTAGATGGCCCTCTACCTGTCAGTACTAATAATTTTACCTGTTTTTTACACAACCCAATACTTGTCACTACTAATCATCATACCAGCATTGTACACAGCCTTCTACTTGTCACTGCCAATTGTTGCACTAGCATTGCACATGGACCTCTACTTGTCACTACTAACAGTTATACCTGCATTTTAGACGGCCCTTTACTAGTCACTACTAATCGTCATACCTGCATTGTACACTGCCCTCTACCTCTCACTACTAATTGTCATACCTGCATTGTTCACTGCCATCTATCTGGCATTACAAATCATCATACCTGCATTGTACACAGCCCTCTAATTGTCACTATTAGTTGTCATACCTGCATTTTACATGGCCCTCTACAAGTCACTACTAATTACCATACCTACATTGTACACTGCCCTCTACTGTTCACTGCTAATTATCATACCTACATTGTACACATCCCTCTACTAGTCACTACTAATTACCATACCTACATTGTACATGGCCCTCTACTTGTCACTACTATTTATTATACCTGCATCGTACATGGTCCTCTACCTCTCATTACCAATCATCATAACTGCATTGTACACAGCTCTGTACTTGTCACTACAAATTGTCATAATTGCATTATACATAACCCTCTACTTGTCACTACTAATCATCATAACTGCATTGTACATGGACCTGTACCTGTCACTACATATTGTCATATGTGCATTGTACATGGCCATCTACCTGCCACTACTAATCATCATCCTTGCATTGTACATGGTCCTATACTTGTCCCTACTAATCATCATACCAACATTGGTCACAGCCCTCTACTTCTCACTACTAATCATCATACCTGCATTGTACATGGCCTTCTACGTGTCACTAATAATCATCATACCTGCATTGTACAATGTCCTCTACTTGCCAGTACTAATTGTCATACCTGCATTGTACACGGCCCTCAAGTTGTCACTACTAATAGTTCAAACTGCATTGTAGATGGCCCTCTACCTGTCAATACTAATAATTTTACCTGCTTTTTACACAGCCCAATACTTGTCACTACTAATCATCATACCAGCATTGTACACAGCCTTCAACTTGTGACTGCCAATTGTTGCACTAGCATTGCACATGGACCTCTACTTGTCACTACTAACAGTTATACCTGCATTGTAGACGGCCATTTACCTGACACTAATAATCATCATACCTGCTTTGTACACAGCCCTCTACTTGTCACTACTACTTGTCATGCCTGCATTGTACATGGCCCTCTACTTGTCACTACTAATCATCATACCTGCATTGCACATGGCCCTCTACTTGTCACTACTAATTGTCATACCTGCATTGTACACTGCCCTCTACCAGTAACTACTAATCATCATACCTGCATTGTACACTGCCCTCTACCTCTCACTACTAATTGTCATACCTGCATTGTTCACTGCCATCTATCTGGCATTACAAATTATCATGCCTGCATTGTACACAGCCCTCTACTTGTCACTATTAGTTGTCATACCTGCATTGTACATGGCCCTCTACTAGTCACTACTAATTACCATACCTACATTGTACACTGCCCTCTACTGTTCACTACTAATCATCATACCTACATTGTACACAGCCCTCTACTAGTCACTACTAATTACCATACCAACATTGTACACAGCCCTCTACTAGTCACTACTAATTACCATACCTACATTGTACATGGCCCTCTACTTGTCACTACTATTTATTATACCTGCATCATACATGGTCCTCTACCGCTCATTACCAATCATCATAACTGCATTGTACACAGCTCTGTACTTGTCACTACAAATTGTCATAATTGCATTATACATAACACTCTACTTGTCACTACTAATCATCATAACTGCATTGTACATGGACCTGTACCTGTCACTACATATTGTCATATGTGCATTGTACATGGCCATCTACCTGCCACTACTAATCATCATCCTTGCATTGTACATGGTCCTATAATTGTCCCTACTAATCATCATACCAACATTGTTCACAGCCCTCTACTTCTCACTACTAATCATCATACCTACATTGTACATGGCCCTCTATGTGTCATTAATAATCATCATACCTGCATTGTACATGGCCCGCTACTTGTCACTACTAATTGTCATACCTCCATTGAACACAGCCTTCTACATGTAACTACTAATCATCATACCTGCATTGTACACAGCCCAATACTTCCACTACTAATTGTCTTACCTGCATTGTACAGAGCACTCTACTTTTCAGTACTAATCATGATACCTGCATTGTACATGGCCCTCTACTTCTCAATACTGATCATCATACCTGCATTGTACACGGTCCTTTGCCTGTCACTAGTAAATGTCATACCTGCATTGTACATGGCCCCCTATTTGTCACTACTAATTGTCATACCTGCATTGTACATGGCCCTCCATTTATCACTACTAATTGTCATACCTGCATTGTACATGGCCCTCTACTTGTCACTACTAATCATCATACCTGCATTGTGCATGGCCATCTACCTGTCACTACTTATCATCATACCTGCATTGTACACGGGCTTCTACTTGTCACTACTAATCATCATACATGCATTGTACTTGGCCTTCTACTTGTCACAACTAATGATCATACCTGCATTGTACATGGCTCTATATTTGTCACTACTAATCGTAGTACCTGCATTGCACATGGTCCTCCATTTGCCACTACTAATCATGATACCTGCATTGTACATGGCCCTCTACTTCTCAGTACTGATCGTCATACCTGCATTGTACATTGCCCCCATTTGTCACTACAAATTGTCGTACCTGCATTGTACATGGAACTCTACTTGTCACTACTAATCATCATACCTGCAATGTACACGACCCTCTATTTGTCACTGCTAATCATCATAACTGCATTGTATGTGGCCATCTACCTGTCACTTCTAATCATCATACCTGCATTGCACATGTCCCTCTACTTGTCACTACTAATCGTCATACCTGCATTGTATACGGCCATGTAATTGTTAATACTAATCATCATACTTGCATTGTATACAGCCCTCTACCTGTCACCCCTAATTGTCATACCTGCATTGTATATGGCTCTCTCCTTGTCACTACTAATCTTTTTAGCTGCACTGTACATGGCTCTCTATTTGTCACTACTAATTATCATACCCACATTGTACGTGGCCATCTAACTGTCACTACTAATCATCATACCTGCATTGTACATGGCCCTCTACTTGTCACTACTAATCATCATACCTGCATTGTACACGGCCCTCTTCTTGTCACTATTAATCATACCTGCATTGTACACGGCCCTCTACTTGTCACTACTAATCATCATACCTGCATTGTACATGGCCTCTACTTGTCACTACTAATCATCATACTGCATTGTACATGGTCCTATACTTGTCACCACTAATCATAATACCTGCATTGTACATGGCCATCTACTTGTCACTAATAATCATCAAACCTGCATTGTACATGGCCCTCTACTTGTCAATACTAATCATCATGCCTGCATTGTACACGGCCCTCTACTTGTCACGACTAATCATCATAACTGCATTGTACATGGTGCTCTACTTGTCACTACTAATCTTCATACCTGCATTGTACATGACCCTCTGCTTTTCACTACTAATCGTCATACCTGCATTGTACATGGCCCTCTACTTGTTACTACTAATCATTATATCTGCATTGCACATGGCCATCTACTTGTCACTACTAATCATTATACCTGCATTGTACACGGTCCTCTACTTGTCACCACTAATCATAATACCTGCATTCCACACGGCCCTCTACTTGTGACTAATAATCATCAAACCTGCATTGTACATGGCCCTCTACTTGTCACTACTAATCATCATGCCTGCATTGTACACAGCCCTCTACTTGTCACTACTAATCATCATACCTGTATTGTACATGGCCCTGTACTTGTCACTAGTAATTGTTATACCTGCATTGCACATGGACCTCTACTTGTAACTACTAATCATCATACCTGCATTGTACACTGCCCTCTACTTGTCACTACTAATCCTCACACCTGGATTGTAAACAACCCTCTACTTGTCACTAATAATCATCATACCTGCATTGTACACAGCCCTCTACTTGACACTACTAATCATCATACCTTCATTGTACATGGCCCCCTACTTGTCACTACTAACCATCATACCTGCATTATATACGGCCCTCTACCTGTCACTACTAATCATCATACCTGCATTGTGCATGGCCCTCTTCTTGTTACTACTAATCATCATACCTGCATTGTACAATGCCCTCTACTTGCCAATACTAATTGTCATACATGCATTGTACACTGCTCTCAAGTTGTCACTACTAATAGTTAAAACTGCATTGTAGATGGCCCTCTACCTATCAATACTAATCATTGTACCTGCTTTTTACACAGCCCAATACTTGTCACTACTAATCATACCTGCATTGTACACAGCCTTCTACTTGTCACTACTAATTGTTGTACTAGCATTGCACATGGATCTCTACTTGTCACTACTAACAGTTATACCTGCATTGTAGACGGCTCTTTACCTGTGACTACTAATCATCATACCTGCTTTGTACGCAGCCCTCTACTTGTCACTACTAATCATCATACCTGCTTTGTACACGGCCCTCTACTTGTCACTACTAATCGTCATACCTGCATTGTACATGGCCCTCTACTTGTCACTATTAATCATCATACCTGCATTGTACATGGCCCTCTACTTGACATAACTAATCATCATACCTGCATTGTACACTGCCCTTTAATTGCCAATACTAATTGTCATACCTGCATTGTACACAGCCCTCTAGTTATCATTACTAATAGTTATACCTACATTGTAGATGGCCCTCTACTTGTCACTAATAATCATCATACCTGCATTGTACACAGCCCTCAACTTGTAAATATTAATCATCAAACTTGCAATGTACGTGGCCCTGTACCTGTCATTACTAATCATCATATCAGCATTGTACATTGCCCTCTACTTGAAACTACTAATAGTTGTACCTGCATTGTATATGGCCCTCTACCTGTCACTACTAATTATCATGACTGATTTGTACAAAGTCCTCTTACTTGTCACTACCATTTGTCATACCTGCATTGTACACTGCCTTCTACCAGTCAATACTATTTGTCATACCTACATTGTACACTGCCTTCTACCTCTCATTACTAATCGTCATATCTGCATTGTACACTGCCCTCTATCTGGAATTACTAATCATCATACCTGCATTGTACACAGCCCTCTACTTGTCACTATTAGTTGTCATACCTGCATTGTACATGGATCTCTAATAGTCACTACTAATTACTATACCTACATTGTACACTGCCCTCTACTTGTCACTACTAATTGTCATACCTGCATTGTACACTGCCCTCTATCTGGAATTACTAATCATCATAACTGCATTGTACATGGCCCTCTACTGTTCACTATTAATCATCATACCTGCATTGTACATTGCCCTCAATCTGGCATTACTAATCATCATACCTGCATTGTACACAGCCCTCTACTTGTCACTATTAGTTGTCATACCTGCATTGTACATGGATCTCTAATAGTCACTACTAATTACTATACCTACATTGTACACTGCCCTCTACTTGTCATTACTAATTGTCATACCTGCATTGTACACTGCCCTCTATCTGGAATTACTAATCATCATAACTGCATTGTACATGGCCCTCTACTGTTCACTATTAATCGTCATACCTGCATTGTACATTGCCATCAATCTGGCATTACTAATCATCATACCTGCATTGTACACAGCCCTCTACTTGCCACTATTAGTTGTCATACCTGCATTGTACACTGCCTTCTACGTGTCACTACTAATCGTCATACTTGCATTGTACACTGCCCTCTATCTGGCATTACAAATCATCATACCTGCATTGTACACAGCCCTCTACTTGTCACTATTAGTAGTCATAACTGCATTGTACATGACCCTCTACTAGTCACTACTAATTACCATACCTACATTGTACACTGCCCTCTACTGTTCACTACTAATCTTCATACCTACATTGTACACAGCCCTCTACTTGTCACTACTAATTGTCATACCTGCATTGTACACTGCCCTCTATCTGGAATTACTAATCATCATAACTGCATTGTACATGGCCCTCTACTGTTCACTATTAATCGTCATACCTGCATTGTACATTGCCCTCAATCTGGCATTACTAATCATCATACCTGCATTGTACACAGCCCTCTACTTGTCACTATTAGTTGTCATACCTGCATTGTACATGGATCTCTAATAGTCACTACTAATTAATATACCTACATTGTACACTGCCCTCTACTTGTCATTACTAATTGTCATACCTGCATTGTACACTGCCCTCTATCTGGAATTACTAATCATCATAACTGCATTGTACATGGCCCTCTACTGTTCACTATTAATCGTCATACCTGCATTGTACATTGCCCTCAATCTGGCATTACTAATCATCATACCTGCATTGTACACAGCCCTCTACTTGCCACTATTAGTTGTCATACCTGCATTGTACACTGCCTTCTACGTGTCACTACTAATCGTCATACTTGCATTGTACACTGCCCTCTATCTGGCATTACAAATCATCATACCTGCATTGTACACAGCCCTCTACTTGTCACTATTAGTTGTCATAACTGTATTGTACATGACCCTCTACTAGTCACTACTAATTACCATACCTACATTGTACACTGCCCTCTACTGTTCACTACTAATCTTCATACCTACATTGTACACAGCCCTCTACTTGTCACTACTAATTGTCATACCTGCATTGTACACAGCCCTCTACTTGTCACTACTAATTGTCATACCTGCATTGTACATTGCCCTCTACTTGTCACTACTAATTGTCATACCTACATTGTACACAGCCCTCTACTTGTCACTACTAATTGTCATACCTACATTGTACACTGCCCTCTACTGTTCACTACTAATTATCATACCTACATTGTACACAGCCCTCTACTAGTCACTACTAATTACCACACCTACATTGTACATGGCCCTCTACTTGTCACTACTATTTATTATACCTGCATCGTACATGGTCCTCTACCTCTCATTATCAATCATCATAACTGCATTGTACACAGCTCTGTACTTGTCGCTACAAATCGTCATAACTGCATTATACATAACACTCTACTTGTCACTACTAATCAGCATAACTGCATTGTACATGGCCCTGTACCTGTCACTACATATCGTCATATGTGCATTGTACATGGCCATCTACCTGCCATTACTAATCATCATACTTGCATTGTACATGGTCCTTTACTTGTCCATACTAATCATCATACCTACATTGTACATGGCCCTCTACGTGTCACTACTAATCATCATACCTGCATTGTACATGGCCCTCTGCTTGTCACTACTAATTGTCATACTTCCATTGAACACAGCCCTCTACCTGTCACTACTAATTGTCATAAGTGCATTGTACACAGCCCAATACTTCCACTACTAATTGTCATACCTGCATTGTACATGGCTATCTACCTGTCACTACTTATCATCATACCTGCATTGTACATGGTCCTCTGCCTGTCACTAGTAAATGTCAAACCTGCATTGTACATGCCCCCCTATTTGTCACTACTAATTGTTGTACCTGCATTGTACATGGCCCTCCATTTATCACTACTAATTGTTGTACCATCATTGTACATGGCCCTCTACTTTTCACTAATAATCATCATACCTGCATTGTACTTGGCTATCTACCTGTCACTACTTATCATCATACCTGCATTGTACACGAGCTTCTACTTGTCACTACTAATCATCATACATGCATTATACGTGGCCTTCTGCTTGTCACAACTAATCATCATACCTGCATTGTACATGGCTCTATACTTGTCACTACTAATCGTAGTACCTGCATTGCACATGGTCCTCCATTTGCCACTACTAATCATGATACCTGCATTGTACATGGCCCTCTACTTCTCAGTTCTGATTGTCATACCTGCATTGTACATTGCCCCCACTTGTCACTACTAATTGTCTTACCTGCTTTGTACATGGAACTCTACTTATCACTAATAATTGTCATACCTGCATTCTACATGGCCCTCTACTTTTCACTACTAATCATCATACTTTCATTGTACATGGCTCTCTACTTGTCACTACTAATCATCATACCTGCAATGTACATGACCCACTACTTGTCACTGCTAATCATCATGCCTGCATTGTATATGGCCCTCTACCTGTCACTTCTAATCATCATACCTGCATTGTACATGTCCCTCTACTTCTCACTACTAATCATCATACCTGCATTGTACACGGCCATGTAATTAATACTAATCATCATACTTGCAGTGTATACAGCCCTCTACCTGTCTCCCCTAATTTTCATACCTACATTGTAGATGGCTCTCTAATTGTCACTACTAATCCTTTTAGCTGCATTGTACCTGGCTCTCTACTTGTCACTACTAATTATACCCACATTGTACCTGGCCATCTACCAGTCACTACTAATCATCATACCGGCATTGTACACAGTCCTCTACTTGACACTACTAATCATCATACCTGCATTGTACATGGCCCTCTACTTGTCACTACTAATTATTTTGCCTGCATTGTACATGGCCCTCTACTTTTCACTACTAATCATTATACCTGCATTGTACATGGCCCTCTAATTGTCACTACTTATCATTATGACTGCATTGTACACCACCATATATTTGTCACTATTAATCATCATACCTGTATTGTACATGGCCCCCTACTTGTCACTACTAATCATCATACCTGCATTGTGCACAACCCTCTACTTGTCACTACTAATCATGATACCTGCATTGTACATGGCCTCTACGTGTCACTACTAATCATCATACCTGCATTGTACATGGTCCTAAACTTGTCACCACTGATCATAATACCTGCATTGTACATGGCCCTCTACTTGTCACTACTAATCATCATATCTGCATTGCACATGGCCATCTACTTGTCACTACTAATCATCATACCTGCATTGTACATGGTCCCCTACTTATTTATTTTATTTATTTTATTTTACATTTATTTTACATTTGTTAACCAGGCTAGTCTGGCTGGATACATTGTCCATTTTCAGCAGAGGCCCGAGGAGAAAAGCTCCATTAACAGACTAGTAAATTACAATAAAAAGAACAACAATCAAAATAAAAATCAACACAGAACCAATCATACAAAAAATGTAAACATACAAGCAAATAAAGGACAGAGTTGTTATTGGTGTAGAGAAATGCAGAGGTCAAAGTTGGACAGGCATATATGAGGGATGGTATTAGGTAGGCTAAGGCAATACTAATTCTTTGCTCAAAACATTATTAGTGACAACGACAATACATATTGTGATTAGTGGTGACATACTTGTCACCACTAATCATAATACCTGCATTGTACATGGCCATCTACTTGTCACTAATAATCATAAAACCTGCATTGTACATGGCCCTCTACTTGTCACTACTAATCATCATGCCTGAGTTGTACACGGCCCTCTACTGGTCACTACCAATCATCATAACTGCATTGTACATGGTGCTCTACTTGTCACTGCTAATCTTCATACTTGCATTGTACATGGCCCTCTGCTTGTCACTAGTAATCATCATACCTGCATTGTACATGGCCCTCTACTTGTCACTACTAATCATAATACCTGCATTGTACATGACCATCTACTTGTCACTAATAATCATAAAACCTGCATTGTACATGGTCCTCTACTTGTCACTACTAATCATCATGCCTGAGTTGTACACGGCCCTCTACTTGTCACTACTAATCATCATAACTGCATTGTACATGGTGCTCTACTTGTCACTGCTAATCTTCATACTTGCATTGTACATGGCCTTCTGCTTGTCACTACTAATCATAATACCTGCATTGTACATGGCCCTCTACTTGTCACTACTAATCATCATATCTGCATTGCACATGGCCATCTACTTGTCACTACTAATCATCATACCTGCATTGTACACGGTCCTCTACTTGTCACCAATAATCATAATACTTGCATTGTACATGGCACTCTACTTGTCACTAGTAATTGTCATATCTGCAGTGTACACTGCCCTCTATTTGTCACTACTAATTATCATACGTACATTGTATATGGCACTCTGCTTGTCATTACTAATTATCATACCTGCATTGTACATTGCCCTCTACTTGTCACTAGCAATTGTCATACCTGAATTGTACACAGCCCTCTGCTTGTCACTGCTAATTATCATACCTACATTGTACATTGCCCTCTACTTGTCACTAGCAATTGTCATACCTGTATTGTACATGGCTATCTACTTATCACTACTAATCATCATATGTTTATTGTACATGGCTGTATACCTGTCACTACTATTAGACATACATGCATTGTACACGGCCCTCTAATTGTCACTACTAATCATCATACCTGCATTGTACATGGCCCTCTACTTGTTATTACTAATCATCATACCTACAATGTACATGTCCCTCTACTTGTCACTACTAATCATCATACCTGCGTTGTACACGGCCATCTACCTGTCACAAGCATTTTTCATTCCTGCATTGTACATGGCTGTCAACTTTTCACTATTAATCATCATACCTGCATTGTACACTGCTCTCTACTTGTAACTACTAATCATCATACCTGCAGTTTACATGACCCTCTACTTTTCACTACTAATCATCATACCTGCATTGTACATGGCCCTCTACCTGTCACTACTAATCATCACCCCTGCATTGAGCACTGCTCTCTACTTGTAACTACTAATCATCATACCTGCAGTTTACATGGCCCTCTACTTTTCACTACTAATCATCATACCTGCATTGTACACTGCTCTCTACTTGTCATTACTAATCATTATACCTGCATTGTACATGGCCCTCTACTTTTTACTAACAATTGTCATACCTGCATTGTGCATGGCTCTCTACATTTCACTACTCATCATCATACCTGCATTGTATGTGGGCCTCTACTTATCATAATACCTGCACTGTACACAGCCCATTACTTGTCACTAACAATCATTATACCTGCATTGTACATGGCTCATTACTTGTCACTAACAATCATTATACCTGCATTCTACATGGCCCTGTAGTTTCTACTACTAATTATCATACCTGCATTGTTTACAGCAGTCTTCTTGTCTCTACTAATCATCATACCTGCATTGTACACAGCCCTCTACTTGTCACTACTAATCATCATACCTACTTTGTACACGGCCCTCTACTTGTCACTACTAATCGTCATACCTACTTTGTACACGGCCCTCTACTTGTCACTACTAATCATTATACCAGCATTGTACATGACCCTTTTCTTGTCACTAGTTAATGTCATATCTGTAATTGTACACAACCCTCTACTTGTCACTATGTATTGTCATACATGCGTTGTACAAGGCACTCTACTTGTCACTACTAATCGTCATACCTGCATTGTGCATGGCCCTGTATTTGTCACTACTAATCATCATACCCACACTGTACACAGCCCTCTACTTGTCACTACTAATTGTCATACCTGCATGGTACATGACTTTCTACTTACTTATCACTATTTCTCATACCTGCATTGTACACAGTCCCCTACTTGCCACTAGTAATTGTCATAACTGCATTGTACACTGCCCTTTACTTGTTAATACTAATCATCCTACATGCATTGTACATGGGCATCTACCTGTCTCTACTAATTATCTTACCTGTATTGTACACTGCCCTCTACTTGTCACTACTAGTCATCATACCTGCATTGTACATGGGCATCTACCTGTCACTACTAATCATCATACTTGCATTGTATACAGCCCTCTTTTTGTAACTACTAATCATCATACCTGCTTTGTACATGGCCCTCTACCTGTCACTACTAATCATCATCCCTGCATTGTACACGGCCTTCAACTTGTCACTACTAATCATCATATCTACATTGTACACTGCCCTCTACTTGTCACTACTAAATCATTATACTTGCATTGTACATGGCCCATTACCTGTCACTAAAAATCATTATACCTGCATTGTACATGTCCCCTGTAGTTTTCACTACTAATCATCATACCTGCATTGTACATGGCCCTCTTCTTGTCTCTGCTAATCATCACCTCCTGCATTTTACACTGCCCTGTACTTGTCACCACTAATCATCATACCTGCATTGTACACAGCCCTCTACTTGTCACTACTAACCATCATACCTGCATTGTACAAGGCCCTCTACTTGTCACTCATAATCAGTATACATGCATTGTACACAGCCCAATACTTGTCATTACTAATCATCATACCTATATTGTACACCACTCTCTACTTGTCACTACTAATCACCATACCTGCATTATACACAGCACTCTACTTGTCACTACTAATTATCATACCTGCATTGTATACAGCACTCTACTTGTCACTACTTATCGTCATACATGCTTTGTACATGGTGCTCTAATTGTCACTACTTATTGTCATACCTGCATTGTACATGGCCCTCTACTTGTCACTACTAATCATCATACCTGCTTTGTACACAGCACTCTACTTGTCAGTACTAATCATCATACCTGCATTGTACACAGCACTCTACTTGTCACTACTTATCATCATACATGTGTTGTACATGGTGCTCTAATTGTCACTACTTATTGTCATACCTGCATTGTACACAGCCCTCTACTTGTCACTCATAATCAGTATACATGCATTGTACACAGCCCAATACTTGTCATTACTAATCAGCATACCTATATTGTACACGGCTCTCTACATCTCACTACTAACCATCATACCTGCATTGTACACAGCACTCTACTTGTCACTACTTATCATCATACATGCATTGTACATGGTGCTCTAATTGTCACTACTTATTGTCATACCTGCATTCTCCATGGCCTTGTACTTGTCACTACTAATCATCATACCTGCATTGTACACAGCCCTCTACTTGCCACTACTAATCATCATACCTGCTTTGTACACAGCACTCTACTTGTCACTACTAATCATCATACCTGCATTGTACACAGCATTCTACTTGTCACTACTTATCGTCATACATGCGTTGTACATGGTGCTCTAATTGTCACTACTTATTGTCATACCTGCATTGTCCACGGCCTTTTTCTTGTCACTACTAATCATCATACCTGCATTGTACACAGCCCTCTACTTGCCACTACTAATCATCATACCTGCTTTGTACACAGCACTCTACTTGTCACTACTAATCACCATACCTGCATTGTACACAGCACTCTACTTGTCACTACTTTTCGTAATACATGCGTTGTACATGGTGCTCTAATTGTCACTACTTATTGTATACCTGCATTGTACACAGCACTCTACTTGTCACTACTTATCGTCATACATGCATTATACATGGTGCTCTAATTGTCACTACTTATTGTCATACCTGCATTGTACACGGCCCTCTACTTGTCACTACTAATCATCATACCTGCTTTGTACACAGCACTCTACTTGTCACGACTAACCATCATACCTGCATTGTATAAGGCCCTCTACTTGTCAGTCATAATCAGTATACATGCATTGTACACAGCCCAATACTTGTCATTACTAATCATCATACCTATATTGTACACGGCTCTCTACTTGTCACTACTAATCAACATACCTGCATTGTACATGGCCCTCTACCTGTCACTATTAATCATCATACCTGCATTGTACTTGGCAATCAACTTGTCACTACTAGTCGTCATACATCTATTGTACATGGCCCTCTACTTGTCACTACTAATCTCCATACCTACTTTGTACACGGCTCTCTACATATCACTACTAATCATCATATCTACATAGTACATGGCCCTCTACTTGTCAGTACTAACCATCATACCTGCATTGTACATGGCCCTCTACTTGTCACTACTAATCATCATACCTACATTTTACATGGCCATCTATTTGTCACTAGCAATTGTCATAACTGCATTGTACGTGGCCCTCTACCTGTCACTACTAATCATCATACCTGCATTGTACATGGCCCTGTACTTGTCACTAACAATCATTATACCTGCATTGTACATGGCTTGTAGTTGTCACTAGTAATCGTCATACCTGCATTGCACACGGCCCTCTTCTTTCACTACTAATCATCATAATTGCATTGTACATGGCCCTCTACTTGTCACTAGTAAATGTCATACCTGCATTGTACATGGCTCTCTACTTGTCACTACTAATCATCATACATGCATTGTACATGGCCCTCCACTTGTCACTACTAATTGTTGTACCTTCATTGTGCATGGCCCTGTACTTGTCACTAATAATCATCATACTAACATTGTACACAGCCCTCTCTACTTGTCACTACTAATCATCATACCTGCATTGTACACAGCCCTGGACTTGTCACTACTAATCATCATACCTACATTGTACACAGCCTTCTATTTGTCACTGCTAATTGTCTTACCTGCATTGTACACTGCCATCTACTTGTCACTACTAATCATCATACCTACATTGTACATGGCTTTCTACTTGTCACTACTAATTGTCATACTTGCATTGTACACAACCATCTACTTGTCACGACTAATCATCATGCCTGCATTGTACAATGCCCTCTACCTGTCACTACTAATCATCATACATGCATTGTACATGGCCCTCTACTTGTCACTAGCAATTGTCATACCTGCATTGTACATAGCCCTCTACCTGTCACTACTAATCATCATACCTACATTGTACACAGCCCTCTACTTGTCACTACTAATCATCATACCTGCATTGTATACAGCCCTCTACTTGCCACTAGTACTTGTCATAACTGCATTGTACACAGCCCTCTACTTGTCACTACTAATCATTATACCTACTTTGTACACATCCTTCTACATGTCACTGATAATCATCTTACCTGCAATGTACACTGCACCAGCATTGTACATGGTCCTCTTCTTGTCACTACTAATCAACACACCTGCATTGTACATGGCCCTCTACTTGTCACTACTAATCATACCTACATTGTACATGGCCCACTACTTGTCAGTACTAATCATCATACCTGCATTATACACGGCCCTCTACTTGTCACTACTAATCGTCATACATCCATTGTACATGGCCCTCTAGTTGTCACTACTAATCATCATACCTACATTCTACACGGCCCTCTACTTGTCACTAGCAATTGTCATACCTGCATTGTACATGGCTCTCTACTTGTCACTTCTCATGATCATACCTGCATTGTACGTGGCTCTCTACCTGTCACTAACAATCATCATACCTGCATTGTACACTGCCTTGTACTTGTCACTAGCAATCATTATACCTGCATTTTACATGACCCTGTAGTTGTTACTACTAATCATCATACCTGCATTGTACACTGCCCTCTACTTGTCACTACTAATCATTATACATGCATTGTTCATGGACCAATACTTGTCACTAATAATCATCATACCTATATTGTACATGGCCCTCTTCTTGTCACTACTAATCATTATACCTGCATTGTACATGGCCCCCTATTTGTCACTACTAATTGTCATACCTGCATTGTACATGGCCCAATACTTGTCACTCCTAATCATCATACCTATATTGTACATGGCCCTCTTCTTGTCACTACTAATCATCATACATGCATTGCACATGGCCCCCTATTTGTCACTACTAATTGTTATACCTGCATTGTGAGCGGCCCTGTACTTGTCACTACTAATCATCATACCTACATTGTACACAGCCCTCTACATTCACAACTAATCATCATACCTGCATTGTACTCAGCCCTCTACTTGCCACTAATTGTTATAACTACATTGTACGCTGCCCTCTGCTTGTCACTACCAATCATCATACCTGCTTTGTACACAGCCCTCTATTTGTCACTACTAATCGTCTTACTGAAGAACTCACAAAAAGTGAAAACGGAACTCGAAGCTGAATGAAAAGCGATGAAAACAGTTGAATAAAGTCCAAACTCCAATTTAATGTAATCGTCTTACTTGCATTGTACACTGCCCTCTTCTTGTCACTGCTAATCATTATACCTGCATTGTACATGGCCCTCTACCTGTCACCACTAATCATCATGCCTGCATTGTACTCGGCCCTCTACTTGTCACTAACAATCATTATACCTGCATTCTACATGGCCCTGTACTTGTCACTACTAATCGTCATACATGCATTCTACACGGCCCTCTACTTGTCAGTACTAATCATCATAGCTACATTGTACATGGCCCTCTACTTGTCAGTACTAATCATCATACCTGCATTGTACATGGTCCTATACTTGTCACCACTAATCATAATACCTGCATTGTACATGGCCATCTACTTGTCACAAATAATCATCAAACCTGCATTGTACATGGCCCTCTACTTGTCAGTACTAATCATCATACCTGCATTGTACATGGCCCTCTACTTGTCACGACTAATCATCATACCTGCATTGTACATGGCTCTCTACTTGTCACTACTAATTGTCCTACCGGCATTGTTCATGGCTCTCTACTTGTCACTACTAATCATCATACCTACATTGTACACGGCCCTCTATTTGTCACTACTAATTGTTATACCTGCATTGTGCACGGCCCTGTACTTGTCACTACTAATCATCATACCTACATTGTACATAGCCCTCTAGTTATCAGCAACTCAAAAGCTTATTTTCTGATTTTTCCAGCTGTTGTTTGTACAGTTTCCAAATAAATAAATGGACAATCAAACAAGTATAAAAATGTTTGATTCAGTGAATTTTGTAAAGGAATAACTGAAAAAAAGAATTTCTAGCTTGCAAAACTTCTGTATTATTCATAAAGTGATTAGTCTTGCCTATCACCTACATAAAAAATAAATATGTTGGGGGGGGGTAGAAACACATTCTAATATGTCTGCAAGGTATCAAGAAGTACATGGCACGTTATTCAAGTAATGCTTAAATTAGGTAGTTCATAAGTGACGTTGTTTTAAGACCTCTTATTCTGACTGTCCTTCTGATGAGGGGAGCTCCTACAGGTAATGGGGTCCTGAAACCTACTGGTCCAGCTTAGGGAAGTGCATGTCAGTAAGAGGTGCTTACAACAAGCCTGAGACTATATTCAACTTGTTGGATGCTGAACTCACAAGTGTAATGGGCACTAAGCTGGATGACAGTTTTGGTTCTTATCTGGTAGCAGGTCTGCCGTTTGATTTCCCCATTAATTATTTCCCCACTCAGGACAGTATCAGAAAGGCTCTGCTCCCCATCCCACCCTAGTATTGGGTACTATCCCTAACCCTAATGGTGCATCTTGCTCCAACTCTAACCCTACTCCTTACGTTAAGAAAATTCCTGTAACACTGCCACTACTCAGATGAATTTGAGGCTAGTGCTGTGTGTGTGTGTGTTGGGGGGTTACTGTGAAGATTGCAAGGGGAAATAGTTTTCCTTTCTTAATTTTTTGTAGGTCAATATTTAGGGTGTTTGGTGTTTCATATTTTTGAACTTAATAATGCCATTTTTAAACACAATTTTAAGAATGTTCGATCATATAGAGGATAACGCTTTATCTATATCTATATCTATCTATCTATCTATCTATCTATCTATCTATCTATCTATATGTGCATGTCTATATTTATGTCTATGTCTATATCCATATCTATATATAGAAGTATAACCTTCCATTAAAAACAAAAATTGTCAATCCACCAATGATTGACACATAACACTTGAAAATAATAAACATCGATTTCCAAAGGAATGAAGAAAAACACATCACCCCCCCAGACCCTCCCTACTAATTACATAATTACATGTATCAACTCTGAGATTGCACTACAGTGGGGAAAAGACATATTCTCTGATCCCCAGTGAACTGCAATATCATATTGAAAAAGCCAGTACATTTTAATTAGTTGCACTGGTTCTATCATTTGTCAATAAAACGGACTCATTGACAAAAGATCTCGCTCCTCTATATCTATATCTATATCTATATCTATATCTATATCTATATCTATATCTATATCTATATCTATATCTATCTATATCTATATCTATATCTATATCTATATCTATATCTATATCTATATCTATATCTATATCCATCTATACTCTTGAAGGAATATAACATTCTAGAGCAGTTTCAGTTTAGTTTCTAGAAATTTCTTAGTACTTAGGCAGCCTTTACTAGGGTTTTAAGTATTCTGCAGACTGCTTGAGATCGAAAGTACAAAAGAAAAAGAAACCAGTAATATGTTCTACTGATCTCTTAACCTATGTGCATCATTTCAACTGTATGTAACATACTTTTTGAATATCTTCATTACCATAAGTGAACTCTCTGGAGTTTCCTTGATTGGGTTCATCTCCTATGTCTCTGAACATCTGCAAAATGTAGTTTATTGTGTTAACTCCTTATCTTTCTGCCCTTTTTACTGTGGAGTTCCACAACTTTCTATTTTGAGCCAGTTTTTGTTCACACTTGGATGAATATTTTAAAGAAAATTCCTTTGATGGGCAAGTCTGCATGATCATTTTATACTAACAATACAAAAATATACACTAAGTTCCTACAGGACAATATGCCTGTCATGGACTTCCTCAGCAGGAGTGTCATATCAGATCTATATAATTTCACAGAAGCTCCAATTTGCCGAACATCGATTTGTTGAACTTAAAACATTGAATACCATTTCAGCGAAGAATTATATCATTGAAAAGATTTCTCAGGGAAAAAACTACTTGGCCACCAGAGCGATCATAACAGAAATTACTTTATTTTAAACTCACCAAAGTGGGGGGCAATGTGGGGGGCTGTGTCCCCCAATACTCCCTAATTATATATTCCAACTCCAAGAACGCACTATTTTGGGGAAAAGGACAAATTTGTTACAATGGCCAACTAACTCCCTTCCCAGGAAAACATTTCGATGATGTAATCCTTTGCTGAAATGGTATTCGATGCTTTAAGTTTGACGAATAGACATTCAGTGAACTGGAGCTTCGATTAAATGATAGGCATCATTGTATCCCATAATAATAGATTGAAAGTTAAAACATCTAAAACAGCAGCCTTGGTAAATCATGCTGCACTGACAGATATTAACCGCTCTGCCTTTTGCATCTATATTGTATACAAGGAAACAATTTGATTTGATAACAAGCTGATGTTACTAGACAGAGTTTTTGCCATTATTTAACCATATTATTATGATCTAAGGAATAATTCATGGCTTAAATACTTGCTTCTGCCTCAGGACCTTCCATCTTCTACCTAAGACTACGTGACACAGAGCCTAATCATCTTGGATTTGGTCAGAATTTTGCTGCTCAGGTATTCTCTGGTATACCATCTTATGGATGAGTATTCTAGGCCTCCACAGAGTGCATTGGACACCTATGTGGTCTCTGAGTGTATATAAGGTTCTAGAGTTGGTACATCTATATTATATGATTTATGTCAGAATGTCTCATCCAAGTTATCTGTTTTGCCACTTTGGAGCTGTTAAAAACTCATAGAGTGTCATTAGAATAAGTGTGTGTGTGTGTGTGTGTGTGTGTGTGTGTGTGTGTGTGTGTGTGTGTGTGTGTGTGTGTGTGTGTGTGTGTGTGTGTGTGTGTGTGTGTGTGTGTGTGTGTATGTGTCTGATTTTAACCAAACCTCATTCCTTTGGATTCTTCTACCCCAGTGGTTTTGCATGTTTCAAAATAGTGGATTTAAAAAGTCATAAAAAGTTTGTCTATTTCTGTTTGCATCAATCTTTAATAGTGCTGTCAGTTTAAGTACTATGTGTGTGTGTGTGTGTGTGTGTGTGTGTGTGTGTGTGTGTGTGTGTGTGTGTGTGTGTGTGTGTGTGTGTGTGTGTGTGCGCGTGTGTGTGTGAGCATGTGTGTGTGTGTGTGTGTGTGTGTGTGTGTGTGTGTGTGTGTTTGTGCACGCGTGCTGTATATCGTGTGTAGGCAAGTCTTGTTTTTAATCTTATATAGTTAACTAAACATTGTAAGTAAATCATTGTTCAGAGCAGTAAGATCCAACACAATCCCAGAGGCTGGCAACTGTGAAAACACATTGGGGTATCATGAGCAGTATTATATGTTGTTTAAAATTATGTATTTTTATATATGTGGTTTCGTTTTTGTCTGTCCCATGATGAGCTGATTGCATGGAATTTCATTTATTCTACACTTGTGTAGGTCTAAATGGCAGTAAAGTTACTTTTGGCTTTGACTTTTGACTTGATGTAATGTGGCAGATTTAGCTGACCACCAGTGTGTTTCCGGGCCTAAATTATTCTGATTGTATAGCTAACCTCATATGACTTATTGCCTATTTACCCTATCGGTTGTGAATATGCACTGTGACTTTAAATGCGTGAACTACTGTTATTGATGTCACAGCCATGCGATTTAGAGTGTTTCATAAGTGATACTCTTTCTGTATGTGTTTTGTTCTGATAAAGTCCTATTTAACAGCTAGGACAAAATGACTTAACCCACTTGTGTCTGAGTTTCTAGTTGAGCATGTTTATCTCTCTTCTTTTCATCTTTATTAACTAGCCCTGTCATAGCTCAGTTTGATAAATTTGAATTCACACAGGGATATTAAGCACTTTTCAGAAGTGTCAGCACAAGAGCCTATATTTTAGCAATAATTCGCAGTAAGTGGTGAGCAGTGCAGGATTTACTCATGGCTGCTATGGTTTGATCACAAGGGTGATGCTGAGTGTGAGTTATTGCTAGTATTTGATGACATTATTTAAGAAAACATCTGTTTCCTTTTTTAAAAATGCCGTTGTATAAACAGACATTGTCTTTCTTGCTCTGAGTAATGTCCTGTGCATTTGGTCCATAAATTCAATGCTTGCAAAGCACATTGTTCCCCTTTTCATATGTATGGCAAGCTGGTGTCCACTAATGCTATGGAAGAGCGTCTCCTCTTTCTTTATTGAAACTGAGAGTTAGAATGTGCCTTTCTTCGTGTTATGTCCATATTCATTGGTGAAAAAAAAACCCTCCAGGTGTCATTACTGCAGCTGCTGACATTTTATTCAGCAGCTGGACTTCTTCCTGTAGGGAAAGCACAATTTACAACATTCACAGTGATGCCTCTGTCCAATCGGTATGCAATTTTCAGGATGAATAGCCATTTAATATGTAAGACATTAGATTAGCATCCTACCAAAAATGATTGTCGGGAAAATGCACAGAATTATTATAATTTTAAGATCATAACTATATTACCTGGTCTTTATTATTTCTTTCTTTATTTGTTTATTTGTTTATTCGTTGACATTTGATTACCAGGAAAGTCCGACTGGGTAGGACCTCATTTTCATTGGAGGCCTGGAGAGAAAATCTTCAAAGTATTATAAACCATCTTAAGAACAATAATTTTAGGATCTTTAAAATGATAAAAAAACAGCTATAGTTTAAATAACTATACCTGATTAGACTTAATATGAAAATATTGGTGAAGAATAGATACATGCTATATGACAGTGATTTAATATTTAGAGCAATTGTAGCCAGTTTATAGAGCAATTAAAGGTACATTAGTATAACACAAACAGCACTTACATTATGGAGAGAGAGAGAAAAGCAAGCTTATGGTATATTTAGAGAGAAAGCTGGGGGAGAGAAATTCATAGGCATAATGACGTGAGTGAAGAAGAAACAGTAAGGAGTTATAAGGCATGAACATTTATTTGTTCACATTTAGGGATATAATTTATTCTGATGTTAAGCAAGAACAGAGCCGCTGTTTGGCTAGGAAGTCTTTATGAATGGCTCTGAAGGATGGGAAGGAGGGTATTGACCTGATGGATACAGGTAAGGAGTTCCAGGCCTTAGCAATGGGTCTATATCATATGAGCGAATTGCACAAATTGCAAACGTTCATAATATCGAACGTACTGGACCTCAAAGTGCTTTTTCTGAGATCGCGGTACAGTGAAGAATGGGATAGTTGCCCTTTCCTCAATGTAGTGTGATCTCGGAGTTGGAATATATATATTTAGCGGGGGGTGTGGAGAGCTCAGCCTCTCAGAATAGGAAGCTCGAGGTCCGGTACATTCGATATTATGAGCGTTCGCAATTTGTGCAATTTGCTCATATGATATAGACCCTTAGCAACATGGTATGAGAACAGATAATGCCCAGCAAATTTGATATGTTTTGTGGAAAGACAGGAGATTTTGGTCACTGGATCATAATGACCTACTGGGAACATAGTTGTGCAGAATGTTATTTAGTAGTGGACAAGCGGACGGATGCTGGATAATTTTATAGGTAGTAAGAAACTTTGTATATGTTAGTTGATGAGGTAGTTCTATCCAATTAAAGCTTTTTAGTGCTATACAGTGGTGGGTTCTAAAATGGGTATTTGCTACTAATTTAACATCTTTGTTATAACATTGTACAAGTTTTGATATTTGTAAAGCCTGGAAGTTAGTGAGTATGGGAGCACCATAAGCAGGTGTGGGGAGGAGGTAAGTAATGGCAATTGTGTCTTTAGTCATGCCGGTGAGAAAGTTTTTATCTCTATAAAACATCCTTAGAATTTTTCTTATGCAGTTTTGTATACACAGATCAAATTTAAGATTATTGTTCACTATCACCCCTAATAATTTGCTATGAGAAGTGATTTCAATGGTTGTATTATCAAAAAAGAGGACTTTAAATTTTGTATGTTTTTTTTTCACAAGAGAGGGATTTGGGAGAAAAAGCAGTAGTTTTTTTTTTTAGAGTTGAGCATGCGTTGTGACTTACAAAGCCATGTTTCAGTGGCTGTTAAAGCTTCCTGAGTAATTTTTGGAGATATGCCATGTTGTCAGTTGTGCAAATGAGTGCGGAATTATTTACATCCTGTATTAGGGAGGCCTGGTGTGTCAATGTGTGGAGGGTGTTGGTGAGAATGTTAAAGAGGAGAGGACCAATTGACCTTATGATACACCGATGGTGACTAAGAGGTATGGAGAGAGGGTGGAGTGCCATTTTACTGACTGACACCTATTGGACAGGTAGCTTTTGAACCACAGAAGGGTGGGCAGAGAGAGACCTAATGAGGACATTCAAAGTAGAAGTTTGCTATGATAAACTCTGCCAAAGGCTTTATAAAAGTTTAGAAATAAGGTGGAGACTAGTTTGCAGTTATTTCTAGCTTTATTGACTGTATCTGTATAGGTTAGAAATGCAGTGTTAGTATTATGGGAAGAACTGAAGCCATGTTGTGTGGGGGGATAGGAGTTCTTCCTTCAGGAGATAGTTAACAATTGTTTTTGAATACATTTTCAAGTATTTTGGAGAGAGTGGGCTAAGATTACTATAGGTCTAAAGTTAATATTGTCTGCTGAATTTCCTCCTTTGTGCAGAGGGATAATGTGTGACTTTTTTCAGAGAGAGGGGGCATGGGATTCCTGGACTGACCTGTTTATAAGGATTAAAACAAGATAAACAATACTATTGGCTTCCATTTTAACATACTCACTTTAATAGTTGATCAGCTGAAGTAGAGCTTGGTTTAAGAGTACTTCTATATAGGATGCGTGGCATGTGGGCACAGGTTTAAAGGTAAAAGTGGATGTGGTGATATGTGGCTGTTGAGAAGGGTTGGGTTAAATGCTAAGAATTCCTTGACTAGAGATGCTATACTATCTATGAAACAAGAGTTGAATTGTATTGCAGTTTTGAGTGATGAGTTTTTGGGAGAGGGGTTGGGGTTACATTTCTGACCTGCATGTAAGAGTTTTTAATGACTGTTCAGAATTTTTAGAGTTTTGTTTAATATTATTTTGAAAGTTATTATAGTTTAGATGTACCGAGCTAAACTGAGATGGGCTAGTAGCCACAACTCTGAGCTGAGACACCAGATAAGTAGAGGCTTCTGAGCTTACAAAAAAACATATGTTGCCTGTTTTTGCTTATTTATACTATTCACTGCACATTTTTTTGCTTGCTGCCTACTTTTATACTGTATTTATTTACTGTGTACTAAACTACACTGTTGTACTGCAATTGCCTGCTTTTACAGTGCCTATTAAATCGTAGTTTATTGCTGTTTCCACTGTTTACAAAGCTTTTTGTTAGTTTCACTGTTTGTTAAGTATTTACTGATATTTTTCACTGTTTTTAAGCTATCTGTTCTGCTTATTCTGATTTTCCCAACACGTAGTAGCTAAATAATTGATCTATTAACTGCTTAAAACATTCTTTAGAACCTCCTTGATGATTTTCTGCTGTTTTAAACTTTTTTTAGTTTCTCACTGCTAGTTTTCTGCTGTTTTAAACATTCTCTAGTGTTTTCCCACTGAAACTAGGGTAGTTAGTAGCTGTAGCATAGTCCAAATACAGGCTTGCTTCTTCTGGAACTGTTTGTAGTGGTTTGTTTTTTCTGAGCACACTTTGCAGGCAATTTTGGATTGGAAGGGGCATATCTGCACTTTTATGAGAGCATTGTGGAGATCCAGACCTGTCTGGTAAAGGGATGCTGGTCTAGGGCTTGGAATAAGCATCCTCATTGGTCCTTCTGAATCATTTTAAAGTTTTTTTTTTCAAGTTCTTAGCTTCTGGCGTTTAGACCCTGCATTTGTGCAGCTTGTTTTTCCATCACACAGCACCTCTCAATGCTGCACAGTTGTATGACAAAGCCAGACAGTTCAATTCAACAAATTTTCCATAAAGCCCAGGTAGAAATATTCATCCACGGAACTCCTCCATGATTGATTCGGAATAGCCACCACTAGTGACAAAAGACTTCAGCCTAGCATTATGGACAGTTGGACTACCCTTGTTTCTCCCACCAAACTTGTTGACTTTGGTGTCTTGAGGCAGTGTAGCAATTGCTTCATGTACACAGGCAACCCTCTACTAATAGCACACTCTAGTACAGAGTGTGAGATATGTATATAAACCAAGAATCTAGAATCCAAGCTCTATCTCTCTCAAAACAGTAACATGGAGAAGGTTGTCAAGTCAGCCACCACTACATATTCACATAGTACCAATACTCATACACATATCACTACTCATACACAGAGTATGCATCAAACAGGTACATCCCCATCCTTGGAGGTTCTCTTTAAAAACTTACCGAAACACTAAAGACTTGCAAAACACAAGACTGATAAAACTAACACAGTCCCCACAGAACCCATGACACATAGCAACACTGGTGTCTCACCCACCAAGCCAGTAAGGTGTAACACTCAAAAAAAAAAACATTTTCTTGTCATTGGAGACTCAATAGTGAGACATACAGATGTCCCACTCACCAGGCTGGACAAGGAGAAAGTCACAGTCAGTTACCTGTCTGGTGCCAGGATTGTTCAGTTCATGTGTGCACTCAGGTCTCTCAGCAACAAGTACCGTTATGACTCTGTCATAGTTCATGCAGGAGTGAATGACCTCAGACTTACATCACTGGACTATATGAAGAGAGACATGGTCATGCTCTCCGAGTATGTGTCTCAGGCAGATATGTCCCTAGCCTTGAGCAGCATACTATCATCACCTAGAATGATGCCACAGTATAAACATGATTTATTTCAATAATTGGCTCAGTCTTTGGTGTCATACAAATGGGATCCAGTTCCTGTCACCCTAGGAAGCCATGGTTGACAAATCTTGCTCTTTTGCCAAAGATGGTTTGCACCTGGCACCTCTAGGCTTTTGGCTACTGTCAAAGGCTCTTGCCTCCCCCATAATGCCTTTTTTAGGCAAGGTCTTAAAAATAACACTACCAGTATGAAACTAACCAATCAGAACAAAATAAGAGTCATGGTGCTAAATGCTAGGAGATTAAACCAAAAACTGCACTCCCTGGAAACACTTCTATCACTAGAAGATGTAGATGCCTGTACAGTCACAGAAACCTGGTTCAAGGTCTCAGAGAGTACCCCAGCCTTGCAAGGCAATAATGCCTTCCATACGTTTAGACTACAAAGTGAATGTGTGAAAACCAAAAGAGGCAGTGTTTCAATCTATATTAGACATAAAATTACCCCATCTAGTTAGACTGGACAACCCCATGGAGTTACTCCAGGTCCAGGTTACAGTGGGTATGACCCCCATTGTCAAGTCATAGCCAGTTATAAATCCCCCACCATGGCTCACAACACCCATGAAGCCTGCTTGACAAAACTGGAGACGATCCAAAGTTTACTGAACACACTGGTTATGGGGGATTTCAATTATCCTGCAATTAACTGGGAAACCTACACTAGCCCTAACTTGCTAGCATAACTGTTCCTTGACTTTGTTAATTCAAATGCTCTAAAACAAAATGCCCATACTCCGACAAGGGGGACCTGGTCCTCACCAACATGTCAAACAGATGCACTGCCACAACTGTCGGACCCTCGTTAGTTAAAACTGTCCACAAATCAGTCATCTTCAAGCTGGCCCTAACACCAGAACACAAAAAGGGTGAAATCAGACTAAATAACTTCACCAAGGCAAACTATAACCTCCGAAGTGAAGGTATAAATGCATTCCAAGCCCCACACCAAGCTGGAAGTGGTAACTACTATGAAGCTTACACTAAATCCCTGTACAATCACTTGCATAAGTGTACAAACTCAGCCTTACCAGAAAGAATGAAAGCCAGAGCCCCAAGTAAAAACAAGCTGCCACAGTGGACATCCAGCATCAACAAATTTTACAATAAACGCAAAAAGTTTCTATCCAAGAAGCTCTCTCCTCAGCCTCAGCAGGCAAATAAGACAACTTGTCAAATCCTCCAATGGCTCATTTTAGAGAACTTAGCAAGTACAGCCAAGAATAACCATAAGGCCTTTTATAGCTTCATATGTAACCTAAAGGGTAGGACCCAAGCATGTGCAGAACTAGTGGTCAACGGTATCACACACACTGACCCCACAGCGATAGCAAACTTGCTAGTGGATAGTTGTGGTGAAAATGTCACTCCCATATTCCCTCCTAACTTACAACAAACCTTTCCGCAAACCCCCCCCCCACACTCAACATATCTATTGCTTTTTTTGACTATATAATTATGTCTTTATTTTCATTCCCACCTTTTGAATCATGATGTGTAAATAATTCTTTGTAACTTTTCTGTAAACTACTGCTGCTAACTTTACCGTATAATGTACTGGAGCTTCTCTTCCAGGGCCTGCTCTGACAAAGGGCTTTTCAGCTCAGTCACACTAGCCTGGTCAACAAATGTAAAACAAAATAAATAATAAATAAGACATATGTGACTTCTAAACCATGGGTCCTACCCAATTTGGCTCAGTGAAGGGCAGATCCTACCTCTTGAATCTGGTGGATTTCTTTGAAAATGTGACCAAGGCCATTGACGAGGGCAAATCTGTGCATACAGTGTACCTCAACCTGGCAAAGGCTTTCAGCACAATCCCACATTCAGGCAATACAGATAAACTTAGCAAACTGAATGTAAACATCTTCATTGTAAGATGGGTTGTCAACTGGCTCGCAAACTGAGCACACATTATCAAAGTGGGTGACTCCACATCAACCAGCAGACCTGTTATCATTGGAGTGCCACAGGGGACAGTCCTGAGCCTCCTACTGTTTGGTATATACTTTTCAGAAGTTCAGGTCAAAACTAAGGGGTTGTGGCTGACCGTGTTTACAGATGACTGCAAACTAGGTGTAGTAATTGAATCCCCAAATGATGTCAGTATACCCCAGAAGGGTCTCACTCAGATCAAAGACAGGTGCATTAGTCATGGTCTCAAACTGAATGCAAAGAAATGCATCATCATTCCCTTCAGCACAAACAATATCCCCTCAGACTATCAAATCGACAATACCATAAGTACCCATGAAGTGGTAAGGGACCTGAGATCACCTGCTGACTGTGACCTTAACTTTGACTACTATGTGTCTACTGTAGTAAGGAAATCTTTCTACATAGCACACTTTATTAGTAAAGGCATCGCCTCGAGAGCAAAATAAGTTATAATCCACCTATACTCAACACTTATCCAGTCATAATTGGGTATAACACCTTCTTTGGCATGTACCTTACTAAGCACTTACAGCAATTAGAGAGAACTCAGAGGTTTCTAAGAAAGAAGATCAAGGGGCTCCAGCATGTGCCTTACACAGACTGCTAAAATCCCTGTCACTATACTCTGTATCATGTAGACTTCTTAGGGAAGACTTATGCTGGCCTACAGAGGAATCCAAGATTCAAACCTAATGATCTTGCTGCTTATCCATAAATCAATTGGGACTAGGGCTGCCCATTCCAGAGACCTAAATATGGCCTGCGACTTAAATAGGACATGCTGGAGGGACAGATTTATCTTCCAGCGACTGCCATGTCTTTGGAACGGTTTACCATCAAAATTGCGAGTAAAGGTTTGATCACCATGGGATGTCAAAATTTGGTTGGCTGAATCCATGTTGTTGAACCTTCATTTGTGCAAGTCCTGGTTCAGAGAATGCACTGTGCATTTGCACATATGTGGTTGACCTTATGACAAGAGATCGTGGTACAGTGCAGAGCAAGAAAGTTGCTGTATCCCCATTGTAGTGCGATCTCTGAGTTGGAATATGTAATATGTGGGGGGTGTGGGAAGATTGGCTTCCTGCATAATAATTACATCACATGATGCGCAGTGTCTCACTGCAGTCTACAGATGTTGAGAAAGGTCGAATTCACTTAAGGAAATGTGTTTGCGACATTCTGATTTTTCAAGATTCTGTTTCGAACTTGTGCGATGATATCTCAGGTAGGAATTTATTTTGATCATCAACTACTTGATAGTAAATCCTTTGGAACAGGCTAGCAATTCATGTGAAACAGAACACCACCTTTATGACATTGTTCAATGGGAACCTGGATGAGTGGATGGGGCACCATAAATTCATACCAGGGATAGAGCCCAAAACCCTCTTGGACATGGGCAGTCATCACTAAATGCAATCTTTGGTATTAACTAGCATTTGTATGGTATTACATTGGGATGAAATGGCCAAGCTTAAAATTACGTCTTGGTCGATAGTCTTACCATCTCCTATGATCGTATATTTTTTTGTCTTCATTAATTTGCTTTTCAGCACATTTGTGAGGCATTCTGAAGTTTTCAAGGTATTGCGGTGTTTTATATTTTTGCTGTTCTTTCCTTGCTTTTTTTCTATCCTGCATTAGCATTCTACTTTCTTTGGATAGCCAAATTGTATTATTTGTTTTTGATGTCTTCCTTTTAGGAAGTGCAAGGCTATTTAGGATATTCAGGAAAGTTGTACTGAATTCATTTACAGCATCATCTAAGGGGAGGATTTTTAGGAAGTTCCAGTTAATAGATAATAGGGTAGTAATGATAATGTCTGGGTTAAACTTGGAAAGATTGCATGTTGCTTTATAAACATGCTGTTTAAGTGGATGTGTATCTTAAAACAGAGGCCAGATTAAAGTTTACTCAGATATTATCTCAGCTAGTATAGTTGTGTTCTTCTACTGCTGGAGTTTCTGCCTTGGTAATAGCTTCTGTGTGTTTAGATTTGCTGCTTACAAAGTATACATTTTGGGTGTGTTTCTGCCATTGTTGTAAAATAAAGCCAGATGGCTAATAGTGAAGTACAGAAGATAAAAAAATGAGATTCCAAACATAAATCAGTAGGGATGGTAGCACTCAGCATTTTCCAAACATAAATCAGTGGGGATGGTAGCACTCGGCATTGTACTGAGAGATGCAAAGACTGCAGTATGTACACATTTGAGAACACTTCTCAAATTAGACTCCCCACAAGAAAGTTTAATTAGTGAAACTGGAGATGCTACCCTATATTGCTACTTAATAATTCAACTGGCAGTTAGAGCAGAGGTTTAAAGTTGTGAGCTGTTAACAAACTAATTCCTGTGGTACCTTTTTTGAGTCCCTCAGACTTCATTAACCTGCTGTGTGACATTCAGCATGTCATTTAACCTGGTGACCCTTCGGCAACTGAAAATTTGAGCAACACTCCCTAGTGGTCTCCTGGATTACATGCCTTATATCTACTTAGGAATTCATACCTGCTATTACGTTCTGAAATGATGAAAGGTTTTAATACTTGCATCATGCATTTTAAAACTAGGTAAAAAAAAAATCTTTATCACAAACAACGGCCCAACAGCTCCATGGAAAGATTCTATAAGCTATTTATTATTAAAAAGACATGCATATTTGTTCAAATAGAAAAAAATTACTTTTATTTTGGAAAGCAGATGAGTATTCTGTGTTCTTATTTAATTAACTTAACCTGACTGAGATAAGAATTAAAGGAAATGTTAACCGGAAATGTCAGAAAGCATAACAACAACACAGAGTAAAGACTGTGATTTGAAGGTATACTGTGCATGTTCTTTCATAATTTGCTATTGACCTCAGTAAACAAAATTAGTGTTAAAATGCTATTCCTTTATTTTTGGATATAATATGAAGTGACAGTAGTTACTCAATGTACATTGAGTATCTTGTACCACATCTGTGAGTTGCTTAAGAGGCTGCAGTAATGCGTTTTGATGTCACAACTGTGGAAAAAGAAAGCAATCATGTTTACAGAACACCAGTAAAAACTAATTATGTTGAGAACAATAAAAAATTGTTGTTCTCAGAGTGAAGACTTCCATTATAGAGGAATATTAATCCATTTAGAGAATAACATATCTATGCTGGTGACATAACAATACTGAATGAAAATTTAAACTGTTTATTAGTATCACATTCTGAAACATCCTGTTTGGAAGTAAAAGTAAAAAGTAGTCAGTTGTGCAAAGTTTTTGTGGTGCACATTTAGCATACACAATAAAATGAGTCGTACCAACAAAAACTGCAAATCATTGTGGCTAAAGGTTGGTTAAAATATACTAATAAAATGTTATTAAAAGGGGTTATTCAACAACAACTGTCTATAATTCATTTAATGATGTTAGGAACATGAGGAAAGACAGAGAAGTATCTTATTTCACAGGAAATAGGAAAGTAGATATACATAGAGATAGGGATTTAATGCAATGTACCCCAAGGGTTTCGGTTACTTATTCTAGCAATATTAATACATTTTGTGATATTATAAAGAAAAAATTGGCCTATTCTTCTAGCAGATGACAAAGTTAGAGAAGTAGTTGGTAACAGGCCTAATTTTATTTTTAGAAACAATCTCTCTCTGAAAAGAATTTTGTGCTTTGAACCTTCTGGCTAATTATCTATGAATAAATGTTCTTATGCAAAAATGGGCATATACCCATGCCATAACTGTAAAGCTTGTGAGTTTATAAGTGAGACCAAGCACTTTATATATCCTGTAGCAGGACATGAATTGCTATTTTGCTTCTGTGCTGACTGTAGGAGCATTTCTTTAATTTATTCAGTTGAAGGTTGTGCGTCAGGGCTGGTAACCCGGTACATAAAAATCCACTACCAATCATTAGTGGACCGCAGTTCCACTGTGGTGACCCCTAACCGGGAAAAGCCAAAAGAAACAAACAAACCTGTTCTAATTGCTCTTGTTTTATGTGGGAAAACCCACAAGACAACTTAAGAAACGGATTTTAGAACATGCTGGAAATATTCATAAGAAGTTAAAAACTAATGCATTAGCCTGTCACTATCTTAGTAAAGGACACTATAGCTTTTGTTTTAGAGTTTCACAGTTGGTTGAGTCTGATATCAGATTTGGGAATGTGAATAGCAGAATAGAAAGGACTGAATTAAAGTGGATTTTAGCCCTGCAGGCAGATGAGGAACCAGACGTAAATACTATAGTGTTCCTTTAAAACCTGTCCTCAAACAGAGGCAGGTATGAGATATTTGAATTACTTTTAGTGATGTTTGATTGTATTATTTAAACTCAGTTTTGTTCACTTTTATATGGTTTGAAGAAGTGGTATCCCCATGAAAGGGTTTGTCATCATTTATTAACATAGCTGCATGTTTACTGCCTTTTTGGGTAGTTTTATTTCTTTTTTTACACAAACTGAGTTGTAGTCTGTTTGAGAAGGAGAGCATTTTATTACTTGTGAATAATGAGTTTTTCACAGATTCACTTCAAGCTGTGAATTTCTATAATTATTAATCAAAGCTTCTAAATGCATGCACACCAAGATGTCCCTGCATATCTAAATCAGTTTTTCACACATCTTTTTATTATTAAGGAAGAGAGAAAAGGTACTGCCCCATGAGTTACCTCTGGCAGTAGTTAGCAGAGGATGCAATATAGCACAGTGTGCTTTATCCCAGATGGGAATACACATTTAGAAAAAAGAATAAAACTACAGTAATTACAGGTGTTTATCCCAAACAACTGTTTAATTGCAAAGTGCTAATTTACTAGACCAAAGAAACTACACAATACCTCATTTATTTTTTTCAGTGTACTACAGGACAATCAATTTAATCACGTTGAATGATCTGTTCTGTCTCAAGAGGGCAGTAATGCAGTAAAGAAAAATGTTTTTTTCTCTGTCAGTGTTTGATAAGCTTGACTCTTCTTTTCCTGTGTCTCTGTATTACAGTGCCTAACATAACCAATCATACGATAATGCTTTTTGCAGAGTGATAAAACTGTAGCCTATTTAAGGCTTTAAATTTATACACACTGCAGATTGTAAATGTCAGAATGTCAGGAACACTGCTGATCGGACAGTTAACGGGAAGAATGTGTTTATTATCACTTTAAGCACCTTCCATCTGTTGTCGCTGCTGCTGAATGATAGAAGTACGATTGTAATAACAGTGTATGATATAAACATTTACTGTGGTGTGCATTCAAGTTGCATATAATGTCACACACGCATAAACAATTATCTAGTAATTCATTACATTACCACTTAGTGATCTTCTTTCAGCTTTTCCCGCTTGTAAACAATTTATTTAGAGGTTTAGTGATACTTACCTGGGAAGGGTTACATACCTGTACTCCAAGCTTGGTCCTTGTATATAATGCGACACAGCAACAGCACACATGATCTGACGGACAAGCAGGAACATACAAATCAGGCATATCACTATATTACAGGTGTATGTCTTCATTTATTTATGTATGTATATATTTTATCTATCTACCTATCTATCTATCTATCTATCTATCTATCTATCTATCTATCTATCTATCTATCTATCTATCTGTCTGTCTATCTATCTGTCTATCTATCTATCTATCTATCTATCTATCTATCTATCTATCTATCTATCTATCTATCTATCTGTCTATCTATCTATCTATCTGTCTATCTATCTATCTATCTATCTATCTATCTATCTATCTATCTATCTAACTATCTATCTGTCTATCTGTCTTTTGTTAACCACATTAGTCTAACTGGGCCCATGGCCTGTTTTCAAGGGTGACCCAAAGTGATATTCATACTGACTATGACATATTTGGCCAGAGCACTGCCCTGTGTATAACTTGCGTAGCATATGGAATAATATAGAAAGAAGATATAAAGTGTAAATTATTTTTTATATTGTAAAGACAAAGGAGCCCTACCCTTGCTTTATAAGTGCCATGAGATGTTTTACATGTTGTTGAGCTACCACCAACGAAGGCACGTGGGACTCCGATATCATGTCTCATCTGAAGGACAGCATACTCATGAACGCAGTAGCAATCACCTTCATGCTGCACTATAGTGGCAGTACTAGAACATGAATACAAGCCCCTGAGAACAGAACCTACAGTCTTCTGATTTTCCTTCATCAAAGGCAACTGTACTACCTGCCAGGTCACTAAGACTGTAAAGGCACATACTGGCCAAAGCGTAGATAAACTGTCAGTTTTCTTAAAAAAAAATCTAATTTATTCTGAACACATTCAATGCGAGAGAGTTAAACAGAAAGAACTGCATGAAGAAAAGATAGCATTTAATCATTCGTATATTCGTTCACTCATTTGCTGATGGCCTCTTTAAATCAGATCAGGGTTATGTGGGAGACAGGCCTGTACCAGCACTCAATGTGTTTAAACCAGTAGAATTAAGCTTAAATACAGTGTCATCCCACTGCAGGATGCAAACACATGGCACAGACATGGCACGCATATGATACCATCAATCTTTTTAAGTTTGACATTCTGAATGCAGATCAACAATCCAGCTGCAAACAAGAGAGATAGGGAGCTTTCCTAATAAACTATACCTACCCGATGCTCACAAAACCAAAAGAAAAACATTCCGACCTACCTCCCAGTTAATATAAATATGAAGCTAAGAGTTCATACCATAGCAACAGTACACTGTCATTTTAAAACAGCAGACTATGTACCTAACCTCACCTACACCCCGCCCACCAACCAATACCCACACAGCCAAAGAAAATTGTACTGGATATTCATGATGGTATCTACAGCACTGACATGAATATTCATTACAAATTCCTAAATTCCATAAATACAATTATTTATTTTGTAGTTTCATGTTTTTGCAGGGGGGTTGTGCACCCCCTGACCCCTGCAAAATTAAATATACTTACTCTGAGATCGCACCACAGTGTAGAAATGAGTGGATTTCCTGTTCTGCTCAGCTGGAAAAGTCGGCATTTGAATTGTTCATTCTTCTGAACATTGGTATAGTGAAGTTTCACTCATATGAAACTGTTTTTCTGGACTCTTTGTTTTAAAAGTCAGTCTACTGGCATTTCGATCATGTCAACTAGACCCCCATATACATACCTCTCAACCGTACCAAATTCCTCAGTATTTACCCATTTTGAGGGCAAAATAATGGGCTGCCATGAATGTCTGAGTGGCCCCTTTAATTCTCGATTTAGCACCTTGAGTAACACAAATGCTTTTTTCATTTTATCCTTGTGGCCGAAGTGATATGAATGGTAGAAAACCAGCATGCTCCCTCCCTCTTACACTTAGCAGGGCTGGAGTTGGGTAAAAGTCTCACTAGGTAAAATTAGCATACAAGTCCCTCCTCCTCCTTTACAAAACTATAATGCTTTTAGAACATAACTTTGTCATTAAACTTCCAGTCTGAGGGTATTATTGCATTTGTTATAATAAAATTGAACAGCAGAATATGGACTTTGGTAAACTTATATTGGTTCCCTGGTATTGGAATAGGAACTGTCAGAAAACACTTAGACATTATTGTTAATGATTATAAAGGGAACTTAATAGTAGGAGGAGATTTCAACTGTATCTTGGATACTTCTGAAACTACTAAGAGAACTATTCAAATGTTCTCTACAACTAAAGCCTTAAAAATGGACTGACTCAAGTTATCTAATAGACACATTTAAATTGAAAGAAGAGAAATCATTATTGTTTTCTCATCAAGATTATAGATTTAATACACAAACAAGAATAGACAAGATATTTGTAGTCCAGGATTTACAATCAAAAATTACTAACTTCTCAACAATTCCCTGTCCTTTATCAGATCATAACTTTCTAGTAATGAAATTACAAACTGACCTTAAACCATTAACTTTTTCTACTAGAATTCCATCATGCAGTGGATATAAAAAGTGTACACACCCCTGTTAAAATGCCACGTTTTTGTGATATAAAAAATGAGACCACAATAAATCATTTTAAAACTTTTCTCACCTTTAATTTGACCTATTATCTGTACAATTCAATTATAAAACAAACAAATCTGTTAGGGGAAGAAATATAACAAATAAAAAATGTACAATAAGCTGGTTACATAAGTGTGCACACCCTTAAACTAATACTTTTCTGAAGCACCTTTTGATTTAATTACAACATTCAGTCTTATTGGGTAGGAGTCTATCAGCATGGCATATCTTGACTTGACAATATTTGCCCACTCTTCCTTGCAAAAGTGCTCCAAATCTGTCAGATTGCAAGGGTATCTCCTGTGCACAGCCCTCTTCATGTCATCCCACAGATTTTCTATTGGATTTAGGTCTAGGCTCCAGATGGGCCATTCCAAAACTTTAATTTTCTTCTGGTGAAGCCATTCTTTTGCTGATATGGATGTATGCTTGGGGTCATTGTCGTGTTGAAAGGAAATTCCTCTTCATCTTCAGCTTTCTAGCAGACACATGAATGTTTTGGGCTAAAAGTGACTGATATTTGGAACTGCTCATAATTCCCTCCACCTTGATTAAAAGCCCCAGCTCCAGCTGAAGAAAAGCAACCCCAAAGCATGATACTGCCACAACCATGCTTCACTGTGGGGATGGTGTTCTTTTGGTGATACAAAGTGCTGTTTATGCACCAAATGTACCTTTTGGAATTGTGGCCAAAATGTTCAACCTTGGTCTCATCAGACCATAACACATTTTCTGCTTTTGGGAGACATGATGTATTGTTTTACAAATTTTAGCTGGGTCTGGGTGTTTTTCTGTGTAAGAAAAGGCTTCCATCTTGCAACCCTACCCCATAGCCTAGACATATGGAGACTACTGGAGATTGTTGTCAGATGTAGTACACAACCAGTACTTGCCAGAAATTCCTGCAGCTCCTTCAGTGTATCTGTAGGTCTCTTGGCAGCCTCGCTGACCAGTTTTAATCTTGTTTTTTCAAAAAATTTTGAAGGGACATCCAGTTTTTTGCAACATCACTGTTGTCCCATATTTTCTCCACTTTTGATGATTGTCTTCACTGTTTTCATGGTATATCCAGTGCTGTGAAAAATTGTTTGTACCCTTCTTTTGACTGATACCTTTCAACAATGAGATCCCTTTGATGCTTTGCTGTCGCAGGCAACTGAGTAAATGTCAGGAAAATCCTACTAGAACAGCAACATTTTATTTGGGGTTAATCAGAGTTTCTTTAATTGATGGCAGGTGTGTACCCAAAAAGACTGAATGCTATAATTAAATCAAAAGGTGCTTTTACAAAGTATTAGTTTAAGGGTGTGCACATTTATGCAAATAGCTTATTGTACATTTTTTATTTTTTATATTTTTTCCCCTACCAGATTTGTTTGTTTGTTTTTAATTGAATTAAACAGATTATAGGTCACATTAAAGGTAGGAAAAGTTTTGAAATGATGCATTGTGGTTTCATTTTTATATCACCAAAACCTGGCATTTTAACAGGGGTGTACACGCTTTTTATATCCACTGTATATCACAAAAAATAAGGAATTTAAACCTTGGTTGTTATCAGAATTACAGTCTTTCCTAGATATTAATTATACAACAGAAGTTAGTAAGGTAATGATATGGGACTCACTAAAAGCCTGTATGTTTGGTAAAATTCTTAGTTGGTATAAAAATAAAATAAAAGAATGGGATTCTGAACTACAAGACTTACAAAATAGAATTGTATCGGTAAAATCTGAAGAACTCTAAAAGTCTCCAGAAATTAAAAAGAAAATAGAATTAAATAAAAAATAGAATGACATTTTAACAAATAAAACTAATTTAGCTCTAGAAAAAATAAAAGTAAATTATTTGGCTACTTCTCCAAGACATCTACATAACTTATCTACAAGAGTCAAAATACATTCTAAAGATAATAATATTAAGAATATATATCATGAAAATGTGAGGAAAAAAGTATCAGACACAGGTGATATTCTTGATGCATTTAGATACCATTACAAGGACCACTTTAAAAATGGGAAATTACACATTGATCAAATAAATCTGGACAAAACTTTCATCAACATAAAATAAATCCAGATCAACTAAAATTAAAATTACAAAATCCCATTACTTATAAGAAAGAAACTGATTCGATATAAGAAACTAAAACTAATAAAGCTCCAGGAATAAATGACATAATTATAGAAATATATAAACGTTTTCCCATAGCCATAATCTCTTTCTTTCATAAAACATTATTAGAAATTCAATCACAAACAATAATTCTACCTTCTTGGAAATACTCTTTAATTACACCAATACTAAAAGAAAATAAAGATCCAACTATTTGTACCTCGTATAGACCAAATATAATTATTAAATAATGATTATAAGATATTTATGTCATTTTTTTGCAAATAGAATGGAAGTTCCAATATCTAACATAATAAATAATGATCAAACAGTGTTTATACACAATGGACATACCCATGACAATATTAAGAGGATAACTACTCTTACCAATTACTTAAATAGAGAAAAGCAAGAAACACTAAAAATAGGATTAGAAATAGAGAAAGCTTTTGATCCTTTAAACTGGGAATACCTATTCAAAATTTTAGATTTATTTGAAGTCCATCATTTCTTTGTACAATTTATAAAAAATATATAAAAAATAATATATCTTATGTTAAATTGGGTCCTTTTACCTCAGAATCTATTCCTCTAACAAAGGGCACTAAACAAGGTTGCCCCTTGTCACAAATTCTATTTGCACTGGCTATTAAAATTCTGGTAGAATTAATCTATAACAATTCAAAAATAAGGGGTGGATATATATATATATATATATATATATATATATATATATATATATATATATATAAAATCAATATAATTCTAAAATAATGCTTTTTGCCAATGACATATTACTAACATTATCTAACTCCAAAGAAACATTATAGGAGCTAAATATACTAATTGAGAAATTTGGTATGACCTCAGGCCTTTACTTTAATAGATCAAAATCTAAATGTTTATTTCTAAATAAAAGGGAAGAAATACAAGTCAAAGAGAATCATATTATAAGAGAAAAAGCTTCAACCCTAAATTATCTAGGAATTATCTTAAGTAAAGACTTAAAAGATTTAATATCAATAAATTATAACAATATCATTAACACAATTAAAATTTATGTGTAAAAATGGAATAAAATATTGAGGATAGATTACAGTTAATAAAAATGGTTTTACTTCCAAAGATACTGTACATAACACTAACAATTCAACTGTTTCCTGAGAGACAACTACTTAAAGAAATAAACATGTTAATTAACGTTGGTTTGGTTTCCTAAAAGAAATAGAATAGCATTAATTCATCACATCAGAGCATGGGAGCAAGGAGGACTAACATTTCTGGATATTGAATCATATATAAAGTACCCTGGTATTTACTAAGTATTAGCATGCAATATAATATAACAAAGCCAACTACATTATATTTTAATCATTGCTTCAATTCATTTAGGAAATTCATTAATGTAAATAGAGATTTAAAATGTTGGTTTGCTCTGTTAAATCCTTTTATCATAACAAAAAATGACTCTCATAAAATATATATAGAGAAACATGTAATTCTTGGGAGAGGAGAAATTTTATTTGCTGGCAAAATTGCATTAAAGAATTACAAGTTTTTGATATGCAAATGATAATGACAAAATTTCGAATTCCATTTCAGGACTGGTTAGCTCTACAAAGCATTTTAATGTACTCTCAGGACTTATGTAAAGTAAGCAATAATTCTTCCTTTATGGAAACACCAAAACTTATAAATTACTTATTTGGAAATATATACAAAGATCATAACATGGAAAATGCTATAACAAAACTATATAATGAATTATTAACTTATAAAATGACATCTAAGGCATCATATTGGCAATATATAACTAAAGGTTATTCATTACACATAACAAAAAATTCAAATTAAATATTTTACTGTCAGTAAAATACACATCTAACACACAATATTGGAAAGTCTTTAATTGGAAATATTTGCATAAAGCATTTTTAATACCAGATAAAACATGTAAAATAAGCTCTTCTAGAGATGGAAAATACTGGAGATGTAACCAAGTATCTATGGCTGATTGGAATCATATTTTTTATGATTGTAGTAATATTAAACAATACTGGAATGGAATAAATACTTTTTACAGGCTTTATTCAATGAATCCTTTGTTTTAACTAAAACTTTAATTCTGCTGAATGTAAACGAAGGTCCTTATTTGAACACAACAGAGCTACACTTGCTATGGACAATACTTGCAATATCTAGGAAATGCATAACTAGAAGATGGAATTGAAATACACCACCAGCAATGGAAGACTTTTATATTTTACTGAAGAGCTCAGTTTTGATGGAAATCAAAATTAAAGAACTAAGGACATATCCAAGGCCATTGGCAAAGAATCCATGGAAAAAAGTATTATCATTGACTGATACTTTGCAGCAAAAATTGGAAGACTCTGATAAATATATATTGTTTCATCTGTACATTAATTGGGAAGAATGGATATTATTTTGATGGCAGGCTGAAAGTAAATATTGTAAATAGTTATACAATATGTTATATTAATATTCGATGTATGTTTCATAGTATATTTTCTTTTTTTGGAAATAAGAAAAATATATGAGTAAAAAAAAAAAAAAAAAAAAAAAACCTTCCACTCCTTGTTGCTAAATAAAATAACACTGCACAAAAACTTCAAATAGTAGAGAAAACAGTGCACATAAGACCACTACATCAACAAAACTCTGTAGAGGGAGCTATACTGACTTTAAGCATCAGATGCTGTAACTTTCCTAAATCCTGCTGATAACTGAAACTTAATAAGTGTGGTGAAACAGGATGACACCAAAAAATTGAAATTCGCACAACAAAGAAGCTCTCTAGTGATTTTTTCCCCATGAAATTTGATAGTGATACCCCTGCACAATTGCTTGAACTTGTCTGGTCTGCCCTCTGGCTATGACATTGTTCGTTCAGAATCAGGAGTCAGGATTCAGTATCAGGTAGCTGACTTGGTAATTTTTTTGTATTTATCCATGTTCCCCTGCTTGATAAAGAAAATGGACAAAAATAAATGAATGAAAACTGTATGTCTGAAAGGATGAACTGAAAGTCTGTGACTCTGGGTTTTGTAGTAGTAATCTTTGCCCTTTTTGCATTTTAGCAATTTGGGCTCCAGGCAAGTTGGTTCTGTTCTCTCCTGCCCAACCCTTTCAATGTGCTGGTTGCTACCTTGCCATTGTAATTTGGGTATGATCTCCCAATTGTGTTTCAGTGTTTAATGTACTTCTGGTGCTGTGGTTCAGCATTTATAGCTTTCTGGTAAAATGTGTTCAGTGAAGTATTAGTACAGAGTATTTGTTTTTCATAACTTGACAACCTGATCACAGAAATTCACCTTACTTCCAAGGTGCTGCCAAAATATAACATAACATTTCCCCATTTGCATTTTGAGTATTATAAAGTGCAAGTTATGTAGGTATACAGGCTTAAAGTTATATCTGCACAAGTATGCCAATTAATGGGCTTGTTTCGTTAATTGCAACGCATCTCACTAATACCCCTTGCCATCATCAACCTCGGTTTAAAGACATAGAAAGTTAACAATGGAAAGTTGACTTTTCTTATTTTAAATGCTTCTATTTTTATTCTGTTCTAGGTGGCATGTAATGGCATCAATGTCAGAGACAAATACTAAGAATTTTTCCATTTTTATTAGATCTGGTGATAGGGGAGGGGTTTTGAGAACGGAGACAGATAATTCATTTATCTAAATGTATTTCTCTGTTGGGGAGTGAGAAAATAATAATTGTAGTCCATTTTTGGCACCCATGTTTTCTTAGGGAGAGTAACTGTGTGATTTTACTAACTGGTTAGCTCCACACAAGAAGACTCCCTTGTAACGTAAACTTAAGTTTCAGTAAAGAGGAAAGCAATGGTTTTGAGGGTTGTTCTGCAAAATGTGCTGTTTATATTTTTACGTCTGTTATTGTTTTTTTTTTTTTTTTTTGCTGTAGTATAAATTTGAAATGATGATGATGGGTTGTTTGGGTTGACATTCATTGGGGAAAGGGAAACTTTCCTTTTCTTACATCAGTGTTTCAGTTATGTTTTGAAGACTGTTTATTTTTCTGTTTGACACATTTTTGTTCTGTCCTACTTTCCCATGCTCATTGGGGGAAAAGTTGCCTCATCACTGCATTTGGCCTTTTGGTACCAGGTGGCTTGTTTGGTATTTTGCTCATCTTTGGAGGCCATCTTGGCAAGGGGAATGTCAGAAGGAATTGACTTCATTTTCTTTTACTGTGAATGTCAGCAGAAGGTGTTTGTAATTTAATTAGTTGTACTCTTTTAAGTATCAAACTGGAGAAGTTCTGTTTGTGACATTGATTATACTTTTTTTTCGGTACCTGTGCATTAGTTTCATTTTCATTATAGACAAAACAAATATAATTTTGTGCATGGATATGTGTTCAATACTACATAGATCAGTACTAGGCTAACTGCCCTTGTGAGCCATTTTAAGGCTAGCTAGTTGTCACACGTGAGTATCTACCCTGGCAGAGGAAAGGTAAACACCTTAACCATTATGCTAACCTCGGCTGCTTATTCCCTAGCTGTATGTGCTATATGGTAATTTCTTTTGCAATTGGATAGGTTATTTATTCTAGTTAAATAAATATTTTGCACTGTTCCATACTTCTTAATCTCTCAGAGAAAGAAATCTGGACAAACAACAAAGCCAATAGCCAAAAATAATGGTGGGACAAAGATCCCAAAAATAGGGACAAATTTTAAATATTGCCCCTGTTCATAGGTAGGTACTAGGCTATCAGCCCAAGGGCCTATGTAAACCTAGCCAACAAGGTTCCCTGGCTTACGCCACCCAAGAAAGTTATTTTCCTGTGCCACTGTTGAGCAGAGACACAGAAGTGATCTCTGGGGTGTATTTCCTATTTCCCATCTACTCATCAACATTTTTCTTGAAAAGTGCTAATGAAGAACTTTGCTTGACATAGATGCGTAGCCTGTTCCAGAGTATGGGGAGTCTCTGGGACAGTAATCTATCTCTCCAGCATGTCCTGTTTATTGTGGTGACAAGGTTTAGGTCCCTAGAGTGTGTAGCTCAGAGGGATTGGGATTTCTTTAGGTGTAGCATGTCCAACAGCTCTGGATTTGACATAGCTTTATATGTTAGGTAGAGATCACCTCAGAGTAGGCGATATGCTACGGAATAAAGCTGGATTTTTTTGAGGTGGTCAGTATAGGGCATTTATTTGAGGCTAATAATCCTCTTTGTGAGGAACTTCTGTGGCCTTTCCAGCTGCTGCAGATGTCTTCTGAGGTACATTCCAAAAGGGGCATTGTACTCTATAATGGGTCTAATGAGTCTCGAGTAGAGGGGAACAATGACCTATTTTTTCCTGGATGAGAACCCTTTTATGATGAGGTGTGCCACGTAGAAGGACTTCCTGACTACTGTGGCGATGTGACTATCAAAGGAGAGACTACTGTCCACCTGGGTCCCAAGGTCTCTTATCACGCATTCGGTGTTAAGTAGATTGCTGCCTATGTGGTAGTTCATGGGTACAGAGTTTTTACCAAAGGGGATAACACTGCACCTTTTGGCATTGAGCTTAAGGCCATGGCTCTGACACCAGGCATCTGTCTCAGTGAGGCCTTTCTGTAGGATGTCCACATCATTTGGGGACTTGACTATGGCTCCTAGTTTGCAGTCATCTGTGAACTTAGTTAGCTAGAGGCCTTCTGTGTTAGCCTGTACTTCAGAGAAGTAGATACCAAACAGGAGAGGTCCCAGGACGGAACCCTGCGGTACTCCACTTGTCACTGCTTTGAGGTCAGATTTGGAGTCTGCAACTTTTACAGTGTGGGTTCTGTCAGTGAGCCAGTTGGCAACCCATCTTGTGATGTAGGGATTTATACCTAGTTTACTGAGTTTAGCTATAATGCCAGAATGGGGGATGGTGTTGAAAGCCTTGGCGAGGTCAAGATAGGCTGTGTGAACCACCTTACCCTCATCTATGGCTTTGGTGGCTGCCTTAAAGAAGTCATTCAGGTTCAAGAGGCATGATCTGCCTTTCACAAACCCAAGCTGGGTGGGATGCAGAGTTGGGAGATTACCAATGTCTTTGTTTATGAGTTCCATGATGATATGTTCCATGGCCTTGCAGACCAGGCTCATCAGGCTAATAGGTCGATAGTTCCCAGGATCAGTGGTCGCTCCCACTTTGTGGAATGGGATAACTGTTGCTGTGTGCCATTCAGTGGGCACAAAGCCTGATGCGAGGCTATTATTGAACATGGTGCTTAAGTGGGGAGCCAGTTCATTCTGAAGTTGATGTAAAACGCAGCCTGGGATGTTGTCTGGACCCATGGATGCTGTGTTATTGGCTTTAGAGAGTGCAGCCTTTACCTGCATAGTTGTGATTACAGGGACTCTGCATTCTTCCTGTATAGATATGGGCTCTTTAGGGGGTGAGGGGGGGTAAAGTTAGCACTGAACCTATCTGCCAGGATGTTGGCAATATCACTTGGTTCTGTAATTTTCATGCCTTTGTGCTGTAACTCAGAGCAGATCTGGGTGTTGCCATTGAGATTCTTGACATAGCTATAGAATGCTTTGTGGGTGTCCTTGGAATTAGTGGCAATTTTGTTTTCGTAACTAGCTTTGGAGAATCATATAAGGGATCTCAGCTTCTTACTGAGGCTGACCAGGGAGCTCCTCCACTCATGGGATTTTACTGTCTTTTGCAACAGTTTCTTCCTTCTTTTGTACAGTCTGTAAAGTTAGATAGTTGCTAGAATAACAGGTTTTGCATTATTATGTATTTTCTGAGGGATATGAAGTCTGAAATTCAAATGTTGACAGAACGAATTGCCGACAACAGTAAGTCAATGTATTATGGAACGGAATACATTCCCGTTTCTGTAATACACTCAAAAACCACATTAAAACATGTATAGCAGGTGGGAAAGCCCCCCTGCACCCCTCACACTCCCACTACTTAAATATACGAACTCCGAGATCGCACTACAGTGAGGGAATGGGACTAACTCCCAGTCTGCACTACTCACCATTGTCAGGGATTCATTCTGTCAGTGAAGTCGTCTTATTGATGTAGTCATCAGTTAACTGAGCTTTCGTCCATCTGACATGGACCCATATAGATATATATATATATATATATATATATATATATATATATATATATATATACACACACATATGTGTATATATACATACCAGTTCAATGAATCTAACTGAAAACACAAGAGAGCAAAAGTATACCAACTACAAACAACTGGTCACCAAATTTCTGTAAAACAGATAAAAGCAAATAAAGAAAATACATTCGAAATTAAAACAAAATAAACCCAGATATTTGCACAGAGCAAATCCATCTTATATCCTGTTTTGTACAGGCCTTTACCCCCCATACCCCAGTACCCCCATATTCATTATATAACCCCAATGTTGCAGTACATTGAATACATTGATCTTTACCCTAGCACCCCCATATTCATTATTATAACACCAACGTTGCAGCACATTGGACTAGATGACCTTAACCCTGTACCCCAATATTCATTATTATAACACCAAGGTCACAGCACATTGGATAATGTGTCCTTTACCCCAGTTCCCCCATATTTATTATTATAACACCAAGGTTCCAACACATTAGACAAGGTGACCCTTTCTCCAGTACCCACATATTTATTTTTATAACACCAAGTTTGCAGTATATTCGACAAGGTGACCTTTGTCTTTTCACCCCTATTCCCCATCCTTAGAGTTGTAACATTAAAGTAATAAATCATTCAAACTGCCTCAAATGGCATATACAATTAATTTCAAAATGTTCATGCCAGTGCTATATCCCCCACTATTCTAAAGTATGGTTTCTCATTAGTCAGCAGATATAACAAGAACAGTGTTTCAAAGGAATAATATCAATGCATGAAGAAATGCGTTAATATATACACATCTACACTCTATGAGGGCAACCATGTACACTGTTCCGGCACTGTAACATCTGCTGAAGATGTTAGGAGGGACACTGCTATACTTGAATGCAACAATATGGGCAATAAAGGCTAGTAGACTTGTGTGCATGGCAAAATCCACACTGTTACGGAAGAGACACATGCTATTAATGTTGTCAAACACCTATGTATGTAGTGTGTGCATAAGCAGAACAGGTAGCACACATGCATTTGGTGTAACAACTTGATTGGTGTTCCACACCATCAGACAGTCATGTGCATGCCACAGAAAGAGTACCTATGTATGGCCAATAAGTTGTGTGACAGCTCACTGTGACAAAGGTGGTACACTTCAGTTACACATCACTGGAAGATGTGTAGGGAGGTACATGGAGGGTGCATTGTACTCAGTTATTGGTGTGATGAAGGCTGGGAACCATGAAAGTATTATGGCTTCTGATGTGCATGTCCTTGACATACCCAGTACTTCTGTTACATTCAAGGGAATAGTCAGCTCTGTGGCCACATGCTGGTGGATGTAGCACTTACCCACTATCCCAGAACATGGGTCGCATACCTATTGGTCTGATTAGAGGGTGTGATGTTCACATTCTACTTGGGTGGTGTGTCTGTTTCTTAATTCTACAAATCCCTCCATGTTTTTTGTCAATGCAGGTGTTGTCATGGCTGTGGCAGCAGTTTTTGGTATGTATTGATATTGTCTGCATTACACTAATATCACAGTGGAAGTCAATGATTGCCCACAAGCTGTGGTCCTTCAAGCAGCTGTTTGTCTGTGATGTCCATCAATTAACTACTGGTCAGAAAAGGGCCTAACAGACACCACTGATGTACCAGCCTTATCACTAGACCTGAGATATATGTCATGCCACACATTTCAACATAGTGAGATGCTACGTATGTCATACACTGATCTACCCATTTGGTGATATAGCTGTTTATGGCCACATATGACTGTGTTGATTGAATATCTCAGTATGGATTTGGTCAAATACCTTGACCTGTTCATGTTCCATGAGATGATACTGTTGTCATAATGCATGCCTTTGATGACCTCTTTGAGGACATCTATCAGATGTAATTGACCTGATATAGCATTAACAGCTCACACAGATCTGTTGCACACACCTGGAATATTGCTAGTGTACATGGAAAAGAGGTTCACAATGGCATTTTGGTCTACCTCACAGTCAACGAGAGTCAGGATATCTCTATACATGCATGCATCAGGTGCTGTCCCCCCAAGTAAGGTGGATGCATGTTGATCTACACCCTTGTATGGGAACATAGGCCATGTGGAGGGTGTATCAAACTGTGCATTCAACTATATCAGGAAGATGTATATGCTGAGTCATTCCATAGGTGACCTGTGATGTCACAGCCCATTGATTCTGTGCGATAGGTCTGGATGAAGGTAAGACAGTGCATATTGCCTATTGTGATCTGGCTTAGGGTTTTGACACAATCACACATGCAGGTATCATTGAGAAAACCTCCATGCTGGAGATTAAATATTATGTTAATTGATAGGTAACCAATTGGCTCACTGACAGAACACATCATGCGAAATTTGGTGAACCAACCTGTACCAGTAGAGCTGTAACCATTGGCAAATCCAAGGGATCTGTGCTTGGCCTTCTCTGTTTGAACTGTATTTCTCGACAGTTCAGGCTAATGTATATGGCCTTTGGCTTAACACATTTGCTGATTCTTACATATAGTGTTCAATCATTGAATCCACTAATAGTGATAATATAGTACAGGAGGAGCTAACACGCACAACTGAATGGTGACAAAGGCACATGTGCAAATAAATGCATAAATGTGTGCTTGTAATGTTGTCCGTCTGAAAAGTAGAGTTCAGTCTTAATCACAGCATTGACAACAGTCCTACTATGCAGAAACCCAGTGATGCAAGTACTGGGAACACACGTAGATAGCGTTGACCACCAAGTATCCATACTGCTATTGAAAGCCTAAGTTGTACACATCATAAGTCATGCCATCATATTGAGATCTTTTGATTGTATGACAACACTGTAGTCAAACCTCATTACAGCACTAATAGAGTATAATGTCCTTCTATACATGTACCTTACCAGACACATGTAGCATCTGGAGACACCACAGGGCTTTCTCAGCAGGATAACACAGGGAGGGCCTACACACCATGCCATGATGTATGTGGATAAATTAAAAGCCAAGTCACTGTAATCTTTATTGTATGGTATGAGGTGACTTCTGCCTGGCCTTCAGCCAGTCTCTGACCCTACCTGGTGGGAATAATGCATATCCAAAAATGTGATATAGCTGATAACATCAGCATTGTCTTCTGAGGAGAATATAACAGTGTCCCACATGCTGGTGTAAATTGCTCTATGTAATGTCAAGCAACAGCTCACAGACAAACATGCACACTGTTGATTACAGTGAGAATACAAACCCTACCTATCTAATTACACATACTATAAAACCCAGTAATGTACACAAGTGCCACAGCTCAAGTTTGACTTGGAGGGTATCTGATACCACTTTTTAACTGATGACATTGGCAGTGTCTGTTGAGGAGACGATAACTGTGTCCCACATGCTGGTATGAAATGCTGTCTGTAATGTCAAGCATGAGCTCACACACACACACAGTTGACTGCAGTGAGAATAGAACCCCTACCTATCTAATACTATAGAACCCAATAATTTACACAAGTGTCATAGCGTGTTCCAGGCAACACTTTATAGCTGATGACATCAGCAGTGTCTGTTGAGAAGAAGACAACAGTGTCCTACATGCTGGTGTAAAATGATCTCAGTAATGTCAAGCATGTGCTCACTCACAGACACACACACACACACACACACACACACACACACACACACACACACACGCATGCTTGACTGCAGTGAAAATAGAACCCCTACTTATCTAAGTACACAGATTACAGAACCCAGTACTTTACACAAGCACCACATCACAAATCTGAGTTATACATGAGTGTAGGTGAACTTATAGTAAATGACATCAGCAGGTCATGTGGGAGCCAAGAGGGTGGGAGGCCTGCATAAAATGGATGTGTAGGTATGTACAAGTATCATAATACTGGCAATCTTTGTCATTTGGAGAAGTAACTGTAGGGTACACATTTCTGCTCTAATGTCTACACACACACACACACACACACACACACACACACACACACACACACACACGCACACACACACACACACACACACACACACATGCTTGACTGCAGTGAAAATAGAACCCCTACTTATCTAAGTACACAGATTACAGAACCCAGTACTTTACACAAGCACCACATCACAAATCTGAGTTATACATGAGTGTAGGTGAACTTATAGTAAATGACATCAGCAGGTCATGTGGGAGCCAAGAGGGTGGGAGGCCTGCATAAAATGGATGTGTAGGTATGTACAAGTATCAAAATACTGGCAATCTTTGTCATTTGGAGAAGTAACTGTAGGGTACACATTTCTGCTCTAATGTCTACACACACACACACACACACACACACACACACACACACACACACACACACACACACACACACACACACACACACACACACACACACACACACGCACACACACACACACACACACACACACACACACACACACACACACACACACACACACACCAACACACACACAGTACCAAGTTGACTGCAGTGAGAACAGAGTCCCTATCTAAGAGCACAGACTACAAAACCCAATACTTTAAGCAAGCACCATGGCACAAGTCTGATTTATATAAGAGTACAAGTGAACTTATAGTAGATGACATCAGCAAGTCATGTGGGGGCAGCAGGTTGGGAGGCCTGCATAGGCACGTAGCTTCATAGGTTCTTATGAGAACAGTAGCCTAATCGCACTAGGGTGTTTTGAAGTCTAGCTGTGTAAAAACACAAGTATCCTTACTGAGCAGAGCTGGATGTTCATGTTTAGCAGATTGAGTTTGTGAGCAGCACCAACTGGCCATGTTTGCTCATAGCTAAGCAGTGCACAAATGTGAGATGCATTGCTAAAGCCTGATAGTTAGCACTGAGTCTATGAAATACACCTGCTGCTTAATTGACTATATGGCAGCATGTGTTAATGCATTGAAACTTTCCTTTTTTTGGGCCAGATGGTACTGGGTTTGAATACAGGTGTATCTAATACTTTAAAATACTTTTCATTACAAATTGCTTATATAATGGAATGAATTGTTTATACTAGATGTGTTGGTGTGTGTTGGTATAATGCAGTGGGGTTAAGCAGCATTGCATGGAGATAACCTCAGCATTTGCCCACTCACCTTTGCTGTGCATTGGTGCATGATGTGCACCTCCTCAGGAACATGGAGCCCAAAAAGTGAAGGAATCCATTGCTTTTCCTGTTACTTATGATTGTTGTGTGTGATTATATGTTTGACCAGATTAAAGGAGTTAAAATGAGATAGATAGGAAAGTCCTGAAATGGGGAGCAAGCAGGGGGAAGAACAAAGTCTAACAGTTAGTACTGAGTCTTTGGAATACACCTGCTTCTTAACTGACTATGTGGCAGCATGTGTTAATGCAGTTAATGCAGTGATATATTCCTTGTTGGGCCCAGATGGTACTGGGATCAAACACAGCTGTCTGTAATACTTTTAGCTATTTTTGCATTATCGTTCCTGCCTGTCGGTGCATGATGCTCACCATTGTGCAATAATGCATTAAAAAATGAAATGGGGAAGATAGGGTAGTCATGAAATGGGGAGCAAGCAGGGGAAAGAACAAAGGGAAAGCAGGGCAGGAATGTGCAGGAGGGTGGTAAAAAATAACCATAGCTATACATTTCTTTAACAGTGTAAAGTGAACATATGTGCAAAATATTAAGTGAATTTGGACTATCACCTCCAGAGAGAAGGGAGTGACCACAACACAATCATGTTGTATAGCCAACTGGACCAAATCTAGTGTGTCAAGAAGACACGTGTGTGAAATGGAGAGCCACATATGGGACGACTTCTGTTTTTTTGTGGCACCAGTGCCCATTTCTTTTCTTGACAGAGAAAGAGAAATGTGGTGCACAACCCTATGCACCATCCCTGACATCTCTGTGTAGGTGATAAAATCAGCATTGATGCTACTATTCATGGAGGGTACCAAAGGACTGGCCTGTGGTATCCTCCATGAACAGTAGCATGGAGGGTACCACAGGACTGGCCTCCAGGGCAGTACTACCTGAGTGTGCAGGTATAGCAGGGGCAGCAGAGGTGGTGCTGACAGTTTGGCTCCCAGACATGCTGGGCAATGGTGTTGGAGCCAGTGGAGGGGGTGGTTCTTGTGGGGCAGGCTTTCCCTGCTGTACTATGGTGCATTTAGTGATGTGGTACACATGGAAGACATGGACACATTTTGATGACACATAGCAAAATACAACAAAAAATAAGTAAAATAAAATAAAAGTAAAATAAAAAAGAGACATAAGGATTGTGGTGAGAGAAAAAAAGAGATAAGATTAGTCCCTTCCTATGTGACATACAATGCATTAATACAATTATTTGACTGTATTATCTTAACCTTCACTTTTAAGACTACCACCATCTAACACAGAACTTTTACTTTTAAGACTACCAACTCCTAACAGATGCACATTATACTACAGATTTCACTCCTTGACATGTGCATATATTGCACATATGCATGTTCCAGTTATACAGATTACAGTTTACAGCAGAACATCTGTGCCACTGGTATAGACTTTTTATTTTAAACCTTTAAGTGACACATAATTGAAGAATTTATAGTAATGTATAGTTGGGAAGTGTGGTCTTTGAACCCACAACCTTCGACTAAAGTCTAATATTGTACTCTTGGTTTGTGCTACAGACTAATGCATACATATTTGCTTTTACAGTTGAGATATGCATGCTCAATTTGATACAACTGTATAAAATATGAAAACAGCTATCTTTAACTATTAATGTTACATTAACAATACTCTTCTGCTGCATACATACCACATGCTTCCTTCATCCTTGACAATCTATCCCTATGGATTCTTACATTGGTCTCTTTGCCCACGGTAGCTGTGGAAAAAGGCAGAACAGAACAGAATCCCATTATAAATACCAGTCCTGAATACATTCAGATTTTACGTCTTACAAGCACTCTCTGTAGTTGATACTTACACAGTTGTGGGATGTCTACAGTCCTAAATTTCTTGATCCAAGCATTGAGGGCATCTGTCTTCCTCCACTGTAGGTCATTACAGTGATACCAACATTGGTCACTACTGCATGGGATACAGGTGGCACTGGTTACAGCCCAGGCCAAACTATCACAAGCTTCTGACTTATACTGGGAGCTAGAATAGTCTACCTGCAGAAGTCTGGCACTATGGTGTTTAACTAGAGTCCAATAAAAATCTTGAACTCCTGGACACCCCATCTCTGTGTCTGAAATCTGACACATTCTCCAGAAATGCCTGCCATGTGTACCACATATCAACAGCAATGGACAGGGATGGTTTCCCACTAATTCCAGTAATTGTGTTTACTGTGAGTGTGCACACTGTGGAAAATGTTGAGCTCCACTTACCATCATGCAAACATGGTGCTCAGCAGTGTGCATCTCCAAGCACCATGTTTGCGTGATGGTAAGCATAGCGCAACAATAGAAAGTAAAGCAAATTCCAGTTTATTGGATGTACAGGCAGTTGTGTATGTGTGTTCAACAAATGTGAATGCCATGGCAGTCCAGATAGCAGAAATATACTTACAGGAATATAGTACACAATATACCCAGTCATACATTTGAGAATAAATGTGATAATATACAGATAAATTAATACATAACTGACACAATACTAGTGCTTCAGCTCTCACACATATAATTAATATCAACTACACCATGTCAAGTGTTATAAGTAAGAGTTACTGTAATAGGAAGTGGAACAACAGTAAACGTGTGTGAAATATGCTGTAGTCAAACTTATGGCCATGTGTATGGCAATCCTACACTTACACCTGCTGTCACAAGAAGGTCAAGAAGAAGCTTGTCTATGTTGCAGTTCATTGCTATAAACTGCAATGTCACAACATAGGATCATAGGATCATAGGAGGTTACTAAGCTATTGGCCCTGATGACCTTATAAGCCTAGCCAAGAGTTTAGGCCATGTTTAGACAAATCAGCACCCAATGCCCGGTCAAGCAGGGACGTGGGTGGAATCTCAGGGGTATATGTTCTGTTTCCCATCCAGTTATCTAGGTTGTGCTTAAAAAGAGGTAAAGCGGTACTCTGTTTGATGTGGACAGGGAATCTATTCCATGGATAAGGAAGCCTCTGGGACACAAATCTGTCCCGCCAAAAAGTCTTGTTGATGTCACAGACCAGGTTGAGGCTGTGTGTGTGGGTTACGTGAGTGGAGCTTGACTTGCGGATATGCAGCAGTCCCATCAAGGTGTGGTCCATGATCACCTTATTTGACAGACAGAGGTCACCTCTGAAGAGTCTGTAAGAAACTGAGTAGAGGGATAGGGCCTTTTAGCCTATCTGTGTATGGTAGATGTTTGAGGCCCTGGATTTTACTGGTGTGGAACATCTGTGGTCTCTCCATCTGCTGCATGTGCTTTGCGAGGTACATGCCAAAAGGTGCATTGTATTCAATAATGGGCCTTATAAGGGAAGAATATAGGGATGTTATTATCTCCTTGTCCCTGGACAAAATACTCTTACTTATGAGGTGGGCCATGTAGAAGGCTTTCTGCACCATGGATGCAACATGGTGGTCAAAAGTCAGTAAAACAAAAGTTGCATACTCTGTACTAGAACCCAGGACCATGTGCACGCCAGCCCTACACTTAACACCTGCTGCCACAGGACTAAGTACATAACCTTCACAGTTTTACTAATTATTCTAAAGGTCTCACTGTTAACTGCAGTGCAATTTCACTTATCTGGTTTGCAAGATGCCAATAGTATTAATTGAATGCATCCATTTTCTATTTGGTTGTCTGGGTCCTGTCTGGCCAGTTGTCCAGTTTGCACAGTGCTGTGCTTCATGCAAATGAGATAATCACAGCCAAACCTGCCATTCATTTTTTTCCATCTCCCATTCTTGTGCTAAGTGGCGCAACATGCAAACACTGGCCAATAAAAAAGTAAAAAAAGATAAACAAAAAAGAAAGAAAAGGAAGATGTAGTTGAAATGAGGAAAAGCAGTCTAGGACATACACACTACAAAATGTTAGTACACTTGAGATATTACTACATAGGTCTGGATTTGAACTCTCACTCCAATGCACTTTTAGAACACAGGATGGGTGCCTTATCCATCTTTGCCACACAAACAGCTTTGCAGCAAACAAATTAACTCAATATGCACAGAACCAACTGCAACAGCATTTGCAGTGATATCAAACCATACAAGTATTATTTGTACATTTAGTAGTTTTGGATGCAGTGCACCTAGTGATCACACAACCTGTCATGATTATTGCTTGCAAATATACAGCTTTGTGTGACATTTCTGTATGTTGGCCATTCGTCATATATCTGACCAGTAATCTGAGACTTGCAGTATGTAAGCCATTCTGTGTCATTGGCTTTAAAATGTGTGAGGATATTGATTGGAAATAATATCATACGCAGTTCCCAAAATGAAGGGCAGGTTGGATATGAAGGAACCCAACCTGTGACTTGTGTGCTCCTTACTTGCATTTCCAGTCTTACATCTAACACTTTGAAGATATGACCTGACATACCCACTGGATATAAAGTAGCCTGCAGTGCTGTTGTGTTTTCCTTCTCCCAAGCACTTATCAGTCATGGTTGCAATCCATTAAAACCAAATACTGAGGAAGTGGCTGCACTATGTTTACATCCCTACACAGATCCAAATTTTTGGAATTCATCAATTCTAATGAGTTCACACCTCATTTGCACCTTCATCATGATAACAGCCCTGACTCTACACCATATAAAAAGGCAACTGTTTAGCTAGGCAAATTGATGGTGAGGAGACTTGTTTATGTGGAGAAGAGTGAAGATATGCTATTACTTTGGGATATATCTGCACAGAGGAGTATTGAACTTCAGAAGGTACACTGCCATTTATTCAGCTACATACTGCATATGCTGGAATATATTTAAGAAAATTCTGAAGGAAAATATTTTACATTTTTATTGGTATGCATTAATTACAAGTGTACTGATGGCATGGGCATGTTTGCTAAGCCATTTCAGAGGTATACATGATTGCCAATACATGAAAATGGAATGCGTTGTAATAAATATGTACAAATATTTCAAGGACAGTTCCTATGATAGAACTTTTAGCATTTCAAAGATGGTTTGTTAGCAAAATGTGTCACTTTCCTGTTCTTTTGAGGGGCAAAGGTGAGTTACTGTTATGGCACAAACAAGGATAGACTGTTCTTTTGTTGGTGGGGGGAGCAAAGGTGAGTTACTGTTATGGCAGAAACAATGGTATTTTGCTCCTGTTACTCCCCTTGTTTTATATTCTGCATGTTGTTCATATTTCACATCTATAGACAGTTTTATGTTTCTACATGGGGTAATACTGACTGGCTAGCTTTTCATAGGTTCATAGGTTCATAGGTAGATACTAGGCTATCTGCCCTATGGCATTTATAAGCCTAGCCAGAGTGTATTTGGCTTCCGCCTCCCTATTAGATTAGCCTACTGTGCCTCTGTAAAGTAGGTCACAGAAGGTGCCCTTTTAAGATTAGTTTACTGTGCCTCTGTCTAACAGGGACACAGGAGAGATCCCAGGGGTGAATTTGCAATTTCCCATCCACACGTCCAAATTTTGCTTGAAGAGGGTCAACGAGGGGCTATGTCTAACATGAATTGGGATTCTATTCCAGAGTGAGGGGAGCCTCTGGGAAATGAATCTCTCCCTCCAGCATGCCCTATTTATTTTTGTGCTGTGGTTTAGGTCCCTGGAGCGTGTAGCTCTAAGGGACTTGGATTTTTTGAGGTGGAGCATGTCCATTAATTCTGGTTTTGACATGGCTTTGTACATCAGGCATAGATCGCTTCTGAGTAGGCAGTAAGCAACTGAGTAGAGGTGGAGTTTCTTTAGTCGAGCTGCATAGGACATCTGTTTGTAGCCCATGATCCTCTTGGTGAGGTACTTTTAGGGTCTCTCCAGTTGCTGCAGGTGTCGGGTAAGGTACATCCCAAAAGGGGCATTGTATTCAATTATGGGCCTGATGAGTGACGGGTAGAGGGGCACAATGACCTCTCTTGATCTAGATGCGAACCCTTTCATGATAAGGTGGGCTATATAGAAGGTCTTTCTAACCACTTTGGCGACGTGATTATCAAAGGAGAGATTACTATCTATGTTGGTCCCCAAATCTCTAATTATTTCTTCCGTACTTAATGGATTACCACCTATGTGGTAATTTGTGGGCACCTTGTTTTTCCCAAAGGGAAATCTGCAAACAAGTAACCTTTATTTATGTCATACCTAATTATATTATCCTTCTATTGTCTTGTAGGATACCTAGGAGTATGCCACCCAGGTGTGTCAATCCTTGGAGACCCCTCCTTCACCAATGCAGACAACCAGATCAAAGTAGATGCCTTTAGACACCATGGTGCTTTCCTGATGGAAAGGGGATGGGGAGATATGACACAGAGGATGCAAATTTGTCAACATATAGTTGCTGATCTGAATGCAGTGGGTGGCCATGGCAGGACATATGAGCAGGTACTCCACAGGACCACTGACATGATCACATCTGCATGGAGGAGAGCATCTGCAGTGGGCCATGACCAGATGGGTACTGGGGAAGGGCCTACTAGAAACCCACCACTAACACCTAATGAAGAGTTCCTGGCCAATATCAGGGATCCAGATAGCTCACAAGAGAGTGCAGAACAGCATGTCCTGGATGTGGGAACAAAAGTGTCAGAGACAGCAAGTACATCCCTGGAGAAGCTTCCGTACAGGCTTTGCTATCTCAAATGCTGAATAATGTCATATGGTAAAACAACTGAAATCAATACATTACTTCTGTGTCACATGTATTTTTATAGGGGGGATTGGTACAATTATTAGCTTAGGTTTGAGTTGACAGCCACATCCTTGTTCATTATCATAGACATATAAAAGGGTACAAGTTTTACCACCTGGGTCACTTTTAATTGTGATGATGTTGCCCTTATCTCTTGCTTAACTTCTTCCAGGACCATCCAGCTTACAGAGGAGTCTCTCATCAGTAGATGGTAAGACAGACATTTTTATGTCAGTACTAATGAGCAATTGAAAGAAATATTTTTATGTATGCTGATGGTGCCAGGCCTGTTCTCTGCATTGCTGTAGTGTCTATAATAGTAGTACCACTATTAGTTTGTTAGCATATATTGGAATACAGCAGTGTAGGTATTAATATTATCCTGCTTCTTGTTTTTTATCACAGGTGATCATGGCAATGAAAGTGTGGGCCCTCTGTCACCAGTTTTCACTGTCAGATGATGGTAGCCAAACTGAGGCACAATCGGGGGTGCAGAGGTTGAAGCTGACACTGACACTGACATATAGCCACTCCCTGCAATGTCATTGGACAGAGCTAGTAGGCCTACACCTACCCATCCCAGTGACACCACAGATATTGGACAGGTGGAGGGCGAGGCTGTGTATCAGGGAAGTGCAGTTACTGTGGCTTCAGTGCCTGTGGAGTCTGGCTGCAGCAAAAGTGTGGGTGAACTGCCATGCAGGAGGGTTAATAGGGGGGCTCAGAAGGGGCCTGTTCTCCCTCCCACACCTGGTGCAGGTGTCTCTTCTTGCGCCACTCAATATATGTTTAGGGCCATCATGCAGGCACAGGCACTTCCCCATAGCTGCTCCCGACAAAGGCTCAGGCTTCTAGATGTGGCTAAGGCTGACATGTTTGACTGCCTCCACCATGTTGTCAATTCAATAGATTGGATGAATGACACTTTGGAATGAGGGGTGTCTGTGATGGCATGAGGGATGTCTGTCATGAAACATGTGGTGTCTATGACAGAAATCTGCTGGGAGAGAAATGGCATCCTCATGGGTGTAGGGTGTAGGTCAGCCACATCATCTGCTGCCAGCTAGTGTGGCTGTGCCTGATCACATTCCCATAGTGGCAGTACTTCTACTGCACTGTTAGTGAGCATGCTGTCCACACCCAGACATAGCAGGTCATAGGGTTGTGGTCCTGGGCATCCCAGTGAAAGGAGCTCATCCAGCAGACTTTGGTCATGTTCAGGTTGCAGCAGTGCATCTGACTGTGGGGATGCCAGTGCAACTCCTGGCAGAGCCAATTCTCATGATTGTGGAGAACAATGATGCACTGCCACCTCTACCATGCATGGCTCACACCTGTCCAACATACCAAGATGTCGAGCCATCACAGAGCTTGGCTGTCTCCATTCAGACTCTCACACATCAATTTCACCTGGAGGACCCCTACAGGCACACACATAACAGTTATGTGGTTCAGCTGTGCAACTTCAAACTCATTTTGTCCAACTGGCCATTTGTTAGTTTATCCAGATGTTTGCCAACTTCTCTTTCTTACTCACACACACTCACTGACCTTTGGTTTCAGCCTAGGCCTCCTGTCCCCCCACACAACACCCTGTGCAAGTGATGATAACTGTGACATATTCCTGTTTTTTATTTTTTGGATTTAGAGATACTTAATCTTTGTGTCTAATGCTCAGGGTGCATATTTGACTTAAAGTGTTTACTATATCTACATTTGTGTTGTTGAACTGGTAATTTTACCATTGACGCATATTGGTCTTGGAAAGTTACACAACCGATAGCGTCAACATTTCCCAACTTTACTGTGAATGATCTTGTTAGGGTTGTGAAGTTAGAAACTCCAAAATGTATCATTACTTTCTAACTTCTCAGTTTAATGAATTTCATTACGAATGTATGGTGCTAAACAGGGCCATGCAGTGACCATCAGTACATTTCAGGGTATGACTGAGTGAATCTTTGATGCCTGAGGCCTACTACTTAATAATGTGCACATATAAGTCACACAGATCTCTGCTGTCACATTTTAAGATCATTTCAGTAACAATCTCCCACCTCTTACTTGCTTACAGTACCGATTAGTGTGATACAAGGATATGCCACTCATTCATATTACACAATACACTCCAGGTTAGAAACATACCTTGTAAAAGCAGCAGATGACATGGTTTTAGTTCAGGGTTAGCAGAACACAGTGATTACAAGGGTAGGTAAAGGTTGGGACCATTGTCTGGCATCAATGTTACTATATGTAAGTGTGGAGAAGGAAGGTTTTAGGCCCTTAGGTGGTGGTTGAGTGGGCTATGCATTATCTCTTAGCCAATGTGAGGGCATATTGAGCACACCTACATCTGTCTACACCCACAGCAGCTGGCAGTTCCCTCTCTGACTCCGCATCTACCTGCGGCTGTGGTGACCTTGGCATTGGTGGTGTGCCCCTTCCCCTTGCTGATTGAAGCAATTTCCTCAGGATTATGTTGTGTAGTATTGCACATACAGTGAATATTTCAGTACATGTCCATGGATTGTACTGCAGGACTCTCTCAGTTGTATCTAGACACTGGAACTGTGACTTCAGCATTCCAAACACACTTTATATGGTTTCTGGTCTGAGTATGTGTCTCATTATGGCATTCTTCCATGGGTGTGTGTGCATTTTGATGGGTGTCATCAGTGACGGTTCCAGTGCATAGCCTGCATCCCCAGTAGATGACCCTGAGGAATATCTCCCCCTAGCAAACATCTGGTACAATTGGGAGGTATGCCAGATATGTGAGTTGGGGTAACTGCCAGGGTTGCTAGCACACATGTTCATGATGATTCCCCTGGCATTACACATTACTTGGCAGTTGATAGAATGGTAGTGCTTTCTGTAAATGTAGAGCCTACCCTATTCTCCTGGTGGTGCCTTCATTTCTACATGAGTGCAATCTGTGGCATGTAGTACTTCAAGATAGTGTGCTACACTGTAGAACTCCAGCATATTTCTGACCCTCTCCTCAGAATTACGGGGAAAATATATGTGGTCACTATCATGTGAGAGTGTAGCACTCAGGAATTGGTAGAGGATCCTGGATGCTGATGCCTGTGACACCCCCAGTATGTCCCCTGATGGTCTCTGAAAAGTACCTGTAACTAAGATTCTAAGGGCTATACATACCTTTGTCTTCACTGGGATGGGCTCCCCTCGGTTGGCTCTGCCTCTGACTTAAGGACAGGCGAGATCACTGAGTTTATGCAGTGTGCCCCTCTCCACTCTGTAGAGCTCTACAATTTCCACATCATGTAGGTTGTGAAAAGTCAAATGTGGCCTGAAAACTCTTCTCCTTCTCGGTGTAGGCCTATTACCAGCAGCAGCATTGGCTTCAACCTGTAGCACATACAAATGAAGTAAAGCAGCAGCAGCCCCTAACATTCTCTCTGTGTAGACTCCTTTCAGTGGCTGTATTCCAAAACATTTGGAATTCATAGGGGAAAACCAGCACTGAGTCTAAACAGATGATTTATAGCTTGTTAAATAGCTCCACTGTGTTAGGTTGGTTAATATAGCAATAACCCATGCCTGGGTGTGGGTAATGCTGGATTTACCCACGGTTGTGAAGCCCGAGGGACCAAACAAAGCCAACCATGGGTAAATCCAGCATTACCCACACCCAGAAGTGGGTTATTGCTATTATACAATGACATTATTTAAGAAAAGAAATAATTACTTTTCTTAAATAATGGCACTGTATAATGCCTCTTTACTGCCCTTCCGCAGCTATCTGGTGTTCCGCGGCAGTTCTGATGTACTGCACATGCCTACACAGTACATCAGAGCTGTGGACAAAAGCAATGGAGAACGCAAGATCTCCGTTGCTTTTTTTTACTGTTTCGCTATGTTAAATGGGTTTAACATAGCGAGACAGCTTTAAAATAAGCAACAGAGATCTCCGTTGCTTATTGTAAAGCTGTCTCGCTATGTTAAACCCATTTAACATAGCGAAACAGTAAAAAGCAATGGAGATCTTGCGTTCTCCGTTGCTTTTTTTTTTTTTGAACTGTCTCGCTATGTTAAATGGGTTTAACATAGCGAGACAGGTTTAAAATAAGCAACAGATATCTTCGTTGCTTATTTTAAAGCTGTCTTGCTATGTTAAACCCATTTAATATAGCGAGACAGCTTTAAAAAAAAAAAGCAACGGAGATCGCAAGATCTCTGTTGCTTTTTACACACTGTGTCGCTATGTTAAAGGAGTTTAACATAGCGAGACAGCTTTAAAAAAAGCAACGGAGATCTCCGTTGCTTTTTTTAAATCTGTGTCGCTATGTTAAACTCTTTTAACATAGCGAGACAGTATTTTATACTAATGGAAAAAGCCCGGGCGACCAGACCTTTTTCCGTTAGTATATTGTGGGATTTACAATGGGCACGCTGGTTGGGCTGGCCAATCAGCGTGCACGTTTTAGGGGAGGAATTGTATAATTAGATGTAATTCACCTGCTTATGTTGTAATTAGCATGCCACAGTGTTTACCTTGTTTGCACAGGGGTGCGCACCTCTACAAGGTGCCTACTGAATCTAAAGTGACACACACATGGTGAGAAATGACTGTGTAGGCTTTATTGAATCCTGGTGTCAGTATTTGTTTACACTTCTACTGTTTCCACAGGAAGAAAGAAAACAACCCATGAATGTCTTTTAAATCAAAGGCTGAATGCCATGGCCAGCCTTGAACTTTTGCTGCATATGTTTCTTGCCTATATTATTTTCTTGACTAATACTTCCCTGAACGTCACTGTAACGTCTGTTAACTGGGTTTTGTGCACATGCTAATTTATTGGTGGTTTCAGTTTAGAATTACTGAACATCCGTTTATTACGATGCTGTATCTATAGTTATGTGTTTCAGTTTCATCCACTTGACACTGTCGAACTAAAAGGCCAGTTTTTGTTTCTTGAATGATCAGCATATGATAGTCATTATGTGAAAGACAGCACGATTATGTAAAACCATTCCTTTCTCATATTTAACACCAGCTACACTTTATCATATAGACAATACCTGAAAAAGAAAATATTGCAAAAGTAAACCAAAATTTCTAATATCATAAACTAATCTATATCACATTTATATTATAGTAAAATTAATAAAAAAAGTAATTTTGTTTTTGAAGTCTGTGTACAATGACCTTTTGAAAAGGACATGTTCAAGTTTTCCCAATGAAACAGACTGATAAAAACATTTTTTGAAAGGTGATGATACAATATTGAAGAAAGACAAAAGCTGTTGGTATAACTTTAATTTGAAAATGTAGCTGTGTAACATTATGTTCACAATTCTGGCACACAACTAAAAGTATATGGATTTTTTCAGAAAACATTGTAAATAAGGAAGCTGTCAGTTTTCAGCTCTACTCAATTATTATTTTATCGCACAATGAAATGTTGCATTTGCTCTGCAAACTGTGGGTAAATTTACAGCATACTCATTCAAATGACAAGATAATAGGAAGAGGTTATTGAATACATGATATAAAAAATGATGGAGCAATATTAACATTTCTTCATGCATTATGCTTTGCAAATGCTATAGCAATTTTCAGTATTTTGAAAATATATTTGCAGTCATAGGAGGATTTCTTCAGAATTCATTAAAAATAGGCATATATTATTTCTCGTATCTGGGACAAAATGTTCTTTACACATAAAACAATGCTGCATGTGCAGTGCTTAATTTCTGAGCAGGAAACGTTGAATAATTGCATTTCTGCATAATGTAGGGTAGGGCAATATGACTATGTTGAAAATATGGTTCAGAAAAATATAAAAATCATAAAGTTAAGGATAAACTTTGTTGCTAGCACAGATAACTAGGATATTTCGCACGTTTTCTGTACTTTGATATATAATGCTTGGAAAGAATAGCTGTATAAAATCTTACCATAACCATATACAGATGTCTTTCTCTTCCATGTTGCAGTATTCCTATCCCTCCCTCCTAGCCCCACTAAGCCTAGACAGCCCTTTCCTGACAGGCCCAACAATGCGTGACTGTCTGCCACTAGTCGAACGTCAGCTCACTTGTACTGCTCCACACCAAAGACGTCTAAAAAGATAAGAACCCCATTGGGGAACCTTTATTTTTTCTAGTTCTGGTTGCTGTCCTTTGTTTAATTGTTGGCTGATTTCATCCATGTCAGCTAGGAAGGGAAAATGTAAGTGCGGATGTCAAATCCCGCACAAAGACAGCCACAAAATCTATCTCTTCTTTTCCTTTACATTCAGTTAATTTTCCCTCTGTGGATGACATCCTGATCTGCTTCCTTTAGACTACTGTCTGACTGGGGCATTCAGTTTTGAGGTCTGTGCATGCGGACATCACACTTATGGCCCACGGTTTTTGGTACCTACAGGTGATGTCCCACGCACCACACAGCAGCAAGGCTAAGCTTTTTGTATATGGGTCAGATGTTCGGGTCACCTCAGGTGGAATGTTTAGAGTACTGCAACATGAGAATAGAAGGACATAAACATTTCTGTGACCACTCACTGTCATCATTCATTTACATGAACCAGCTTCAAGGATGGTCAACTACATTCTATTACCAATTTTGTCTGTGGTACTTCTTCAGCCAGGCGATTTCAGCCATCCACCATTAGTCATGTGAACTAATCCTTCCTTGAGACACTTCTGAGTAGTCCGCCATTTTCTTCTATGTTGCATTTACTTGTTCTCTTTTATTGATTTTTTTATTTTTTTGAAAAAGATAGCCAGTTGGACTGTATTGATGCCCACAGCTTAATTAAAATTTACATCAACAGTCTCAGGAAGTGGTACTTTATATTATACTGTCTGTAGTACTGGTCTGTGACAGTGGAGACCTCAGATCAAATTTCTCTAGCTTTGACCTGTGTACAGGCCCATGTTACCAGGCCCTTTTCCCTAAACAATGGACCTGAATATGCTTTCTTGTGTACCTAGTTAACAGAATTAATAAATTCATTTGTGTTCCCTTTCATTACCTAAGAAAACATGCATTAATCACTTGTAATACAATTTTCAATGCTGTCTACCAGTTTCCCCATTTCTGAAGCGCATCCTTCCTATTGATATTCTTACAATGAGGTGTCTGTCATACATTTAGGCATGCATCGGCCTGATGGCATGTATAAAATGAAGTGCTATACAGCAGGAAAAATAAAAAGGAATATTTCCAGTGGAAAAGTTCACCTTTGTCTGTTTAATATGATTGATAATTTGAGTCTATATCAGCTTATCGAAAGCTGAGAAAAGTAAACTCTCTTTGATTGAACCCTAAATGTTGAACAACCTAAATATCGAAGACACAGAACAGTGATTTTTTTCCCAGGGAAAAAAAATTGCAGGGCCGTTTTTGGGAGTTTGCCATTTCCTCCACTGTGGTGCAATCTTGGAGTTGGTATATTTAAATAGGGTGTGTGTGTTTTCGTTTTTTTTTTTTTCAGAACAGCAATTTTTTCCCTGGGGAAAAATTGCTGTTCTGTGTCTTCGATATTTAGGTTGTTTTACGTTTAGGGTTCAAAGAGCGGTCGCTCTTTTCAGATTTTGATAAGCTGATATAGACCCAATAATTTGAATGCCAGCCAAGAGAAAATTCTGTTATACTGACTGCATAAAACTGCAGGTGTTGCCACAAACTTGCAGTTTAATTACACCTGATGACATGGCTCTTTTGCTACCCTGCATACACAAAGCTGCATGCTGCACTGTGGTTCTATGGTTTAATCTTCTATGGCATTGCAGGTGCAGACTCTTAAATGCTACCCAGCTTTTTGTTTACAACATAATCAAGGAGGATGTAATGCAATTCTGTACATTTCTATTCCACAATCACTGTTTTCCATGGGAACTCACTACCAGTGTGGTTTTATGGAGTGATAGTGATTGCTTTTTTTGGGGGGGGATTCTCCCTTCTTTATTTTTGTACAGTGATGGAGTTTGCATATACAAGTTCAGGTATTCTTACTCATACATAGTCGGCACAGTGATCCAATTAAAAAAAAAACGGTGACGTAAGTTTTTCATCAGGCTGATTCTTTGACCATCTGTGCTTGTTGAGTTATGTATTCTTTCAGTTAAAACTAAATGGGTCATAGTGGAAGCCTTTTGACTATATAAGAAATGAAAGAAGAAGCTGCAAGCTGTCAGTATGATACAAGCAATCAGATTAGAGATATTAAGGGTCATATTCAAGATATTGTATTTTTGTTTTATGTATTTCAATTTGCTTATTAGTGCAGAGCACTGATGTAATTGGACCTATTTCTGGCTCAGCACAGGTGTAAAATCACACAAAAATAAGCTGTAAATGGACATTATGAAAGCACTCGGATATTTATGTAGATGAGTAAAATGTCATAACACAGCTGTGACAATACAAAGAACACATTAAAATACACTGCAAAAGAGACGTCAATAATTCCACGAGGCTGGCAGAAAGAACAAGTTAAAATACACTGCAAAAGAGGGATCAATAATTCCATGATGTTGGCGGAATTGTGGGTTTTGTATGAGTATCTGTCTGTCCATGCCTCAGAAAATGGGGAACAGATCTCATTCTTCTTAGCTCAGAACAAACTACTGAGTTTCAGGTTTGATAATCAGGAAAAGAGAGCCCAAATGCAGCATTTGTGGAATTTGTGGCCCTCCTGAGAACTGGGAAGGTGCCAGATGCAACAACTGTAGAATTTGTGGCCTTCCTGAGAACTGGGAGGGTGACAGCTTATTTATTTTATGTTCGTATTCCTGATGGAACTCAAACATTCTGCTATGGAACTGAGGAAAATTACAATGACATATAGGAGCTTTATTACGGAAGTTCAAAGACCATGCAAACAAGCCCAGTTCTATTTCACTGATATGTTTGGGAGTTCTGGATATGCAACGTATATTCAGACAGGCACAGGAGACTGTGACAGCAAAGTTTTGCTGATGATTACTTTGTGTGCTTTGTGAGCAACAGACAAGCATAACTGGCTTTGATGAAGCTACTAAAAGAAAACAGATTAAGGAAAAAGTGCAATATCCTACCAACTTTGGATTTGAGCTCAAAATACCACTAATATGCTCAAAGCACTGGATAAATCAGTCCTGTATTACTAATGCAGAAGAATCTTATCCACCTTGTTAGAGACAGAGGTTAGTGCACTGAATGTCTCACTGTAGCGAGAAGTTAAGAATGGGAAGCTAGCCAACAGTTAGAGCGACCTGAAAAAGAGGCAACTAATTAATGTATGAATTATCAGTAGTACTATTGCTGAAGCTAGATATTTGGTAAGATAATCTGGAATTTGTGATGTTCCTTCGAACTCTTTTTTGATACGTGTATTTGGGTAAAGAGCTTGGTCAAAAGTCCTGTGCTTCCATACTGCTGTTAATTATTGATAATGGCATGTTATGTGGACATCCCCTTTATCAGGGTGTGGGGGTCTTCCTTTCACCTTCTCCTACTCCCACTATGTGTTGTAAGAGATTGCTAGGATGGATGAGTGTAAGGAAAGCAATATTAATATGATTACGCTGATGCTATGTCAGTGAAATTGTAATAGTTCTTCGCACTGGACATACCATACAGGTTCACTGACACTTACGCAGTGAGTTGCAGTCCAAGCATGTTTTCTACACAGGATGTTGTTACATCATGCAGGATTCCTATCTTTAAACAGTAAAAATAAAACAACGGGCAGCAACAGAGGGAGAGCCACTAAACCTTAGCGTAAGACACTTTATTCAACACTTTTGTCCATAGGACTTCATCAGAAATACAACTTCTCATTGCAAAATCCACTTAAATACTAAAACCAACATCAATCAACCGATTATGCAATTAATAATACAATTTTTTTATGTTATGTGCTGACGTTACATCTTTATACACTTCTACACCTCGAGTAGAAGGGTTGCAATATATTATGGATTTTTTTGCATAAATATACCACTTGGACTAGCTCCGCTATTTTATTATAGAATTCATTGTTTGAATTACTGGAAAACAATTTCTTTGTTTTCAATAATAAGTATTACAAACAGCTTAAAGGTGTAGCGATGGGGGCCACAGTAGCCCAGGCTTTCACAAGTCTGGTCATGGGGTGGTGCAAGAGAGAAATTTTGCCCATCTTAAGTATTTTTCAAATGCCATTTACTATTGTAGATTTATAGATTACCTGTTTTTCATTTTAAAAGGTCCTGCTAGTTTAAATGTTTCCTTTCTGCAAGAACTCAATTCAAGTAACACCTTTTTACATTTGACCTTAGGAGATATCGGTAAAAAAGTTGGTTATTTAGATGTAGAATTAAATTGGGACTCAGTAAACAACAAGTTTTCAAGTAAAATGCATAGGAAGAGCACCTATGTTAATAATTATGTACATTATAGGAGTAACCATCCATTTTTTATGAAAAATAATATCCCAAAAGGCCAGTTTATAAGAGCCTCACGGTGAGTAGTGGTGTGGAGTTTCATAATGAAGTTGATTATATTTCAACTCTCTTTGCTAATAGGGGCTGTCCTTTGGGAATATTGAATAAGTTGGTTTTGGCAATTAAAACTAGATGGAAAAAGGATTTTCCACTGATTATTGTTTATGGGTTGACTGCAAAAAATACTTTGACAAGAGAAAAAGCATCAGTGGCAGTGCCAAGATGTGTAGTTGATATGGCAGTTGACAGTAAGAGTACTGTTTCAGTTATTAAGAACAACTGGAAAATCATTATTTGGAATAGTGAGCTATGTGAGTCCTTAGGAGAGTCACCACAATTTGTATTTAAAAAAGGTAAAAATATTACAAACATGTTGGAAACAGATAATACGTTAGTTTCACTTCCCAAGACTGATAGACCTAATGGCATCTACAAATATTACAGTTGTAATTGTTGTAGACATATTCAAGAAGGGCCTTATGTATGTTTAGATCACATTTCATATACCATCAGAATTCCCGGTAGATTTAATTGTTTGACTAGTAATATAGTTTATAAATCTTTATGCTCAGGATGCTCCCCTTATTATATAGGTATGAATACTAGATGTCTCAACAAATGGATTAGGGAACATTATTACTGTATTAAGACCAAAGATGTCAACAATGCAATTGTAAGTCTTATAAAAAAATCACCTTTGCTGTTATAGAACATGTTAATCATGATGTGGGGGGAGGGATGTTAAAAACAAAGTGGAGAGGAAGGAAACTTTGTGGCAACTTAGGGTAGGGGCAGATTGTCCCCCAGGACTGAATGATTTGGTCAAGATTAAATGTTTTTTGACTAATAGGAAACTGGATATTTAAATAAATGTTTTTCATTTATTTAGGTTTTTAGACCATTTTCAATAGGGAACCTGTTAATTGTATTGTTAATTGTATAATTGGTTGATTGATGTTGGTTTTAGTATTTAAGTGGGTTTTGCAATGAGAAGTATTTCTGATGAAGTCCTTCAAAGCATTGAATAAAGTGTCTTATGCTAAGGTTTAGTGGATATTCCTCTGTTTCTGCCAGATGTTTTATTTTTATTGGTCTTTTCACTCTGTTTTGGCATTTTGTGTTTTTTACCTTTAAACAGTAGTGGAAATGAGGAAGGCTTGGGAAGGCATAGAGCATGCATGGTAAGTTAATAATTCTCTGGCAGATGGGGCATTTGGCTTGCCAAAGTTGTGATGTAATATTTTGGTTGAGAGACTAGAGGTCCAGTAGGCCTTTACACTGTGTATTGCATGTGATGGGATATTTTAAAGTGGTCTCCAGCCACATGAATTTCAACAAAATATTTGATCAATGGATACAGGTAATTCTACAGTGGCAAACGCTACTTCTGTGAGGAACTAAGAGCGATGCTTACAGCTACACCAAAACCTTTGACCACTCCTCCATACTGGAGTATCATGAGAACTCCAGTGAGCACCACAATATATAGTAGGACACTGAGATTGATTTCACTTGCTTTCTTGCACATCATTATAGGAGTTAATTAATCAAGGGCAGAGAAGTGAATTATTCAACCTCATATGTATAATAGATTTATTCACTCATTATATCCATAATCTGATTACTATGTAAAGATTATGCCATGCTTTTCTGTCTGTATTGTAATGGAGGTCAACATATATGAATCATGCTGTACTGAAATTATTTATTTATGTATTTATTTATTTAGGTTGATATATCATGGTAACGGCTAGTTGTTGGGACTGCATTGATCTATTATCAGTGGATAATAATGCACTTGTATTAGCAAGGCCTTGGCTAGACATCTATCTTTATCAGTTTTTATTTTTTAAAGTAATAAAATGCAGGTGCTGAACATCATATGAAGTATTTATTTATTTATTTACTGACATTTACTAGCTGTGTAGATGAGCTGATCCAAGTTCCCTCCTCCTTCATAATTGAGCCAATAGCTAGCCAGATTATAAACATTAAACAGAGGAGATTGGCTTTACATCTATTTTGGAACAAGCAATTACAATAAATATGTGCTCTGTGATGTAGTTTTACAAATTAATGTAATAGCAGTGTTAGATAATATATTGGCTATCATGATGTATTTCTGCAAAGGGAGTCAATCTGGCATTCGAGGTATATAACAGAGGCTTTTCAAAACAGTGTGATATGTTTTGGATGTCTTGATAACTTGTTATTTGATTATATTATCTTATCAAGACGTGGTTTAATAAAGTTTATTGTTGCAAAGAAAAATATATAGTAACAGCAACAAACATTCATATGTAACAACTTTTAGAGAGCAATACACACACACACATATATATATATATATATATATATATATATATATATATATATATATATATATATATATATGTATATATATATATATATATATATATATGTGTGTGTGTGTGTGTGTGTGTGTATATATATATATATATATATATATATATATATATCTGTGTGTGTGTGTATATATATATATATATATATATATATATATATATATATATATAGAGAGAGAGAGAGAGAGAGAGATTATTGGGTAAGTAAAAGTATAGTTTAACCATTGCTATGGTAACAAATGCATTTATATGTTTTTATCGGGTAAACCTTCAGTTGCAGTCAGAGTAGAAATAATCCTGATTTTTATTTGTTTGGGCAGAACACACCAATTACGTAAAATATTTTAGCAGAATCATTTTATTTATCACATTCTTCTAAACCTATCAATAAAAAAGTCTGTCAGGTAGCTAGTATACAAAATTAAAGGTATGAGCTTCTTCCTAAACTCCTAGAACTGATTTTCAGTCTCTGTCTGCTTTGTGCCCTAGCAAGTCATTTAACCTGACAGTATCCCAGGTTTCTTTTGAAAATTATCCTGTATCCAGTTGGGTAGCCTGGTTGCTAAAACCTATAAAAATGAAATATATTGTATACTAAACAAGAGTTTAGAGTGGTGAAACCTATCAAGCATGTATGAATTAAGAAGGTTTTTGTTTGGTAGCTGTGGGCAATAGGTAGGTTTAGTAGTGGTATAGCAAGTCTGATTATAATTTTAATTGTGTTCTTCAATTGTATATTTATACATGTCATGCTGAATAAGGAATATGGTTCTGAATTTACTATCCCTTAATCTCTTAAACAACCCTGTGAAATACTTCCATTTTTTTGTAGCACCTGAGGCATAAAGGACCAGATGCAGATGATGCTAAGCATATGTGGATATATCTGCTGGGTATCTTCTTCAAGTATCTCAAGGAAGAGAAAAATGTGAGGACCTTTTTATGGAGAATATAACTACTAAATAAAGGTCCATGGCATAGAAGAATCAAGCTCTGAGTGAAATCACAATGACCTGAATTGATGTAGAGGCTCAGTACCTGGAGGATCTGGGCATAGAAGGTGGGACTGAGCAGCATTTCAGTTCACCTATCATGGGTGGAAGATTTCTGGTGTTTGTTGGTAGAAACTGGTAAATATTTTGCAGCTGTGAAGCAGGCAATCATTTCATCAGTTTGGTGGTGTGGAATTGAGTCATAGTATTATTCTGCATGGTGCTGTGCTGACATCACATGCACACTTCGCTGCAGTTAGGATTTCCCACGGCCTTTATATCCAAAATCCCCATCTTCATGGCCACTCATATGAATCTCTACCTCTCAATTCTTCACTTGATGGAGTGTGATGTTCTTACATAGACAGAGTACATGAGAGCAAGTTTCCTTGGAATAGATGAGGTCACCTGTCACAAGGTATTATTAGTTTTCAAGTGTCATGTAATTTGGAGGGCTGAGATGGCCAGTATTGCTGGGATGAGGTATAGATGCAAAGGGGTGTTTTGTCAATCATCATGGCCTATTATTATCCTGACAACTCAGCTACTCAGATAGGGCAGCTCCTTGCAGCGGAGATAATTATCAATGGACACTTTAATTGTGTTACCCATGTTCTACAGCTTCCAAAATGATACCTCTTAGAAAAAGCACCGGAAGATTCTTTTGAAGATACGGATCTCTTTCCAGATAGCACAGATTATACTGCCTTATGGTACAACATTTATCCTAAACAAGAAAGCAATAGTTTATTAAAAGCTATCATAGCAAACTGGGATACATTTTTGTTAGACTGGACACGTTTGTGTAACCATGCTGGGATATCCCATACATGTAGTTGCTTCTTTTTGTTTACCACTTGGGGGTTTTCAACTATTTATATAAAGCTTATGGGATTTTGCCACTGAACTCAAGTGTGGCTACAAGACTCAACACACAACTCCTACAAGAGGAATGCACTGAAAGCTTAAATGCAGAATCATTTGAAGATGTGGGTGTGATGATTACATCATAAGTGCACTTGGAATGTGATGCAATTGCTGAATTCTTTTTGCAGTCTTCACTAGTTGAATGTTTGTGTGTGTGTGTGTGTCTGGGGGGGGGGTCAGTAGGTTAACTAGTTTAGGCAGGTATCAGAACAGTGGACTCAGCAGATTCTGTGCTACAGAACTTCATCAGTCAAGAAACATCTTAAATAAATTTTATTTCATTACCATCACAAAGACACAACACACTGATTAGATGCTCTGGTTTAATAGTAGTTAAATATTCACTGGTAATATTTTACAGGACTCTGACAAGGATTTTCAAAACTTTTAGTCCCCTGGGTTAGAAGATATTGGGGGATGTCATACATGGTTGAGTGAAGATATGTTGCCATATCCCTCCTTCAAACAGCAAGAAGCTGTAAAGCTGACATGTATGATTTCAGAATTGAGACAAGTAATTATTTGAGAAGTTGTATGGCCTTAATGAGCTCCCAAAAGGTTTGTGGGCCTCTAAAGAAGGAATAATTGGCTTTGTTACTGCAATTTTACAACTTTCATTTAATACATAGAAAGTTATTTCTACCTCTTCATTGAGATAAACATCAGTTTTATTATTTTTTTTTTGAAATAAGAAGGGTGTTAGCTGCTAAAATGTAAATAAAAATTAAGAAAATTAGATTCTCCATTAACATTTTTAATCATTCAAATGCTTTATTTGAACATTGTGTAAAATCATGCACAAATTATAAATATCACTATAACATTAAGTAATAATAGGTTCATATGTGTTTACTATGCTAATGACCACAAGGGCCTTTTTAAGCCTAGGCATGCATCCCAAATCTCTAACAAGTTTTGATACATTTGATAGGTGTAAGCATGGTCCTGCGAGATTCTCCATTCACAGGTTACTTCTGTTCATTCGAGACATAGGTGCCAAACCAGGGATGAATTTCCACTTTCCTATCCAATTGTCCAAGTTGCACTTGAACTGGGTTAGGGAGGAACTCTGCTTCACATGGATGGGGAGCCTGTTTCATAGACTGAGTTGTCTCTGGGATATATACCTATCTCTCCAGCAGGTCCTATTTATATCACAGGCAAGGTTTAAGTCTTTAGAATGGGTAATTGTGATGCTGTTTGTTTTGTGGATATGCAGGAGGTCCATCAGAGTGGGGTCTGACAATGTATGCCAGGAATAATAGTTATTAATAATAATTAACAAGAACATCAAAACAATGTTATAATCAAGTAGCAACCCCTAGAAAGACAAAGAAGAGAGTGAAAATTATTTATCCAAGTTATACAAAAAAAAAAAAACAGCAAATGTTCCAGTAGTTTTTGAAACTAGATACATGTACATTTTCTCTAATGCAATATCTGGCTTTATGTTCAGCTGTAGATATGTTTCAGTATCAGTAGAGCCTCTCTTCCATGATCTGAAAACATCATCACTGCAACCTCAACTTTACCCAGTCTACTAGTCACAGGGTATGTTTTGTCTCTAATACCTAGAATTCAAACATTGGTTCAGATAAAGGAGGAATGATTCTTAGCTAAAGCCCACTGCATAGCATCAATGACCTTAACCTACAACTCTTTAGATTTTAGGCAGTACCAGGTTATGTGCACATAATTTGCTTCCAAAGAAGTTTACCTCCAACAAGCCAAAGTCTGTTCCTCCACCCTTTGTCAAAAGTACTTTAAATATGCCACATCTGTAACATCTTCAAATGAGTAAAAGCCAAAGTAGGGGCAAACCTAAAGCCCCTCCATGAAATTAAAGCTTTCCTCCATTGCCTTTCTAACAGGGGGGGTACCAATCATACTTTCCCACCTGCCGTTCAGCATGTGAGAAATAATTTCCACTTTATCGGTAAGGGCGTAATACCATAATGAAACCATTTTCCTAGGGAGACTGAAGTTAGTACTTATGGTATTAACCAGTCTTCTTTACCTCCCCCCAAGAGTTAATCCTCTTTAGAAAGGGTATGACTTATAACAGATCTCAGCTGTAAGTATCAGCATAATGGAATAGTGATCATAGTATCATAGGATCATAGGAGGTTACTAGGTGAACAGCCCCAGGGCTCTTAGAAGCCTAGCCAAGTTCAACCTGTGTTTCCAAGGGTGTCTAGTTCAAGCAGACACTGAAACCAGCACCTATTGCCCCTGTCCAAGAGGGACACAGGTGGAACCTCCAGGGTGAATGTCTGGTTACCCATCCAAACATCCAAAGTATGTTTAGATAGGGACAGTGAGGGGTTTGTTTAACATGAATAGGAAGATTGTTTCAAAGTGGGGCAACCTCAGTGAGACAAATCTGTATCTCCAGCAAGTTTTGTTAATGTGACATACCAGGTTAAATTCCTTTGAGTGAGTGACCCATGTGCCATTTGACTTGCAAATGTACAGCATTTCCATTAAAGATGGGTTAGAGTTTGCTCTATATGCTAGGCAAAGGTCATCTCTGAGCAGTCTGTACGACACAGAGTAAAGTGGCAATAGTTTAAGTCTGTCCGCATAAGACAGTTCTTGAAGACCCTGAATTTTCTTTTTGGGGAACCTCTGTGGTGATGTGGGGCATGAGAGTTACACACTATTGAAAAGTAAGGAAGGAATGTGTCTAAGTGTCTGCAAATAAATCCCTCCAGAAAAAAATGCCTTTATCTATCCAGGAGGTCAAAAATGTCTGATGTTGATTCATTTAAATTTTCTATTAAGGCCAGATTCTATAAAGCTTGTGGAAGCTATTTATGGACAGCACAACATGCCGAAGGAAGACTTCAGAGCATCTGCTGCGAACGACACTCTGAAGGCAGACCAACTACTTAAGAATTCAGCATAGGATAATTAGGAATTCTGCACACACCGGTGTGATTCCAAAGCACATTGTGCATAGACAATGACATTCAGATGTGACAAACAGCTATGCTGACACTACATCTGAAATCCTTGGTGCAGACATTACAGATTCCAAGGAATTCACATAAATACTATAAGTTCTGGTGAAATCCATTGAAAAACAGAAAAAAAAACATATGACATTACATCTTGCATTTAATATACTGCAACATGCAGCAGTGATGCAAGCCATAAATGAGGATGTGGCTGTGTGTCCTAGAAGGAAGCCAGCTGGAGTCAGAGAAAGGCTGCAACTAAACCAGCTGTAAGACCAAGAAATAATAGAAAGATACCAGCTAGACAGACAAATGGTGCAGGCTGTCTGTGATGTGTGCCCAGACATGTCTATGCAGACTCTATGAGGAAACTCTATCCTCCTTGAAACTAAAGTGCATCTCAGCCTAGGTGAACTTGCATCTGAGACATTACAGAGACACATGGGGATGCTATGGGAGTATCATAGACAGCGGACAGTTGTATCCTGTCTAAATTTATGGAAGAAATGTGCAGCAAGGTAGGTGACTACATTACACTTCCTGTCCACATCCATGGAGCTGAGAACAATAATGCCCCATTTCTACAACATTGCCAACTTCCTCGGTGTACTTGCTGCAATAGATTGCACACACAACCTTATCAATTTACCATGACATCCAAAAGCAGACTGCTACATAAACAGAAAGGGATGAGCAGCAGATGGCAGTATAACAAGCATCATGGCAACACACATAGGTAACTGCCCACAATGCAGCTATTTGGAGGGAAAATGGATTCAAGGCTACATTCCAGAAAGGTGGAATACATGAGGGCTTGCTTCTGACTAAGGACAGGAGCACAGCTAGGATGTAACTTAAAGATCCCGCAGTCAGCAATCTCCAGTCTGAACAAAAGTGTTTTTACTTTCCACAACAGGTGATTGTGGTTATCCTTCTTTGGCTAAAACCCCCAAACCATAAACCATCCAACCCCACACAGGAGGCCTACAATAGAGCACACACAACACCCAGAAACACGACAGAACATGCATTTGGTGCACTGAAAGCTAAGTTTAGTATATGGACACATCCAGGAGTGCACTGCACTACACACCTGAAAACGCAGCACAGATGATAATGTTGTGCGCCGTGCTACACAAATTGCTAACCCTAGCACATGGTGGTCTTCCAGCTGCAGGTGTGGGTGAACTATCCAAAGAACCACAGATGAATGAAGATGACATCCCACAGTTATCAGAGGAGGAAAAGGAAGACACAGGAAGTAGAAGAATCAGGTGTGGGCAACATACGGTGAGACCAAAATTGCAGGACCAGGCAGCACAGCAGCATCTGACCAAGACATTTGAGTCATGACAAGCCGCATGTACATATGTACACAGATTAAACATTGATGTTTAGGTGTTGCCCCACCACAGCAACACACATTATACCTAATGGCAGCTAACCACTAGATGTACAAACTAAGCATCAAAAATAACATGAGTAACCACTAGATGTACACACTGAGCATCAGACATAACATGAGCAACCACTAGATGTACACACTGAGCATCACACATTTATTTTATTTATTTATTTTATTTTACATTTGTTAACCGGGGGTGTCTGACTGAGCCGAAAAGGCCCTTTTTCAGCAGAGGCCGGGGAGAAAACTCCACAAAGAAAAATTACAGACAAATTTAGTTATTTAGACATGATCAGTATACACACAAATTACAAGAGACATGTTTTTACAGTGGTATGTGGCACATAAACAGTTACAGTGGAGAGAACAAACAAAAAAATATTAATTTTAAAAATAAAGGTCATTAATAGATTTGTGGTGAAGGTAGGTGAATATATTACACTACACATAACATGAGTACCCACTAGATATACACACTGAGCATCACACATAACATGAGTAACCACTAGATATACACACTGTACATCACAAATAACATGAGTAACCACTAGAAGTACATATTGAGCATCACACATAACATGAGTAACCACTAGATGCACACAATGAGCATTGCACATAACATGAGTAACCACAAAATGTACACACTGAGCATCACACATAACATGAGTAACTACTAGATGTACACACTGAGCATCACACATAACATGAGAACCCACTAGATGTACACACTGAGCATCATGCATAATTTGAGTAACCACTAGATGTACACAATGAGCCTCACGCATAACATGAGTAACCACTAGATGTACACAGTGAGCATCACATATAACATGAGTAACCACTAGATGTACACACTGAGCATCACGCATAACATGAGTAACCACTAGATGTACACATTGAGCATCATGCATAACACGAGTAACTACTAGATGTACACACTGAGCATCACGCATAACTAGTACCCACTAGATGTGCACACTGACGATCACGCATAACATGAGTACCCACTAGATGTACAGACTGAGCATCACGAATGAGTACCCACTAGATGAACACACTGAGCATCACGCATAACATGAGTGCCTACTAGATGTACACATGGAGCATCACTTATAACATGAGTACCCACTAGATGTACACACTGAGCATCACACATAACATGAGTAACCACTAGATCTACAAACTGAGCGTCACACATAACATGAGTAACCACTAGATATACACACTGAGCATCACATATAATATGAGTACCCACTAGATGTACACACTGAGCATCACACATAACATGAGAAACCACTAGATGTACACACTGAGCATCACACATGAGTACCCACTAGATGTACACACTGAGCATCACACATAACATGAGTACCCACTAGATGTACACACTGAGCATCACACATAACATGAGTACCCACTAGATGTACACACTGAGCATCACACATAACATGAGTACCCACTAGATGTACACACTGAGCATCACACATAACATGAGTACCCACTAGATGTACACACTGAGCATCACACATAACATGAGTACCCACTAGATGTACACACTGAGCATCACACATAACATGAGTAACCACTAGATGTACACACTGAGCATCACACATAACATGAGTACCCACTAGATGTACACATTGAGCATCACACATAACATGAGTACCCACTAGATGTACACACTGAGCATCACACATAACATGAGTAACCACTAGATGTACACACTGAGCATCACGCATAACATGAGTAACCACTAGATGTACGCACTGAGCATCACACATAACATGAGTACCCACTAGATGTACACACTGAGCATCACACATAACATGAGTAACCACTAGATGTACACACTGAGCATCACACATAACATGAGTAACCACTAGATGTACTCACTGAGCATCACACATAACATGAGTAACCACTAGATGTACACAGAGAGCATCACACATAACATGAGTAACCACTAGATGTACACACTGAGCATCACGCAAAACATGAGTACCAACTAGATGTACGCACTGAGCATCACATATAACATGAGTAACCAATAGATGTACACACTGAGCATCACACACAATATGAGTAACCACTAGATGTACACACTGAGCATCACACATAACATGAGTAACCACTAGATGTACACACTGAGCATCACACATAACATGAGTAACCACAAGATATACACACTGAGCATCACATATAACATGAGTAACCACTAGATGTACACACTGAGCATCACACATTACATGAGTACCCACTAGATGTACACACTGAGCATCACACATAACATGAGTACCCACTAGATGTACACACTGAGCATCACACATAACATGAGTAACCACTAGATGTACACACTGAGCATCACGCATAACATGAGTACCCACTAGATGTACACACTGAGCATCACACATAACATGAGTAACCACTAGATGTACACACTGAGCATCAGACATAACATGAGTACCCACTAGATGTACACACTGAGCATCACACATAACATGAGTACCCACTAGATGTACACACTGAGCATCACACATAACATGAGTACCCACTAGATGTACACACTGAGCATCACACATAACATGAGTACCCACTAGATGTACACATTGAGCATCACACATAACATGAGTAACCACTAGATGTACACACTGAGCATCACACATAACATGAGTAACCACTAGATGTACACACTGAGCATCACACATAACATGAGTAACCACTAGATGTACACACTGAGCATCACACATAACATGAGTACCCACTAGATGTACACACTGAGCATCACACATAACATGAGTACCCACTAGATGTACACACTGAGCATCACGCATGAGTATCCACTAGATGTACACACTGCGCATCAAGCATAACATGAGTACCCACTAGATGTACACACTGAGCATCACCCATGAGTACCCACTTGATGTACACACTGAGCATTACACATAACATGAGTACCCACTAGATGTATACACTGAGCATCATGCATAAGATGAGTACCCACTAGATGTACACACTGAGCATCATGCATAACATGAGTATCCACCATATGTACACACTGAGAATCACACATAACATGAGTAACCACTTGATGTACACACTGAGCAGCACACATAACATGAGTAACCAATAGATGTAGACACTGAGCATCACACATAACATGAGTAACCACTAGATGTACACACTGAGCATCACACATAACATGAGTAACCACTAGATGTACACACTGAGCATCACACATAACATGAGTAACCACTAGATGTACACATTGAGCATCACACATGAGTACCCACTAGATGTACACATTGAGCATCACACATTACATGAGTACCCACTAGATGTACACATTGAGCATCACACATTACATGAGTACCCACTAGATGTACACACTGAGCATCACACATAACATGAGTACCCACTAGATGTACACACTGAGCATCACACATAACATGAGTAACCACTAGATGTACACACTGAGCATCACACATTACATGAGTAACCACTAGATGTACACACTGAGCATCACACATAACATGAGTACCCACTAGATGTACACACTGAGCATCACACATAACATGAGTACCCACTAGATGTACACACTGAGCATCACACATAACATGAGTAACCACTAGATGTACACACTGAGCATCACACATAACATGAGTAACCACTAGATGTACACACTGAGCATCACATATAACATGAGTAACCAATAGATGTACACACTGAGCATCACACACAATATGAGTAACCACTAGATGTACACACTGAGCATCACACATAACATGAGTAACCACTAGATGTACACACTGAGCATCACATATAACATGAGTAACCACTAGATGTACACACTGAGCATCACACATAATATGAGTACCCACTAGATATACACACTGAGCATTAAGCATTATATGAGTAACCACTAGATGTACACACTGAGCATCACGCATAACATGAGTAATCACTAGATGTACACACTAAGCATCACACATAACATGACTAACCACTAGATGTACACACTGAGCATCACACATAACATGAGTACCCACTAGATGTACACACTGAGCATCACACATAACATGAGTACCCACTAGATGTACACACTGAGCATCACACATAACATGAGTAACCACTAGATGTACACACTGAGCATCATGCATAACATGAGTACCCACTAGATGTACACACTGAGCATCACACATAACATGAGTAACCACTAGATGTACACACTGAGCATCACACATAACATGAGTACCCACTAGATGTACACACTGAGCATCACACATAACATGAGTAACCACTAGATGTACACACTGAGCATCACACATAACATGAGTACCCACTAGATGCACACACTGAGCATCATGCATAACATGAATACCCACTAGATGTACACACTGAGCATCAGACATAACATGAGTACCCACTAGATGTACACACTGAGCATCAGACATAACATGAGTACCCACTAGATGTACACACTGAGCATCACACATAACATGAGTAACCACTAGATGTACACACTAAGCATCACACATAACATGACTAACCACTAGATATTCACACTGAGCATCATATATAACATGAGTAACCACTAGATGTACACACTGAGAATCACACATAACATGAGTAACCACTAGATGTACACACTGAGCATCACTCATAACATGAGTACCCACTAGATGTACACACTGAACATCACGCATGAGTAACCACTAGATGTACACACTGAGCACCATGCATAACATGAATAATCACTAGATGTACACACTAAGCATCACACATAACATGACTAACCACTAGATATTCACACTGAGCATCACATATAACATGAGTACCCACTAGATGTACACACTGAGCATCACACATAACATGAGTACCCACTAGATGTACACACTGAGCATCACACATAACATGAGTACCCACTAGATGTACACACTGAGCATCACACATAACATGAGTACCCACTAGATGTACACACTGAGCATCACACATAACATGAGTACCCACTAGATGTACACACTGAGCATCATGCATAACATGAGTACCCACTAGATGTACACACTGAGCATCACACATAACATGAGTACCCCCTGCATGTTCACACTGAGCATCCTGCATGAGTACCCACTAGATGTACACACTGAAAATCACACATAACATGAGTAACCACTAGATGTACACACTGAGCATCACTCATGACATAGTAACCACTAGATGTACACACTGAGCATCATGCATAACATGAGTACCCACTAGATGTACACACTGAGCATCACACATAACATGATTACTCACTAGACGTACACACTGAGCATCACGCATATCATGAGTACCCACTAGTTTTACACACTGAGCATCATGCATAACATAAGTAACCACCAGATGTACACACTGAACATCACACATAACATGAGTACCCACTAGATGTACACATTGAGCATCACACATAACATGAGTACCCACTAGATTTACACTGTGAGCATCACACATAACATGAGTAACCACTAGATAACACACTGACCATCACACATAACATGAGTAACCACTAGATGCACACACTGAGCATCAAGGATAAAATGAGTAACCACTAGATGTACTGAGTTTCACGCATAACATGAGTAACCACTAGATGTACACATTGAGCATCACACATAACAAAAGTAACCACTATATGTAAACACTGAGCATCACACATAACATGAGTACCCACTAGATGTACACAGTGAGCATCACACATAACATGAGTAACCACTAGATGTACACTCTGAGCTTCACGCATAACATGAGTAACCACTAGATGTACACACTGAGCATCATGCATAACATGAGTAACCGCTAGATGTACATACTGAGCATCACTCATAACATGAGTATCCACTAGATGTACACACTGAGCATCACACATAACATGAGTTCCCACTAGATGTGCACACTGAGCATCATACATACCATGAGTACCGACAAGATGTACACACTGAGCATCACACATAACATGAGAACTCCCTAGATGTAAACATTGAGCATCACACATAACATAAGTACCCACAAGATGTACACAGTGAGCATCACACATAACATAAAGACCCACTAGATGTACACAGTGAGCATCACACATAACATTAGTAACCACTAGATGTATACTCTAAGCATCACACATAACATGAGTACCCACTACATGTACACACTGAGCATCGCACATAACTTGAGTACCCACTAGATGTACACACTGAGCATTATGCATAACAAGTAACCACTAGATGTACACACTGAGCATCGCGCATAACATGAATAACCACTAGATGTACACACTGAGCATCACGGAAAACATGAGTACCCACTAGATGTACAGACTGAGGATTACATATAAGTAACCACTAGATGTACACACTGAGCATTACACATAACATGAGTTACCACTAGATGTACACACTGAGCATCATGCATAACATTAGTACCCACTAGATGTTCACACTGAGCATCACACATAACATGAGTAACCACTAGATGTACACAGTGAGCTTCACACATAACATGAGTAACCATTAGATGTACACACAGAGCATTACGCATAACATGAGTACCCACTAGATGTACACACTGAGCATCACACATAACATGAGTACCCACTAGATGTAGACACTGAGCATCATGCATGAGTACCCACTAGATGTACACACTGAGGATGACACATAACATGAGTAACCACTAGATGTACACACTGAGCATCACACATAACATGAGAACCCACTAGGTGTACACACTGAGCATCAAGCATAACATGAGTACCCACTAGATGTACACACTGAGCATCACACATAACATGATTACCCACTAGATGTACACACTGAGGATCACGCATAACATGAGAACCCATTAGATGTACACACTGAGCATCATGCATAACATGAGTAACCACTAGATGTATGCACTGAGCATCACACATAACATGAGTACCCACTAGATGTACACACTGAGCATCACACATAACATTAGTACCCACTTGATGTACACAGTGAGCATCACACATAACATGAGTAACCACTAGTTGTACACACTGAGCATCACAAATAACACGAGTAACCACTAGATGTACACACTGAGCATCACACATAACATGAGTAACCACTAGATGTACACACTGAGTATCACGTATAACATGTGTAACCGATAGATGTACACAATGAGCATCACACATAACATGATTAACCACAAGATGTACACACTGAGCATCACACATAACATGAGTACCCACTAGATGCGCACACTGAGCATCACGCATAACATGAGTACCCACTAGATGTACACACTGAGCATGACACAAAAGTAACCACTAGATATACACACTGAGCATCATGCATAACATGAGTTACTACTAGATGTACACACTGAGCATCACACATAACTTGAGTAACCACTAGATGTACACAGTATCACACATAACATGAGTAACCACTAGATGTACACACTGAGCATTACGCATAACATGAGTGCCCACTAGATGAACACATTGAGCATCACACCTAACATGAGAGTCCACTAAATGTACACACTGAGCATCATGCATAACATGAGTACCCACTGGATGTACACACTGAGCATCACACATAACATGATTACCCCATAGATTTACGCACTGAGCATCACGCATAACATGAGTACCCACTAGGTGTACACACTGAGCATCACACATAACATGAGTACCCACTAGATGTATACACTGAGCATCACGCATGAGTACCCACTAGATGTATACACTGAGGATCACACATAACATGAGTAACCACTAGATGTACATACTGAGCATCATGCGTAACATGAGTACCCACTAGATGTACACACTGAGCATTACACATAACATGAGTACTCAATAGATGTACACACTGAGCATCACACATAACATGAGTACCCACTGGATGTACACACTGAGCATCCCGCATGAGTACCCACTAGATGTACACACTGAAAATCACACATAACATGAGTAACCACTAGATGTACACACTGAGCATCACTCATGACATAGTAACGACTAGATGTACACACTGAGCATCATGCATAACATGAATACCCACTAGATGTACACACTGAGCATCACACATAACATGATTACTCACTAGACGTACACACTGAACATCACGCATATCATGAGTACCCACTAGTTTTGCACACTGAGCATCATGCATAACATAAGTAACCACCAGATGTACACACTGAACATCACACATAACATGAGTACCCACTAGATGTACACATTGAGCATCACACATAACATGAGTACCCACTAGATTTCCACTGTGAGCATCACACATAACATGAGTAACCACTAGATAAAACACTGACCATCACACATAACATGAGTAACCACTAGATGCACACACTGAGCATCAAGGATAAAATGAGTAACCACTAGATGTACTGAGTTTCACGCATAACATGAGTAACCACTACATGTACACACTGAGCATCACATATAACAAAAGTAACCACTATATGTACACACTGAGCATCACACATAACATGAGTACCCACTAGATGTACCCACTGAGCATCACACATAACATGAGTACCCACTAGATGTACACACTGAGCATCATGCATAACATGAGTAACCACTAGATGTACATACTGAGCATCACACATAACATGAGTATCCACTAGATGTACACACTGAGCATCACACATAACATGAGTACCCACTAGATGTGCACACTGAGCATCATACATACCATGAGTACCAACAAGATGTACACACTGAGCATCACACATAACATGAGAACTCCCTAGATGTACACATTGAGCATCACACATAACATAAGTACCGACAAGATGTACACACTGAGCATCACACATAACATAAAGACCCACTAGATGTACACAGTGAGCATCACACATAACATTAGTAACCACTAGATGCATACACTGAGCATCACACATAACATGAGTACCCACTAGATGTACACACTGAGCATCACACATAACTTGAGTACCCACTAGATGTACACACTGAGCATTATGCATAACAAGTAACCACTAGATGTACACACTAAGCATCACACATAACTTGAGTACCCACTGGATGTACACACTGAGCATCCTGCATGAGTACCCACTAGATGTACACACTGAAAATCACACATAACATGAGTAACCACTAGATGTACACACTGAGCATCACTCATGACATAGTAACCACTAGATGTACACACTGAGCATCATGCATAACATGAGTACCCACTAGATGTACACACTGAGCATCACACATAACATGATTACTCACTAGACGTACACACTGAGCATCACGCATATCATGAGTACCCACTAGTTTTACACACTGAGCATCATGCATAACATAAGTAACCATCAGATGTACACACTGAACATCACACATAACATGAGTACCCACTAGATGTACACATTGAGCATCACACATAACATGAGTACCCACTAGATTTACACTGTGAGCATCACACATAACATGAGTAACCACTAGATAACACACTGACCATCACACATAACATGAGTAACCACTAGATGCACACACTGAGCATCAAGGATAAAATGAGTAACCACTAGATGTACTGAGTTTCACGCATAAAATGAGTAACCACTAGATCTACACACTGAGCATCACACATAACAAAAGTAACCACTATATGTACACATTGAGCATCACACATAACATGAGTACCCACTAGATGTACACACTGAGCATCACATATAACATGAGTACCCACTAGATGTACACAGTGAGCATCACACATAACATGAGTAACCACTAGATGTACACTCTGAGCTTCACGCATAACATGAGTAACCACTAGATGTACACACTGAGCATCATGCATAACATGAGTAACCACTAGATGTACATACTGAGCATCACACATAACATGAGTATCCACTAGATGTACACACTGAACATCACACATAACATGAGTACCAACTAGATGTGCACACTGAGCATCATACATACCATGAGTACCGACAAGATGTACACACTGAGCATCACACATAACATGAGAACTCCCTAGATGTAAACATTGAGCATCACACATAACATAAGTACCCACAAGATGTACACAGTGAGCATCACACATAACATAAAGACCCACTAGATGTACACAGTGAGCATCACACATAACATTAGTAACCACTAGATGTATACTCTGAGCATCACACATAACATGAGTACCCACTACATGTACACACTGAGCATCGCACATAACTTGAGTACCCACTAGATGTACACACTGAGCATTATGCATAACAAGTAACCACTAGATGTACACACTGAGCATCGCGCATAACATGAATAACCACTAGATGTACACACTGAGCATCACGGAAAACATGAGTACCCACTAGATGTACAGACTGAGGATTACATATAAGTAACCACTAGATGTACACACTGAGCATTACACATAACATGAGTTACCACTAGATGTACACACTGAGCATCATGCATAACATTAGTACCCACTAGATGTTCACACTGAGCATCACACATAACATGAGTAACCACTAGATGTACACAGTGAGCTTCACACATAACATGAGTAACCATTAGATCTACACACAGAGCATTACGCATAACATGAGTACCCACTAGATGTACACACTGAGCATCACACATAACATGAGTACCCACTAGATGTAGACACTGAGCATCATGCATGAGTACCCACTAGATGTACACACTGAGGATGACACATAACATGAGTAACCACTAGATGTACACACTGAGCATCACACATAACATGAGAACCCACTAGATGTACACACTGAGCATCAAGCATAACATGAGTACCCACTAGATGTACACAATGAGCATCACACATAACATGATTACCCACTAGATGTACACACTGAGGATCACGCATAAAATGAGAACCCATTAGATGTACACACTGAGCATCACGCATAAATTGAGTAACCACTAGATGTATGCACTGAGCATCACACATAACATGAGTACCCACTAGATGTACACACTGAGCATCACAAATAACATGAGTACCCACTTGATGTACACAGTGAGCATCACACATAACATGAGTAACCACTAGTTGTACACACTGAGCATCACAAATAACACGAGTAACCACTAGATGTACACACTGAGCATCACACATAACATGAGTAACCACTAGATGTACACACTGAGCATCACGTATAACATGTGTAACCTATAGAGGTACACACTGAGCATCACACATAACATGACTAACCACGAGATGTACACACTGAGCATCACACATAACATGAGTACCCACTAGATGTACACATTGAGCATCACAGATAACATTAGTCACCACTAGATGTACACAATGAGCATGATGCCTAAAATTAGTAACCACTAGATGTATACACTGAGCATTACACATAACATGAGTAACCACTAGATGCGCACACTGAGCATCACACATAACAAGTAACCACTAAATGTACACACACACTGAGCATCACGCATAACATGAGTTACCACTAGATGTACACACTGAGCATCAAGCATAACATGAATACCCACTAGATGTACACACTGAGCATGACACAAAAGTAACTATTAGATACACACACTGAGCATCATGCATAACATGAGTTACTACTAGATGTACACAATGAGCATCACACATAACTTGAGTAACCACTAGATGTACACTGTGAGCATCACACATAACATGAGAAACCACTAGATGTACACACTGAGCATTACGCATAACATGAGTGCCCACTAGATGTACACATTGAGCATCACACCTAACATGAGAGTCCACTAGATGTACACACTGAGCATCATGCATAACATGAGTACCCACTGGATGTACACACTGAGCATCACACATAACATGATTACCCCCTAGATTTATGCACTGAGCATAACGCATAACATGAGTACCCACTAGGAGTCCACACCGAGCATCACACATAACATGAGTACCCACTAGATGTATACACTGAGCATCACGCATCAGTACCCACTAGATGTATACACTGATGATCATACATAACATGAGTAACCACTAGATGTACACACTGAGCATCACACATAACAAAAGTAACCACTATATGTAAACACTGAGCATCACACATAACATGAGTACCCACTAGATGTACACACTGAGCATCACACATAACATGAGTACCCACTAGATGAACACAGTGAGCATCACACATAACATGAGTAACCACTAGATGTACACTCTGAGCTTCACGCATAACATGAGTAACCACTAGATGTACACACTGAGCATCATGCATAACATGAGTAACCACTAGATGTACATACTGAGCATCACACATAACATGAGTATCCACTAGATGTGCACACTGAGCATCACACATACCATGAGTACTGACAAGATGTACACACTGAGCATCACACATAACATGAGAAGTCTCTAGATGTACACATTGAGCATCACACATAAGATATGTACCCACAAGATGTACACACTGAGCATCACACATAACATAAAGAACCACTAGATGTACACAGTGAGCATCACACATAACATTAGTAACCACTAGATGTATACACTGAGCATCACACATAACATGAGTACCCACTAGATGTACACACTGAGCATCACACATAACTTGAGTACCCACTAGATGTACACACTTAGCATAAGGCATAACAAGTTACGACTAGATGTACACACTGAGCATCATGCATAACATGAGTAACCACTAGATGTACACACTGAGCATCACGCATAACATGAGTACCCACTAGATGTACAGACTGAGGATTACATATAAGTAACCACTAGATGTACACACTGAGCATCACACATAACATGAGTTACCACTAGATGTATACAGTGAGCTTCACACATAACATGAGTAACCATTAGATGTAAATTCAAATCAAGGTAGAACAGACTAATAAGCTAAATTCAGCAAACCTTGAGTCCTGGAATTCTTCTCAAAACCTTTATTGAACATAGACCAGATCACAAACGGAAAAAGGGTAAAATAGCTCCACAATCCAAAATACTAAGTGCTTTCACCCACTCGGATGGGGCATCATCAGAGTACAAAATGAGTAATTTTGTCATCCCTTATATACAAATTTTGGTAATTCAATTAGCAATTAATCAATCAATTAGCTGATGGTAAGAAAATCAAAAAAGCATCATGTTAAAGGTACAATGAACAATCAAATATTACTGAGCAAGACTTGAATAAACTTGAAGTAGTAATACAGTATAAAAAATATATTTGTAACTTTGATGTTTAAAACAGTCTCATTGATTTAGTGTAAAAAGATCCATAGAATAAAAGATGTAAAATAATAAATATTCTGACATTATGAATAGACATAAAAAGGTGGTGTGTTGATAAAATAGAATGCTTAAATAAAATATGTAAAAATGTCTCATAATAAAATACGTAGATAATTGTGTTTGTAATAAATATGTAAAAATTATGTATGTATATATATCAATAAATATAATAATTAATTGTGTAAATGCTAATAAGTATGCATTTACATAATAAAATAAGTTGTAACAATAAATAAATATTAATATAAAAAATAATATCAATATTGAAAATATATATGTGTTTCCTATAAAATTGTTAGTTTCTAAATATATAAATACTAGTAATTGTCATAAATAGCATAGATCAACATCAAAAAATATTTTGATAAAAACAAAATTTATATAAACTGTGATCTTAGTTTTAATATGCTAGAAATAGCAATTTGTTCATTCAAACCTGGCTGTTTACAGGCATTAAGCCTGAGTTGCCATAAACATTATTTTGCTTCTAACAACGTTTTGTCATCTCCACCTTTATGTTTGTTGAAAGGTACCTTGTCAATGACAAAAAACAAAAATCTCTTATAATTGTTACATGTTCTGGTGTGATTAAATAAGGCATTAGTAGATATATGTCTTTTAATGTCACTTAGATGTTCCGTGACACGTGTTTTAAGTTTTCTAATAGTTTTTCCTATATAAAATGCATCACATGCAGTGCATGTTGCAACATACACGACCATACTGGTGTTGCAGTTACAATGACCAGGGCATTTCAGGGTTTTGCCATAATTAGATATTGAAATATAGGGACCATCAAAAATAAATCGACATACATGGCATGACCCACACTTATTCATCCTCGAATGCCTCAATTGTTCACTGTTATAGTTGGTCTCAAAAATATTTTTCAAATTTTTGCCTTTGCTGAATGTAATTTTGGGTACCTTTCCTAAAATGTCAGAAAGTTCAACATCTGTATCTATAATACTAGTCCAAAATTCATGAACATAATTCACTATCTCGTGTGCTTGATTATTGAAAGGAATAATAAATGCATCGTTCCTAGGGGTAGAAATATGTGAGGTAGTTCCTTCAAAAATTTCATAATTAATGATTGGTTTATATTTAGTCAACCTCATGGATATCACTTCTTTACTAAGATTTGATACTAAATCGTGAGGATAGCCTCTATCAAAGAACATATTCATAAGAAAATCCAACTCGTGTTTAAACACTTGATTATTACTAACAAGTCTGGACAGTCTGACCATTTGGCCTTTGACCAAATTATTTTTTTGATGTAAAGGATGACAGCTGTCAAAGTGTAAATACGAGTTGGAATATGTCTTCTTCCTAAATATGGTTGATTCAATTGTGTTGTTAGTAACTGTAAGTTGAATATCCAGAAATTCCACATGATTATTAAAAATGTGACTAGTAAATTTTAAAAAATTGGTGGATTGACCAAGAAATATAATGAAATCATTAAACTCCTCCTTAGATCCCCCCCCAAAATTAAAATATCATCAAGATAACGCAAATACAGTAAAATCTTCTTCCAAAAATCACTTGTGAAAATATGTTCAGATTCCCATTCTGCTAGAACTAAATTTGCATAAATGGGGGCACATCTTGCCCCCATAGCAACACCTTTCTTTTGTATGTAATAATTGTTGTTAAAATATACAAAATTGTTTTCTAAAACTAATTCAAGCATACTGGTTAGTAAACGATTGTCAGAAGAATGAGATCTATTGTATTTGTTAAGACAATCCTCAAACATTTCCATCCCCTTGTCATGAGGAATAACGGAAAAAAGATTGACAACATCAACTGTGGCCATAAAAAATTTTTGATTAAAATCAAAATTTTTTGAAAATTCTCTGACCAATTCTAAACAGTGCCAGGAATCTCTTAAAATGTGTGCTGTTTTGTTCAAAATGTGTTTGCATTTGAAATCTATATAGGCTGCTAGTGCTTCAGTTTTGGAGCCTTTCACAGACACAATAGGTCTAAATGGGGGATGGTGTACGTCTTTGTGAATTTTTGGGATCCCAAAAATTGAGGGTGTAATTGGGAATTCTACTGATAAATATCTGAAAGTGTTTTGATCAATACTAGCATCTATCAAATAATCGTAAGTCAGCCAATCGATTTTAGTGTATGCTTTATTGACTTCATATCTAGTAACTTTTTCATATGTATCATTGTCATCAAGTAAGTTAGTCATTCTTTCATAATAATCAGTGTTCAACATAATGACTACGCAACCCCCTTTATCTGGCTTCATAATCCTGTATTGATCTGAACTAGTGAGTTCCTTTAAACAAAATTGTTCTGCTGAGGTCAGGTTGTAATTCCTAACTATTTTATTACTTAAAATTCTTCTGAAACTATTTTCACAAAGTTTTTCAAAAATCTGAATCAGATAATGTTGAGGGGGGATAAAAGTGCTGTGACGTTTGGGGGTAAAAAATGTATTGTCAATGTTAGTGTTTGTCTGATGAAAAAATATTTTTAAATTCAACATTCTAGTATATAGTTTAAAATTAATCAACACACTACCAATATCCAAACAAAAAGAAGGTACAAAATTAAAACCTTTGCTAAACAGTTCTAAATAAGTCTTGCCAACATTGCAGTTGGTATAATTATATAAACTAAAACCTGAAAAGGTAAAGATAGAGCAAGTACCTACATCATGATGGTTAATCAAATCATTTGTCAATTCTTGATTAGGTAACAATGAGTGAAAATCTACTGTCTGTGCCATGGATTCATTCTCTGTTCCCCTTTGTTGTAGTGATGGAATGGGGGGTGTTTGTAACTGCCCTGTCTTTCCCTTATTCTTTCTGATCTCCTTAGTACCAGTTGATCTAAAAAAACTGGTTGTGATTCATCGTTGTTACTGTTATTAGTATGGTTTCTATAAGTTTGAACGTAATCTGATGTTGGATGATGATTATCTTGACTATTGTGCCTATTATAGTCCTTGTAGTATTTCATGTTCTTGTATTCTTTGAAGTGCGTGTAAACTTTGTTGTTCCTGTAATCATGTGTCCCTTTCTATTTTGTGATTTTTTATGTCAAGTCCCTTAGTCACATACCTATCCATATCTTTAAATATATTGTCAAGTCTAAATTTGTTGTGTTCAAATAAAAGGTCTGCTTTAATCTTTTTGTCAAGCTGACATAGCTTGTCATTTAACTTATTCAATTTCTCAGAGTTGTTGCGTATAATTAATTTTAGCAGTTCAAAGCCTGTTCTGTCAAAAAGAGATAGAAGCTCATTAAACATAGCTGTACCTTCCTCAAAACCATGAGGTAACTTAAAAATACGTAAACCTTTGGGTACTTGTTTTAATTCAAGAGAGCGTTCTAAAAACGCATTGTCCATTTGAAGGGATTTGAAGGCTTTAAGTGTCTTTTCAAAATCAGCCAACTGGGAATTAAGGGACCCCACGTCTCTAGGGGGAACTACATAGTTGTTCAATAAAGGAGGTAACAAAAATTGCTTCAAATCCACAGAACCAGTGGAAGGGTTGTTGGACGTAAAATGCCTATTGTTACTAGCACAATTACGTTCTTCTCTGTGATTACTGGTTAAATTTGTATTAGGAACAACAGCATTAGCATTTCCAGGGGTCCTTGCTGGTGATGTGGATTGTTGCCTATCTACTGATCTTTGTCTGTGCATACTTGTGTTAGGAGTAGAGTGTAAAGTAAGTAACTGTTCCTGCGTGTCAGTAATCAGGATTTCATCAACATTACCATGATTGCTACGTTGTTCATGTAATGCTTGAATAAGCTTGTTAGTGATTTCTAAGTGCTCCTGAAGTAAACGTTGCATATTCGCACAATGAAATACACTAATTCTGTTAAATCACTATTTAAAGTAAACCTACTACTAAGCAGTGGGTCAATACTGCTGTCACTTAAAAGTGATTGATCAATAATTCACTACGTGATAAACTATAGAATGAAATTAAAAAACAGAACTCACTTTAAATCTCCTCACTATACAAGTGTCAGTGACAAAGTGAAATAAATATACACTATAAAAGTGAAGGCAATGAATTAATGGAAGCCTATGCTGAATAAAGCTTTCTATTCATTTAAATTAAATAATGAAATGGCAGGATTTAAGTCCTGAACTAACAGCAAGGCGCCATTAAATACAAAACAATGAATCACCAAATCAAGTTGAGCCCAAGTTGAACTGTTCGAAATAAAAACTCAATGTAATACAGTTGCTAAATAACAGAATTGCTATAGCTTTAAAGTCAAATACGATCGAGGCTAAATAAAAATAAAAGTCAAATGTTGAGTGTAGGTTGCTCTAAATACGGTGATTGCAAAAGCAAATTGTAGGGCGTCTTTAGTACAAACAGTTTACTTTTCATAAAATTCTGTCAATAAAGACAGCAAAAAGAATAAGGTTAATTGCCGTAAAACAGCAACAGAGTAGTCCGTGGCAGGCTGAGCAGAAGAACACTATCCAGGAGTACGTATCAGCCTGTAAGTGTTCAAGACAGGCTGAACCAGCAATTGTTTAATTGTCGTAAAACAGCAACAGAAAAGTCCGTGACAGGCTAAGCTGAAGAACACTGTCCAAGAGTACGTGTCAGCCTGTAAATGTTCAAGACAGGCTGAACCAACAAGGATTGTTCCAAATAGTAAAGTAGTTCGGTGTAATTACTGCTAAACAAAATTGTTGCAGCAGCTGTATAACAACAAATAATGCAGAACTAGCCAAAACAAGTGTCAAGTTGTTCTTAGTTTGATGAATATAACAGTTCCTGTTGGGACACTTATATAAAAACAGAGTACTCTTCTTGAAATTCTGTCACTAAAAAAACGCGAAACGGAAAATGCTGATTACCGTAAATTACGCTGAAAGAAATTTCCGTGCCAAACTGAACCAGGATTCCAGTGTCCAAATACGTTGCTGCCTATAAAAATCGTTGTAATAAAACACGGGATGACATGAGTTTGGAAATGTCGATATAGAATAACAAAAAATAATTGTATATCATGTAGAAATGCTGTTTCTAATAAAATTCAGTCTCAGAAAAAAATTGAAGACTTTAAACATAGGGCTAAAATGTGATCCAAAATGTAAAAATCCTTTTCCTGTAGATCTGTTGATAATGTATCAATCCAGGGCTCCAACAGGCTGCTGTAAAAGACGGAGCAAATTCAAATCAAGGTAGAACAGACTAATAAGCTAAATTCAGCAAACCTTGAGTCCTGGAATTCTTCTCAAAACCTTTATTGAACATAGACCAGATCACAAACGGAAAAAGGATAAAATAGCTCCACAATCCAAAATACTAAGCGCTTTCACCCACTCGGATGGGGCATCATCAGAGTACAAAATGAGTAATTTTGTCATCCCTTATATACAAATTTTGGTAATTCAGTTAGCAATTAATCAATCAATTAGCTGATGGTAAGAAAATCAAAAAAGCATCATGTTAAAGGTACAATGAACAATCAAATGTTACTGAGCAAGACTTGAATAAACTTGAAGTAGTAATACAGTATAAAAAATATATTTGTAACTTTGATGTTTAAAACAGTCTCATTGATTTAGTGTAAAAAGATCCATAGAATAAAAGATGTAAAATAATAAATATTCTGACATTATGTATGTTGCAACATGCACTGCATGTGATGCATTTTATATAGGAAAAACTATTAGAAAACTTAAAACACGTGTCACGGAACATCTAAGTGACATTAAAAGACATATATCTACTAATGCCTTATTTAATCACACCAGAACATGTAACAATTATAAGAGATTTTTGTTTTTTGTCATTGACAAGGTACCTTTCAACAAACATAAAGGTGGAGATGACAAAACGTTGTTAGAAGCAAAATAATGTTTATGGCAACTCAGGCTTAATGCCTGTAAACAGCCAGGTTTGAATGAACAAATTGCTATTTCTAGCATATTAAAACTAAGATCACAGTTTATATAAATTTTGTTTTTATCAAAATATTTTTTGATGTTGAGTCAATGTTGATCTATGCTATTTATGACAATTACTAGTATTTATATATTTAGAAACTAACAATTTTATAGGAAACACATATATATATTTTCAATATTGATATTATTTTTTATATTAATATTTATTTATTGTTACAACTTATTTTATTATGTAAATGCATACTTATTAGCATTTACACAATTAATTATTATATTTATTGATATATATACATACATAATTTTTACATATTTATTACAAACACAATTATCTACGTATTTTATTATGAGACATTTTTACATATTTTATTTAAGCATTCTATTTTATCAACACACCACCTTTTTATGTCTATTCATAATGTCAGAATATTTATTATTTTACATCTTTTATTCTATGGATCTTTTTACACTAAATCAATGAGACTGTTTTAAACATCAAAGTTACAAATATATTTTTTATACTGTATTACTACTTCAAGTTTATTCGAGTCTTGCTCAGTAACATTTGATTGTTCATTGTACCTTTAACATGATGCTTTTTTGATTTTCTTACCATCAGCTAATTGATTGATTAATTGCTAATTGAATTGCCAAAATTTGTATATAAGGGATGACAAAATTACTCATTTTGTACTCTGATGATGCCCCATCCGAGTGGGTGAAAGCGCTTAGTATTTTGGATTGTGGAGCTATTTTATCCTTTTTCCGTTTGTGATCTGGTCTATGTTCAATAAAGGTTTTGAGAAGAATTCCAGGACTCAAGGTTTGCTGAATTTAGCTTATTAACCATTAGATGTACACACAGAACATTACGCATAACATGAGTACCCACTAGATGTACACTGAGCATCACACATAACATTAATAACCACTAGATGTACACAGTGAGCTTCACACATAACATGATTAACCATTAGATGTACACACAGAGCATTATGCATAACATGAGTACCCACTAGATGCACACACTGAGCATCACACATAACATGAGTACCCACTAGATGTAGACACTGAGCATCATGCATGAGTACCCACTAGATGTACACACTGAGGATCATGCATAACATGAGTAACCACTAGATGTATGTACTGAGCATCACACATAACATGAGTGCCCACTTGATGTACACAGTGAGCATCACACATAACATGAGTAACCAGTAGTTGTACACACTGAGCATCACAAATAACAAGAGTAACCACTAGATGTACACACTGAGCATCACACATAACATGAGAAACCACTAGATGTACACACTGAGCATCACGTATAACATGTGTAACCTTTAGATGTACACACTGAGCATCACACATAACATGACTAACCACGAGATGTACACACTGAGCATCACTCATAACATGAGTACCCACTAGATGTACTCATTGAGAATCACACATAACATTAGTCACTACTAGATGTACATAATGAGCATCATGCCTAAAATTAGTAACCACTAAATGTATACACTGAGCATCACACATAACGAGTAACCACTAGATGCGCACACTGAGCCTCACACATAACAAGTAACCACTAAATGTACACACACACTGAGCATCACGCATAAAATGAGTTACCACTAGATGTGCACACTGAGCATCATGCATAACATGAGTACCCACTAGATGTACACACTGAGCATGACACAAAAGTAACTACTAGATATACACACTGAGCATCATGCATAACATGAGTTACTACTAGATGTACACACTGAGCATCACACATAACTTGAGTAACCACTAGATGTACACTGTGAGCATCACACATAACATGAGTAACCACTAGATGTACACACTGAACATTACACATAACATGAGTGCCCACTAGATGTACACACTGAGCATCACACCTAACATGAGAGTCCACTAGATGTACACACTGAGCATCATGCATAACATGAGTACCCACTGGATGTACACATTGAGCATCACACATAACATGATTACCCCCAAGATTTACGCACTGAGCATCACGCATAACATGAGTACCCACTAGTTGTACACACCGAGCATCACACATAACATGAGTACCCACTAGATGCATACACTGAGCATCACGCATGAGAACCCACTAGATGTATACACTGAGGATCACACATAACATGAGTAACCACTCGATGTACACACTGAGCATCATGCATAACATGATTACCCACTAGATGTACACACTGAGCATCACACATAACTTGAGTAACCACTAGATGTACACTGTGAGCATCACACATAACATGAGTCACCACTAGATGTACACACTGAGCATTACGCATAACATGAGTGCCCACTAGACGTACACATTGAGCATCACACCTAACATGAGAGTCCACTAGATGTACACACTGAGCATCACGCATAACATGAGTAACCACTAGATATACCCACTGAGCATCACTCATGACATAGTAACCACTAGATGTACACACTGAGCATCATGCATAACATGAGCACCCACTAGATGTACACACTAAGTATCACACATAACATGATTACTCACTAGATGTACACACTGAGTATCAAGCATAACATGAGTACCCACTAGATATTCACGCTGAGCATCACATATAACATGAGTACCCACTAGATGTACACACTGAGCATCACACATAACATGAGTAACCACTAAACGTACACACTGAGCATCACGCATGAGTACCCACTAGATGTACACACTGAGCATCACGCATGAGTACCCACTAGATGTACACACTGAGCATCATGCATAACATGAGAACCCACTAGATGTACACACTGAGTATCACACATAACATGAGTAACCACTAGATGTACACACTGAGCATCACACATAACATGAGTAACCACTAGATGTACACACTGAGCATCACACATAACATGAGTTACCACTAGATGTACACACTGAGTATCACACATAACATGAGTACTCACTAGATGTACACAATGAGCATCAAGCATAATATGAGTACCCACTAGAAGTACACACTGAGCATCGTGCATAACATGAGTACCCACTAGACGCACAGACTGAGTATCACGCATAACATAAGTAACCACTAGATGTACATACTGAGCATCACACATAACATGAGTAACCACTAGATATTCACACTGAGCATAAAATATAACATGAGTACCCACAAGATGTACACACTGAGCATCACACATAACATTAGTACCCACTAGATGTACACACTGAGCATCACCCATGAGTACCCACTAGATCTACACACTGAGCATCACACATAACAATTGCACCCACTAGATGTACACACTGAGCATCATGCATGAGTACCCACTAGATGTATACACTGTATTTCGTGCATAACCCACTAGATGTACACACTGAGCATCATGCATAACATGAGTATCCACTAGATGTACACACTGAGCATCACACATAACATGAGTAACCACTTGATGTACACTCTGAGCATCACACATAACATGAGTAACCACTAGATGTATACACTGAGCATCACACATAACATGAGTAACCACTAGATATACATGCTGAGCATCACACATAACATGAGTACCCACTCGATGTATACACTGAGCATCATGCATAACATGAGTAATCACTAGATGTACACACTGAGCATCACACATAACATGAGTAACCACTAGATGTACAAACTGAGCATCACACATAACATGAGTAACCACTAGATGTACACATTGAGCATCATGCATAACTTGAGTAACCACTAGGTGTACACAGTGAGCATCGCACATAACATGAGTACACACTATATGTACACATTGAGCATCACGCGTAACTTGAGTAACCACTAGGTGTACACACTGAGCATCGCACATAACATGAGTACCCACTAGATGTACACACTGAGTATCACACATAACATGAGTACCCACTAGATGTACACACTGAGCATCACACATAACATGAGTACCCACTAGATGTGCACACTGAGCATCACACATAACATCAGAACTCCCTAGATGTACACATTGAGCATCACACATAACATAACTACCAACAAGATGTACACACTGAGCATCACACATAACATAAAGACCCACTAGTTGTACACAGGGAGCATCACACATAACATTAGTAACCACTAGATGTATACACTGAGCATCACACATAACATGAGTACCCACTAGATGTACACACCGAGCATCACACATAACTTGAGTACCCACTAGATGTACACACTGAGCATTATGCATAACAAGTAACCACTAGATGTACACACTGAGCATCACGCATAACATGAGTACCCACTAGATGTACAGACTGAGCATTACATATAAGTAACCACTAGATGTACACACTGAGCATCACACATAACATGAGTTACCACTAGATGTACACACTGAGCATCATTCATAACATTAGTACCCACTAGATGTACACACTGAGCATCACACATAACATGAGTAACCATTAGATGTACGCACAGAGCATTACGCATAACATGAGTACTCACTAGATGTACACACTTAGAATCTCACATAACATGAGTACCCACTAGATGTAGACACTGATCATCATGCATGAGTACCCACTAGATGTACACACTGAGGATGACACATAATATGAGTAACCACTAGATGTACACACTGAGCATCAAGCATAACATGAGTACCCACTAGATGTACACACTGAGCATCACACATAACATGATTACCCAGTAGATGTACACACTGAGGATCACGCATAACATTTGAACCCACTAGATGTACACACTGAGCATCATGCATAACATGAGTAACAACTATATGTATGCACTGAGCATCACACATAACATGAGTACCCACTAGATGTACACACTCAGCATCACACTTAACATGAGTACCCACTTGATGTACACAGTGAGCATCACACATAACATGAGTAACCACTAGTTGTACACACTGAGCATCACAAATAACACGAGTAACCACTAGATGTACACACTGAGCATCACACATAACGTGAGAACCCACTAGATGTACACACTGAGAATCAAGCATAACATGAGTACCCACTAGATGTACACACTGAGCATCACACATAACATGATTACCCACTAGATGTACACACTGAGGATCACGCATAACATGAGAACCCACTAGATGTACACACTGAGCATCATGCATAACATGAGTAACCACTAGATGTATGCACTGAGCATCACACATAACATGAGTACCCACTAGATGTACACACTGAGCATTACACATAACATGAGTACCCACTTGATGTACACAGTGAGCATCACACATAACATGAGTAACCACTAGTTGTACACACTGAGCATCACAGATAACACGAGTAACCACTAGATGTACACACTGAGCATCACACATAACATGAGTAACCACTAGATGTACACACTGAGCATCACGTATAACATGTGTAACCTATAGCTGTACACACTGAGCATCACTCATAACATGACTAACCATGAGATGTACACACTGAGCATCACACATAACATGAGTAACCACTAGATGCGCACACTGAGCATCACACATAACAAGTAATCACTAAATGTACACACACACTGAGCATCACGCATAACATGAGTTACCACTAGATGTACACACTGAGCATCACGCATAACATGAGTACCCACTAGATGTACACACTGAGCATGACACAAAAGTAACCACTAGATATACACACTGAGCATCATGCATAACATGAGTTACTACTAGCTGTACACACTGAGCATCCCACATAATTTGAGTAACCACTAGATGTACACTGTGAGCATCACACATAACATGAGTAACCACTAGATGTACACACTGAGCATTACGCATAACATGAGTGCCCACTAGATGTACACATTGAGTATCACACCTAACATGAGAGTCCACTAGATGTACACACTGAGCATCACACATAACATGATTACCCCCTATATTTATGCACCGAGCATCACGCATAACATGAGTACCCACTAGGTGTACACACTGAGCATCACACATAACATGAGTACCCACTAGAAGTATACACTGAGCATCACGCATGAGTACCCACTAGATGCATACACTAAGGATCACACATAACATGAGTAACCACTAGATGTACACACTGAGCATCATGTATAACATGAGTACCCACTAGATGTACACACTGAGCATTACACATAACATGAGTACTAACTAGATGTACACACTGAGCATCACACATAACATGAGTATCCACTGGATGTACACACTGAGCATCCCGCACGAGTACCCACTAGATGTACACACTGAAAATCACACATAACATGAGTAACCACTAGATTTACACACTGAGCATCACTCATGACATAGTAACCACTAGATGTACACATTGAGCATCATGCATAACATGAGTACCCACTAGATATACACACTGAGCATTACACATAACATGAGTACTCACTAGATGTACACACTGAGCATCACGCATGAGTACCCACTAGATGTACACACTGAAAATCACACATAACATGAGTACCCACTAGATGTACACATTGAGCATCACACATAACATGAGTACCCACTAGATTTACACTGTGAGCGTCACACACAACATGAGTAACCAGTAGATAAAACACTGACCATCACACATAACATGAGTAACCACTAGATGCACACACTGAGCATCAAGGATAAAATGAGTAACCACTAGATGTACTGAGTATCACGCATAACATGAGTAACCACTAGATGTACACACTGAGCATCACACGTAACAAAAGTAACCACTATATGTACACACTGAGCATCACACATAACATGAGTACCCACTAGATGTACACATTGAGCATCACACATAACATGAGTACCCACTAGATGTACACATTGAGCATCACACATAACATGAGTAACCACTAGATGTACACTCTGAGCTTCACACATAACATGAGTAACCACTAGATGTACACACTGAGCATCATGCATAACATGAGTAACCACTAGATGTACATACTGAGCATCACACACACATAACATGCGTATCCACTAGATGTACACACTTAGCATCACACATAACATGAGTACCCACTAGATGTACACACTGAGCATCACACATGAGTACCCACTAGATGTACACACTGAGCATCACACATAACATGAGCATAATATAGTCTAGCATGAATGTTTGCTAATGTATCAAACACTGACCATCAGCTCAGGGCACAACAGACATGGGTATGCATACTCACTCAATTGTTTATATCACTGTGTATTAAACAATAAGAGACACACATCACTGCTACACTTAGATGAAGAAAGACAGGAATATAAGGAGATGTGGCATATGGCAAAGAGAGAGAGAGGTAGCAAATGCTAAGGATAAGGTGTATGGAGAGTTGTATGAAAGGTTTGACACAATGGAGGGAGAAAAGGAACTGTACTGATTGGCTAGACAGAGGGACCGAGCTGGGAAAGATAATGAGGAAAACATACACACAAGGCAGGAGAGTGTGTTGAGCAGATGGTGAGAGTACTTTGAGAGGCTGATCAATGAAGAGAATGAGAGAGAGAAGGTTTGATGATTTGGGGATAGTGAATCAGGAAGTGCAGTGGATTAGCAAGGAGGAAGTAAGGACAGCTATGAAGAGGATGAAGAACGGAAAGGCTGTTGGTCCAGATGACATAGCTGTGGAAGCATGGAGGTGTTTAGGAGAGATAGCAGTGGAGTTTTTAACCAGATTGTTTAATGAATTCTTGGAAAGTGAGAGGATGCCTGAGGAGTGTAGAAAAAGTGTTTTGCTACCTATTTTTAAGAACAAGGGTGATGTGCACAGCTATAGTAACTACAGAGGGATAAAATTGATCAGTCACAGCATGAAGTTATGGGACAGAATAGTGGAAGCTAGGTTAAGAAGGGAGGTGATGATTAGTGAGCAGCAGTATGGTTTCATGCCAGGAAAGAGCACTACAGATGTGATGTTTACTCTGAGAGTGTTGATGGAGAAGTATAGAGGAGGTCATAAGGAGTTGCGTTGTGTCTTTGTGGACTTAGAGAAAGCATATGACAGGGTGCTTAGAGAGGAATTGCGGTATTGTATGAGGAAGTCGGGAGTGGCGGAGAAGTGTGTAAGAGTGGGGCAAGATATGCATGAGGGTAGTGTGACAGTGGTGAGGTCTGCAGTAGGAGTGATGGATGCATTTAAGGTGTTGCTGGGATTATTTCAAGGATCAGCTCTGAGCCCTTTCTTATTTGCAATAGTGATGTACAGGTTGACAGATGAGGTCAGATAGGAGTCCTCGTGGACTATGATGTTTGCCAGTGACATTGTGATCTGTAGTGAGAGTAGGGAAGAAGTTGAGGAGACCCTGGAGAAATGGAGATATGCACTAGAGAGGAGAGGAATGAAGGTCAGCATGTCTAAGACAGAATATATGTGTGTGAATGAGAGGGAGGATAGAGGAATGGTGAGGATGCAGGGAGTAGAGTTGGTGAAAGTGGATTCATTTAAATACTTGGAATCAACAGTTCAGAGTAATGGTGAGTGTGGAAGAGAGGTGATAAAGAGAATACAGGCAGGGTGGAATGGGTGGAGAAGAGTGCCAGGAGTGATTTCTGACAGACAGGTACCAGTAAGAGTGAAAGAGAAGGTCTACAAGAGGGTAGTGAGACCAGCTAAGTTATATGAGTTGGAGACGGTGGCATTGACAAAAAGGCAGGAGTCAGAGCTGGAGCTGACAGAGTTAAAGATGTTAAGATTTTCACTGGATGTGATGAGGATGGATAGGATTAGAAATCAGTATATTAGAGGGTCAGCCCAGGTTGGAAGGTTTGAAGACAAAGCCAGAGAGGCAAGATTGCATTTGTTTGGACATGTGTTGAGGAAGGATGCTGGGTATATTGGAAAAAAGATGCTAAGGATGGAGCTGCCAGGTAAGAGGAAAAGAGAACATCTAAGATAAGGTTTATGGATGTGGTGAGAGAGGACATGCAAGTAGTTGGTGTGACAGAGCAAGATGCAGAGAACATGATCCGCTCTGGTGACCCCTGATGGGAACAGCCGAAAGAAGAAGGATCATTGTTACACTTACATATCTGTATACTATCATGACACCGAAAAAAGAGAAACCAGACACAACATTATTCAGACATTTTTATTTCAGAAACACATCTCGTATTTTTGTGCTGAAATAATAAGTCAGCTCTGTGTACTACCCTGTTGGACATACTCTAACCCAGTCAAGGCCGACATCACTGATGTCTCACACCATGGTTTGCCCTGCCACAACCACATACTGACACATCCTGGCTTGATTGCTCCACAATGGAGATGGATGGAGCTATGACACCATGTTCAGATGAAGAATCATGACCCTGCGTTGAAGGCCTTGTGACTGGCAGGAACTTGTCAGATGTTCCAGCAGTGGACATCATTGTTGGATGTACCATGGTCATGGATTCACAATGGCCAATGGTGGTTCTGTGGACAGGCGTCTTACCTCTCATGTGTTGTAATCTGTTCTGCATAGTTATGCATCACAAAAACCTGTTAGTATTACAACACTGCTACAGTACTGTAGAGGCAATGGTTTCCACTGACAATACCACAATTAACAGATTTTCATTCTGAGCAGCCAATGCAGCCATGATTTCCCTATGTCTGTGCTCTTGTTCTTCATGTATGACACATAGCTGGTGTGGCACAAGATCTGTGGCATGGGCAAGTGTATGGATGTCTGAACAATGCTGTACATGTCCATGTCCATTTGCCTGCAGCAGGAGGCAGACACCCTCTGACACTTGGGCATGTCCAACATCTGCTCTCCTATGTCTATGGTGATGCCCTGTGGCTGTTTGTTGTGTGGCTCCACCAGCAGCAGTGCTCCCAGCTGTGGTGTGTTTACCAATGACTTCACCCTGTTCAACACCTACTTTATCATCACCCTCTGAATGCATTGTCAATTGGCCCTCCACATCTGAGAATACATCAGGTACAACATCTGTGTCAACATTACCAAGGAACTTTCCATAAAACTCAATTTCATCTGTAACAGGGACATACTACCATGCTGAGACACATAATGAACAACATCATGGTCATTGGATGGGCTGCTGGATGATAAAGACAGTTAATGTGCTACAACATGCAGAGACACAGATCAAGACAATGGGTTGAAAACAGATGATGAATATAAAATAATTGGCATAGGATTTTTAATGCAATGTTACAAATACTACTGACTGCACTTTCAGTGTAATGTATGTATGTTTCACAGATTGTAGAAAACATAACTATATTCCTTTGTGAAGTCAACCATCCTGAGAAATTATCATAATGATCTTATGGCCACAAGAGTTGGTGCTCAGGGATCTTTCTACGCACATAGAGAGTATCCTTACCTTCGAACCTCGTGACCACATTGGTGAGTAAATTATTTTTTTGCACAACTTATAAATAAGGGCATGGCATCTAGGTCCAAAGAGGTCATGATCCCACTGTATTCCACCATTATCAAACTAATCATACAGTACAATGGTCCAAAAAGGTCATGATCCCACTGTATTCCACCATTATCAAACTAATCATACAGTACAACGGTCCCTTTTTAATGTACCTGACCAGGCCAATGCAACAGCTAGAGCAACCTCAGATGTTATTTACAAAAAATATAGAAGCCGTAACCAACCTGCCTTATGCAGAGTGCCTTAAAGCCGTCACTCTGTACTCAGTTACCTATCGATTGCTGAGGGGTGTTATATGCCTAGCTTACAAGTCATGCACAAACCCCAGACTTATGAGCATAATACTTATTTGTAATTCAAAGACTACCAGAAATACAATGTCTAGGGACTTGAATTCTGTCTGCGACTTAAACAGAGCATGCTATACTGACACATATGTGTCCTAGAGACTGACCCTAATATGGAACAGGCTTCTCATTCATGTGAAGCTGAGTTTGTTTATCCAGTTTAAGTCCAACCTAAACCAATGGAATGGAGAATAAAAAATTTACACCAGGCCTGGCATCCATGGACCTTATGGACAGAGTCAGCTTATAAATGTCTGTGTCTCAATGTTCTGTTTGGAGAGATATCTATTCCAGAGGATTGTAGCCCCCCAAACATCTCCAACGCCCAGGTGAGAACTGCCCTCACTAAGGCAAAAAACACAGCATCCATGGGACCGGATGGTGTCCCCGGCTGTGTGCTTCATGAACTCAATGAGGAATTAAACCCACAGTTAGGACAGCTGTTTAATCTTAGCCTCACCTCAGGATACGTACCCAAGGAGTGGCGCACGGCGACTGTGGTCCCACTTCATAAGGGCGGTGCCTCCACAGACCCTGGAAATTACCGCCCCATTAGCTTGACAAGCCTTATCTGCAAAGCCATGGAGAGGATCATAATGGAACTCATAAATAAAGACATAGGGAACTTGCAGACTTTGGATCCAACTCAGTTTGGCTTTGTCAAAGGCAGATCCTGCCTCTTAAACTTGGTTGACTTTTTCGAGACAGTCACCAAGGCCATTGATGAGGAAAGGCAGTCCATACAGCCTACCTCGACCTGGCAAAGGCCTTCGACACAATACCCCACTCAGGTATCATCGAAAAACTCATCAGCTTGAATGTAAACCCATACATCACAAGATGGGTTGCAAACTGGCTAAGTGACAGAACCCACAGGGTCAGAGTTGCTGGAGCCATGTCAGACTCAAAGCCTGTCACAAGTGGTGTCCCACAGGGCTCAGTCCTGGGTCCACTCTTGTTCGGCATCTACTTTTCTGAAGTACAAGCAAACACAGGAGGGTTATGGCTGACAAAGTTTGCAGATGACTGCAAACTGGGCCATAGTCGAAAACACATCTGACACAGATATCCTCCAGAAGGGCCTCACAGAAATGGATAACTGGTGCCAGAGCCATGGCCTGAAGTTAAACGCCAAAAATGCATAGTCATACCCTTTGGGAAAAACAAGGCTACCTAGCTACCATATAGGTGGCAATCCACTGAGCACAGAAAAGTCATCAGAGATCTGGGGACCCAGGTTGACAGTAGCCTTTCGTTTGACACTCATGTTGCTAAAGTAGTTAGGAAAACCTTCTATATCACCCACCTGATCATGAAGGGATTCACATCTAGATCAAGGGAGGTCATCGTCCCCTGTACTCATCACTTATTAGACCTATGATTGAGTACAATGCCCGTTCGAATGTATCTGACCAGACACCTGCTGCAGCTTGAAAGGCCCCAAAAGTTCCTCACCAAAAGGATAAAGGGTCTCAAAAATATGTCTTATGCTGCCCGACTGAAAGAACTCCAGCTCTATTCAGTCTCATACCGCTTGCTCAGAGGTGACCTGTGCCTGACATATAAGGCCATGTCAAACCCAGATTTGATGAATATGCTTCACCTCAAAAATCTAGATCCCTCAGAACCACAAGGCGGGAGACTTAAACCTTGACACGGTTATAAATAGAACGTGCTGGAGGGACAGATTCATCACCCAGAGACTCCCTATGCTGTGGAACAAAATCCCGGTACATGTGAGGCAGAGCACCTCTCTGGTCTTGTTCAAGAGGAATCTTGACCAATGGATGGGAGATTGCAGATATACCCCAGGGATTACTTCAGCGTCACTGCTTGACAGAGGCACAGCAAAATGATAGGCATAGTTTTTATTCAAACTAAAGGGGTGGCGAAAGCCACATAACTATGGGCTAGGCTTATAAATGCCCTTGGGCAGATAGCCTAGTATGAACCTATGAACCTATGAACCTATGAACCTATTTCTAGAACACTTGCCTAGGTTTAGAAATGCAACCCGGGTCATTAGCCTAGTAACAATGTATCAGTCTATGAATCTACATAACCTATTAACATGGCCATTACACATTAGCCTAGTAACAATGTATCGATCGATGAATCTACATGACCTATTAACATGCCCACCACACATTAGCCTAGTAACAATGTATTAATCTATGAAGCTACATGACCTATTATGGCCATCATGCCACTACACATGATATAAGTCATGCATAGAAACATAACGGCACACCTGGAAAACACTCATGGGATGATGTTGTTGATCCACTGTGCTGAACTTCAATTAGCACAGGGAAAAACAAGACATTATAAATCATATAATTCACAGCATATAACAGGTGCACAGAAATAAAAAACAGTGAATGTGTGACATACACATACAACTGTATGTGTACTCAAGGACTCCTGCTGTGGAGAGTTTGGTGTTTCTACTGTGACTCCTGCAGTGGGAAAATAAAGAGAAAGGCAAGATGGTCATATAGTTATCAGAACTAATAGTGACAGCATCACATATAACACATAGTAATGTGGGCTGAAAATACTTACGTGATGGACATTTAAAGTGTACAGCAGAAGGACCTGTATTGACAAGCACTGACAGAGATGTCAGTTATCACGTGTGCTACACATTCACAATGCCATGGTAACATATCTGGTCATTCTGCAGTTGAGAATGTGTGGCTTGCCTCTCCAATGTATGTACCACTAGTGTTCAAGCTAATGAAAAGAACAATGTAGCAGTAAACAGCATTGCTACAAAATGAGGTGTGACCACTAACAAGGTAGTGTGTCCAGCATCAGTGTACATACACTTATCTGCTGTTTCGTTCTATATGACCAAAGTAGATGGACCTGTGAATTTTAATGCAATAAACATGACAGATTAATATTGCACCACTCTGTCTGTAACTCACATCTACCAATGCATGTAATTATACTTGTGGTAATCATCATCACTTTGTGTGGACGTGTGTTCACGGCTCAACTCTGCTGTTGTAAATCAAACACAGGAATACATGAATGCGCATGCTGAAGCAATATGCAATGAGCATCAAAATAATCATCACTGTTCTGAATATGTTTACATGCACGTCCGTCCTGGGACCCCTGCTGCAATGCCACCACCAGGGATGCATCACTCCTCTCTTGCTCTATGCAGTAACACCAAAAAAACAAACAAACTGTGATGTCATCAGGGGATTGTCAATGGTGGACCACCACTGGTGGCATCACACGACCTTTCATAATCTGTGACCCTGTTGGCTGAATGTCTGAGCAACAATGTGTACAGATCTCACAGGATCAGTTGTGGCCTCCAACGACATTGATAATGTTGGTGAGGTTTGCCGATATTTCATTTCTCCACACAGTATCCCCCGAATGTCCTAGGAATCTCCTTCCATGTTGGTGGGGAGCATTGTTTATGATGTCATTTTCCTGTGGTGCAAAGTTGTCATCCTTAGAATGGCTAGATATCTGTAAATCATTGTTATGCACATGATAAGACCCATGGATGAGCACATTTGCCCAGTCAACTCAATGAGCAACTTATATAAAAATAAACAGTATGCATGTCTGTTCAATGAAAACATCTACATAACACTATCAGTGAGAAATATTAACATGACATGTAAAAAGTATCAGTAATGGCTTCATACAATATAACTTATAATATCCTCACAGTTCATGAGTGGGATTTTAACCATGGACATTATATATATATATATATATATATATATATATATATATATATATATATATATATATTGACTTCAGACTCTCGAACTTTGAAATCTTGAATTTCATATGGTCGAGATCATATGATCAAGGTTTCAGATGTTCGAAATTCTGAAACAAAATCAACAAAAAAACAACAACAGATAAAGCATTTCTGCAGGGGGACAAGCCCCCCTGCACCTCCCATATGCCTGCTACTTAAATATACCAACTCCGAGATCACACTGCAGCAAGGAAAAGGGAAATCTCCCATTCTATGCTGTATGCAGATCTCTGCTCAGAATTTCGAACTTCTGAAACCTCACTCATATGGTCTCGTCCATATGGAGTTCAAGATTCTGAAGGGAACCCATATATATATATATATATATATATATATATATATATATATATATATATATATATATATATATATATATATATACACATATAGCATACTGGTCCAAAGACAACAGTATCATGCTATTACAGTCTGCTTGCATTATACATTAAAATACTGCCACTTAACTAAAATCATCGGACTACCTGCAAATCTGTAGCTCAAATAGATCAATAAAAAATTGACAGAACGTATAACAACAGTGTTATGAAGCATTATTGAAAAAATATCAGTAACAGAAACACAATGTGGTATAACAGTGTTATATGAGTCAGGATTTACAAAATATCCATAATATGAATAGCACGTACTAGATATAGATTCTGTCTTAATCCATAGGTTTCTGTAGTTAGATCACAGAGTGCCAGGAATTCCCAGTAAGAACTGAGGATGATCTGTAAATCTTCCTCTACATACTGTTATCATTTGCAGTGGAAGTCTGTCTATACAACTGCATATGAGACTGAACTAAACTATATAGAAGAGCAACACCTATATGAATGCATTTCCAGAAAATGTGACTCCAGGAACTTTTAACAACTTATGCTAAACTTAACATTTGGCCTAAATATCACTTAAACATGTACCTTTGGAAAGGATTAAGTTTAACAGAAGTACTAATTACCATTGCAGAAATTCCACCAGTCACTAATGTACCTCTCACTCAGACACACACATAGTGCACCTTGTGTGCACCCATCTTTAAGTATAATTTGTGCCATACATAATTAATGAGGTCCATTAAAAATACAAGTTTTTGGAATCCCATTTGTGCACATCTATGTACAATGCCATTATGCACTGAAACAAACAGGTGTACTTTGTAACCGCCCAAACAGTATCGATAAATGGTATCATGTGTGGCATGTGCCCGTTATCTTCCAATAATCGTAGAACATGACACCAGCACTGCTTTCAAATATTGATTTTGATACATTTACTTATCAGACCATTGCTAATTGCAAACTGATTTTCAGATTCTACAGAATTTAAATTCATGATGGTGGCTTCAAAGAGGCTGTAACTTGTCTGAGCACCCAACTTGACCAAGAAGGAGACGACACAGGTGTTGATGGTCTATGCTGGATTGGAGCAGAGGATGAGAGCCAGGCTGAGGAACTTTGCTATGATCGACATGTGGAACCGGATCACAAGAAAGCATCAACAGAGCATAGTGATCTATTGCACTGGCCTGCGGGTTCATCACTACTATGATGACCTGCATCAGAGGAATGCAGCCAAGCTTCAAAGGAGGGCCAACGAGATGCAGAGGCAGCCAATAGGTACTCTGATGACCTGCATCAGTGGAATGCAGCCGAGCTTCAAAGGAAGGCCAACGAGATGCAGAGGCAGTCTGTAGGTACTATGATGACCTGCATCAGAGGAATGCAGCCGAGCTTCAAAGGAGGGCCAACGAGATGCAGAGGCAGTCCATAGGTACTATGATGACCTGCATCAGAGGAATGCAACTGAGTTTCAAAGGAGGGCCAACAAGATGCAGAGGCAGTCCGTAGGTACTATGATGACCTGTATCAGAGGAATGCAGCTGAGCTTCAAAAGAGGGCCAATGAGATGCAGAGGCAGTCCATAGGTACTATGATGACCTGCATCAGAGGAATGCAGCCGAGCTTCAAAGGAGGGCCAACGAGATGCCGAGGCAGTCTGTAGATACTATGATGACCTGTATCAGAGGATTGCAGCCGTGCTTCAAAGGAGGGCCAACGAGATGCAGAGGCAGTCCATAGGTACTATGATGGCCTGCATCAGAGGAATGCAGCTGAGCTTCAGAGGAGGGCCAATGAGAAGCAGAGGCAGTCCATAGGTACCTACAGTAAGTAACAATTCTACATATTCCTACAGAGTCTATAGATATATATTAGATGCATATATATTATAGATACTATGTGAATTAGGTTATGGTAATAATTCAGCTGACACAGTACATTCTTGACTATGTTTGATTCACAAATTGTTATTAAATGTAATAATTACATCTTAACATTAGCTAAGTTCTTTGAAGATGTAAATATGTGTAACAATGTCTAAGTATAGAATTTAACATAGCCACTGTTCTTGTGCATCATAGACGCCAATAGTGCCTAGGCTGTGGGTAACATTCATAGTTTTTCATTATCCATTGTAGTACCATGATTTTAACAATATATATCACATACAAGTTTTTATAACCATGTTTGTCCTGCTTGGTCTAGTAGCTTGTCTGAATAATTAAGTGGACTTTGAACCTACAGCCTTCTTGATGGGAAACAGACATATTTAGTTACTGGGGAACCTGGACAACTGTATGGGAAACAGAAAATGCACCCCTGGGATCCCACCTGTGTCCTTGCTGGACAAGGGAAACAGGTGCTGACTTTGAGGGAACATGGGTGAAATTCTTGGCTAGGCTTATAAGGTCCTCCGGGCCAATAGCCTAGTACCATCCTATGAACCTATGAACCTTGACTATTGGTTTAAATCGCATGTTGCAATTTATTTTAAAAATTAAATAATAAACATAACTATGTCCTTTGCAAATGTACATAGACGTTTTACAACATTTAACTACATAATTGCACATAGTCACTGTTCTCATGCATCATAGAAGAGGATGGCATCTAGGCCGCAGATTACTGTGCATTCTGTAGTTTTCCGTTATAGTACCACTATATCACATTTTGGACTGTTACAAGGTGGAAGACAAATGTGTACATGAGTTCTTTACATCATTCATCCTACATCAGTACACAGACACATTTAGTTACTGTAAAAATTAATGGCCGTAATATTGGTTAAACATATTTTGATACATAAGTGTTGATAGCACTTATGTGTTCAATATAAGAAGTGTTAAACTTGTATGCGTTTTCCATATTCTGCCACTCGTGGCAGGATTTTGAATAACCTGCTGTCTATTATGAAAGCCAAGCACACTTTAGCTCACACTGCAAGATAAATGGTCAGTATGTTTATATTTTGTCGTGTTGTGGGTTCTAAACCACATATGGAAACATGCTACAATGGTTAACTTCACCCATTTAATTTAAAAAAAAAACAGTTTGCTGTACTTTATATTACTACTTATGTCGTGCATGTTAACGACTCAGTGATCTAGTTTTTCCATGAAGAATGCCATAATCCATAACAGTCTGATAACATCGGTTCTTGAACAACAGTGACTGAAGAGCAGTACCTTTTTGTTTTTGAGTAGTATCTGCTGAGTGTAAACTCAGGTTGTAAGAACACAGAACAGCATGTCTACAATTTGAATGCTGTGGGATCAATTCTTGAAAAGGGGCACATATATCTTAAACAGTTATACTGATTTCATATATACATAGCATTGGTTTACCATCATAATTTCGACAATGTTTTGTGCGAGTAATCACTTACTCGAAAAACATTGTCGAAACTAATGGTAGCGACGATCACAAAAACAAATTTAAAAATGTCAACAATTTGAATTCGAAATGTTGACATTTTTTGACTTACCTCAACATCAGGTGCCATTCACAACATGTTTAACAGTGGGGCTGTGCCCCAACACCCCCCGCTAATTATATATACTAACTCCAAGGATGCACTACAGTGAAGGAATGGGTACATATCCCGATCCCCACTGTAGTGCGATCTCCACTCAGAACACCAACCTCACAAAAGTGCAAATGCACACTGGCATTCACTCTTTTGTGTCTTTGGCATCTTTTGGTTCACTAATATGAACCATTGAAAACATCCTTTCGCACATCTGCCATCGCAGATGTGCAGGTCGACAATATGATGGTAAACCCATAGCATTCATTTAGTAAAACGTTGTACACATAATGTATACTTTGAGCATTGCGATAAATAACTCAGTTATTCATCAAATTCATACTGGTGTATCCGTAATCTGTAACATTCCATTATGTTAATATTTGTTCCGTTTATAATGCTGTGATGCATTGTCTTGTCTTGACATACAGTTTATAAACTGTCATTTTGAAGGACTGAGATGGGCCCACTAACAGTTATTCTGAAGGTCAGGGACGATGTATGTAACTAGTTATGTGCAATTTTTCAAGGAATAATGGTCCTCAAACATACATTTCTGCACCCATAATGGACAGAAGCAGGTGTGCTTTTCTTCACATAAGCTGGATGTTACAGCACACTGCATGAGGATTGGATAATCTCAATTATTGTGAATTTCCCAGAATACATTGCTGATGTATTTAATTTGAAAAACGTTTAGCTACATAAGCAGCACATGTTCATACTTTGTAATCCTAAGGTAAGATCATTTTTAGTGTATCATCCAGCTTAATAATGATGTCACAACATGAGCACTTCTCACGACCTGGAAAACATGCTTTTTTTTAGTTAAGATGCATTATTTAGGCAGGTAGGTTTCAAGGTTAGAGTTTTGATGTAGTTTGTGTATGTAGGTTTGAATCCCAGGTCCTCTGATCTGTGCTCAAAGATGTTAACACATGAATGCTGCAATGACAACTGAATAAGGTTCTTCAAAACAACAGTCTATTGTGAAATGTTTGTCATTGTTATTTCAATAATCTTTTTTTTTTCAGGTGATAAGGAATGCACTCAGAACACAGCAACTTGGATCGAGTGGATGCACAGGCATGAAGAGCTGTGGAGGGAGAGAGGTATGTTAAATATTTTATATTGATGTGATAAAACAAGCCAATACAATCCACAATAACGTAAGCGCTTTCGTTTGGCCTCTGCCAAACTTTTTCAAACAGTTGCCAAACAGTTTTTCATCCTATAAATATAAACATAATGTATCAATTAATCAATTTGAGTTACGTTCTTTTTAAAGCTATATGTTAAAAATACATATACATTGAACAGTGACTTGGTTGAATACTGTGAAAATGAAAATGCTTGAATGTAAAATAATTGTACAATACTTTTATGTGTGATGTGAGAAGAAATGTATCAAGCCAGGATGTCCTGGTATAATAAACGTGCCTTCCCCTATATACACAACAAGACAGAATTGTTGCGCTAGATAGATTCCATTCACGATTTGTCTAATATTCGTGATTTTCTTGAATGTATTTTTATATGTATAGTATTATTGTATACACAATATTTTTAACATCATGTCTTTAAGTGTTCTTCCTACACTATTAAATAACGGAATGTGTAGTGCATTTACATTATATCTCAACCCTAAGTTTTTTCCAAATACGTAGTATTACTTAGTTTACTACCGGAGATGATAACGATGGAAAAAGGTAGTGCCCGAGGAATTTATTTAATGTTTGCATACAAAATATGTTTTTTTAATTTATACTATTTACGAATTGATATTATAGTGAAAATATTCATGAATTCCTATACTTGAATTATGTTGGGATATCTTTTTATTTTATAACTTTTGAGCGCATAATTGAATGAATATGACCACCTGATTGATTTTATTTGGGAATGATTGATCAAAATTAATGAAAAATAATAATGATAATAGTGGGACCTAATAAATTCAAATGTATATATTTTGAAAATGTATGAAAAACAATGTTCAAGTTTGTAGTATTGGATGTAATATCACCAGATATGAGGGGCGGAACATGGCAACCTGTATTGGAAAAATCAGAGTTGGAATGGCAACTAAGGTTAAATTCCAATAATTGGCCGGGAATGGATAATCATATTTCCATCAGTAGCATCCTAAAATTAAAATCATTATCACAGTAAAGATCAAATATTACATTAAAATAGAATATGCAAAAAAGAACACATAAAATGTCATAAAGAATACAAAGATAAAAAGAAGAAAAAAATCTTATTAGTATAGTCACATATTTCATATATTTATATATATATATAGTTCATGTATTTATTTGTATTTATTATTATTTATTTATTTAATATATATATATATATATATATATATATATATATATATATATATATATATATATATATATATATAATGTTATATACACATTAAATGCATCAATTCTATTAGGTTATGGTTTATATGGTATTTATACACTTCGTGAATATGCAACACAATCTGGCCTATTTATCATTTATTAATTACAGGTATATTATTAAAATATTTTATAAGATTTTATATACATATATATTTACAATTTTAATATTTTAAAATTTCTGAATATTTTATTAACAACATGATTTCATATTACACATTTTCAAAATATATACATTTGAATTTATTAGGTCCCACTATTGTCATTATTATTTTTCATTAATTTTGATCAATCATTCCCAAATAAAATCAATCAGGTGGTCATATTCATTCAATTATGCGCTCAAAAGTTATAAAATAAAAGGATATCCCAACATAATTCAAGTATAGGAATTCATGAATATTTTCACTATAATATCAATTCGTAAATAGTATAAATTAAAAAAACATATTTTGTATGCAAACATTAAATAAATTCCTCGGGCACTACCTTTTTCCATCGTTATCATCTCCAGTAGTAAACTAAGTAATACTATGTATTTGGAAAAAACTTAGGGTCGAGATATAATGTAAATGCACTACACATTCCGTTATTTAATAGTGTAGGAAGAACACTTAAAGACATGGTGTTAAAAATATTGTGTATACAATAATACTATACATATAAAAATACATTCAAGAAAATCACGAATATTAGACAAATCGTGAATGGAATCTATCTAGCGCAACAATTCTGTCTTGTTGTGTATATAGGGGAAGGCATGTTTATTATACCAGGACATCCTGGCTTGATACATTTCTTCTCACATCACACATAAAAGTATTGTACAATTATTTTACATTTAAACATTTTCATTTTCACAGTATTCAACCAAGTCACTGTTCAATGTATATGTATTTTTAACATACAGCTTTAAAAAGAACGTAACTCAAATTGATTAATTGATACGTTATGTTTATATTTATAGGATGAAAAACTGTTTGGCAACTGTTTGAAAAAGTTTGGCAGAGGCCAAACAAAAGCGCTTACGTTATTGTGGATTGTATTGGCTTGTTTTATCACATCAATATTAAAACTTGGATTTTTAAACGAAGGTGGATTATTTCCGAGGTTCCGGCCCCATTGTGCTGTGTTTTTTGGTTTCTGAAGTTTTCGTTTATCGTGATTTTTTTAAAATATTTTATGTATGTTTTGAACTGAGATGCATGTTCCACCGTTTTCAGGCCTGTATTTTCTAGTATTACATGTTTATTGATTAGAATAACAGGAGTACCCATCATGCATCAGTAAGGTAAGTGAAATCAGCAAACGTTAACTCTCATTACAATTATGTATAAAAGTATAGTGTTGACGTAATTTGTATTTTTGTTCTTTTTTTGTCAGCATGCATTTTTTAACAGAAAAACAACTGAAATAACAGTTTGTTGTGTGTATCTGACACACAGGTGAGAAGTTGAATGTTTTAAACAGAAGTTTAATTGTTGTTTACGTTGCATGGTTTGGTACACTTGTATGGCTGGCTGTGTTTTCTGATGGTTGAGCTATTGTGCCTAGCTTGGTGTGTTTTCTGACGGTTGATCCTTTGTGCAAAGCTTGGTGTGTTTTCTGGTGGTTGATCTATTGTGTATAGCCTGGTGTGTTTTCTGATGGTTGATCTGTTGTGCACAGCTTGGTGTGTTTTCTGATGGTTTTGTGTGTAGCTTGGTGTGTTTTCTGATGGTTGATCTGTTGTGCATAGCCTGGTGTGTTTTCTGATGGTTGATCTGTTGTGCATAGCCTGGTGTGTTTTCTGATGGTTGCTCTATTGTGCATAGCCTGGTGTGTTTTCTGATGGTTTTGTGCATAGCTTGGTGCATTTTCTGATGGTTGATCTGTTGTGCATAGCCTGGTGTGTTTTCTGATGCTTGATCTAGTGTGCATAGCTTGGTGTGTTTTCTGATGATTTTGTGCATAGCTTGGTGTGTTTTCTGATGATTGGTCTATTGTCCATAGCCTGGTGTGTTTTCTGATGGTTTTGTGCATAGCTTGGTGTGTTTTCTGATGGTTGAGCTGTTGTGCATAGCTTGGTGTGTTTTATGATGGTTGATCTGTTGTACATAGCCTGGTGTGTTTTTTGATGGTTGATCCATTGTGCATAGCCTGGTATGTTTTCTGATGGTTGCTCTATTGTGCATAGCCTGGTGTGTTTTCTGATGGTTTTTTGCATAGCTTGGTGTGTTTTCTGATGGTTGATCTATTGTGCATAGCCTGGTGTGTTTTCTGATGGCTGATCTGTTGTGCTTAGCTTGGTCTGTTTTCTGATGGTTGATCTGTTGTGCATAGCCTGGTGTGTTTTCTGATGGTTGATCTGTTGTGCTTAGCTTGGTCTGTTTTCTGATGGTTGATCTGTTGTGCATAGCTTGCCGATTCACTAAGTGAATGGGTGTCTGTAATGACAGTGTTAGCATTGCTATTTTCAGAATGTATGGTCTTGTCTTCTTTTCATCACTGGGGGTTGCACCTGCCTCATACACTTTGTATGTGTTTGTAAAACAGTGTTCTGGCCTAGGTTGACTGATACTTGAGCAGCCATGTGTTTGATAGCAGCACTATGTCATGAGCACACCCTGCAGGCCATCATTGGTATTGTTTGTGTCTGCAACATCTTGTTTTTCTTTAATATAAAAAACACTGCTAAATCCTAGGTTGAATGACACTTGAGTGTGTATCCCTGTGAGAGCAGCATTTCATAGTCATGAAGCATGTTTCACAATATTTGTAATCCTTCAGATTCTTCCTTGATTTGTAAGAGAACACATACAGTTGTCCACATGCAATGCTACTAATAACAGATGTATTACATTCTGATAGGTCTACATTTGTTTAGATCAAACATATAACATTGCTTTTATTGTTGTACTCATTATATTGGGGGATGTTCAGCCAAATATCATGCTTCCTAGCTCAGGAGTTTGTCATATGTTGTGCCTATTGACGACAATAGTGTCAGATATGTTTCTCCTCATTTATGCAATATCATGTTGTGTCCGCTCAGATACATCATTGAATGAAACCAGTAACATATATTTGACCATTCCTACATTTTTACAATGCTAACAACACGTGTGTGTGTGTGTGTGTGTGTGTGTGTGTGTGTGTGTGTGTGTGTGTGTGTGTGTGTGTGTGTGTATTTAGGCATATAGAATTAATGAGAAAAGACTACTGGTGTCCTTTATATAAGTACTACATATCAGGCCATAGTTAACTCTGTCCATAATGGCGGTGTCTCAATCCTTGTGTAAATTGCCATCGTGACAATATTGTTTTTTTCTCTCATTGTCATGATAGACATTTTGCTTTTGCAATTAATCTTTACAGAGCATTGTACCAGAGGATGCTCGTCACTTTGAAGATGATGTGCACATGCGAGGCCACTGCCAGAATCATCTGAAGACGACACTGATGAAGATGATGATGATGAAGAGCCTGGATCTGCCACTGCTCAAGACATCCTGTCTGCATCCTAGAGAAGACATCACCATGACTATGACAGAGTTAATTTTTGGGAGGAGATCAGAAAGTTAATTACCAGTGTTTTCCAAACACCTGTGAGGGACATAATGGGGACCTTCTTCGATGATATGGAATGGGCCATGCGGGATTCATCCAGGCCAATAACTCATAAGATCATTTTGGAGTCTGATCCACATCAGCTTGGTCCCTCTGCTTGTTAGGTATTGTCTATGTGCTCCACTTGTGTTCTGCTGTCAACATGGTGATTGACATTAATTGATTGAACTGTATATGCACTCTTGTGCATACATGCCATGCATCTGTCATGCGTATGTGTTATTATTGTGTGACATTTACTTCGGTTTCAATGTGTGTATGATACACATTAACACATTACACTGTCCACACGCATTCAATTGTCCATGCATTGTGGCAGTTAACCTGTTGACAGTGCTGCAGCAGACAGCCTGTAAACATGTGTCTTCTGGCAGTGCTCCATAGTCAAACACAAACAGTGTTATATGCCTTGGATATCTGCTGTGGCATATCAGGTATGTGCAACATAAAAACATGCCATTCCACATGGTATTGGATGACAGTTCTCATGTGTTGTCCTACTATCATGATGAGTTGTGCTGTCATGGTTAGCCAATATTGTTGCCATGTGGGATTAGATACAGGTATATCCTACCTATGTGCAGTCCTCCTTATCTGCCTGCATCAAACAGCAAGATAACATTACTCTTTACACAGTGTTACAGATGACACATTCTTTCACAGAAAATTACATGTTTGTTGTATGAAGCATTTCCACACACATTTAGTCACATTGGCGTACACATTCCATAAATAGTATTAAACATTATGATTGTATGTATGTATGCACATAGTCAGATATATACAGAAAGGTACCTTGAACAGGTGAGCATTAAGTGATATTCTACAAATGTGTTGTAATGATGCTCACAGGGGTGTCCTCTGCTCTGTAATGAGCGGTGCAGTGTGATTGACATACGCGTGTCTCTTTATTTGACCTTTGCATGACAGTGTATGTTTATGTGTTTGAAGTTTTTTATTTGCTTACCTATGCAGGTTGATGTTACATGATTGCATACTACTGTGCATGTGTGCTTTATACACGTCCAGTTTTGTGGACATTAGCATTCCATCTGTCCATTTGACATACATTTTCCATGCATTTAAATGTATGTCTGTGTGCTTCTATAGCACCCTGTATGTGATGTGGTCCCAGGTTGTCTACCTCCCTAACAATTTAATATGTCCCTAGTATTTTTTGCAGGTATGTTTGCCTTTGTCAAAAATACTATCCATTGCCATTTATTAATTTGAAACAGTGAATATGTCCAAAATGTATGGCAATTTTACAATGCGGGACATGTGCACACAAGCTGATGGCTAATGCTAGCGATACATCCTTGATCTCCTACTTGTGTATTGCCCAGTGTATGTCTTTCACATCCATTTGCATGACCTGCTGTATGCATTATCAATAGGTTCATATGTTCAAAGGAGGTTACCAGGCCCTAGAACCCTTACAGACCTAGCCATGTTAATCCCAAGTTGCATCAATTGTCCTTGTTTAGATGGATGTAATTTGCAGAGTGATGTAATAATTATTTGCATTAGCCAACTAATCGGCAGTTACAAAAAGCAGAGGGAGAGGTAGAAACTACTGGGAACCTGGGCTTAAATCAGTAATCTTCAAATTTATAGTTTAACTTCAACTTTAGCCTGCTTTACTAATTAAAAGGATTTCAGCACAAGTGTACATGTGTAAAATAGAGACCTGAACGCTTCAGCACCTCAGCAGCAGACAGCAAGCACTAGGGAAACAAGTAATCTAAGCCGCGGTGAAAAACATGCCTAAATAAGCTGAAGGCATAGATACTCAAATCTCCAAGACCAAACTATCAGCATTAGCCTCCACAGAAATAGATGTTTCTCCTAAAAGGCAAAAAACATCTAAAGCACAACAACATCTAAATAAAGATTGTGCTAAACAGAAGGCGGAAATTTCCATTAGCATGGAGGACTTGAAGAGCGCACTTTTACCCTTACAATCTGCTGTCCAAGGCTTCTCGGAGCAACTCTGTTCATTTAGCAGCACTTTAAAACAGATTGCTAATAGAATGGATTCGGTTGAAGAGAGATTCAAATCCAGTGAAATGGAATTGGAACTATTAAAAGCAGAAATGAAGTCTAAAGATAAGGCCATTGCGGACATTCATGCAAAGTCATTAGACTTGGAAGCGAGGAGCAGAAGAAATAATTTGATTGTAAGAGGATTACAGGAAAAATATAACCAAGATCATTACCGATTCCTACACTAAAGCAAGTATTCAACTCATTAATGCATACAATAGAGTCTACATCACACTATATTATTGAAAGAGTGCACCGAGCACTATACAAAAGTCAATTTAATTCAAGCCCTAGAGCAAGTTATGTGAAACTCCTCAATTTTCAAGATGTTCAAGATATATTATCCGCATACAAAAAGCTTAAACACTATAACTGGAACACATATTCTATCTCCATCACCCAAGATCTCCCAGCAGAAATATAGGAAAGGTACCGTAAATTATCTCTGTACTGTGCAGAGCTGATTAAAAGGAAGATCAGATTTCAGATGAGATTCCCTAATACACGCTACTTTTTTCAGAATGAATTCAAATACACAATGGCCTCACCAAAGGAAGCTAACCCGATCTTCCAAAAATGCTTTGGAAAACTACCGGAGGCTTTGTAATATATATACAGCTGCAATTTGCTGTCTTCCTCGTTCTCTTGCAACTGAGCCATTGTCTTTGTTTTCCAGTCTCGTCCTTCCGACCTGGTCTACATGAATCACCAACTGTAACTTCGCTTTTAATTTTTCTTAAAAGATAAGAGCTATGCTCAATCCTAGACACCATGTACGACTCACTTGTTTTGTGGTTGCCAGGGGGGCCCATAAATGGTGGCAAAAAAAGCCCTTATTAGCTAATGCACACCAAGTAAATATGAACGCTTTCTACATGATCAGCCTGACCCGTACCAGTTCAACCTTTGATGTCTACAAATTTCCCTTGCTTTCCGCACAGCCCAGAAGTACACTCCAGCATAGACCAAAGCTCTCATGATGCCTCAGGACACCACAGAACTGGCAAAACTCTGCAAGAAACTCTTCTTTAAGGTGAGGAGAATAGCTATGAGTTTTGGCTCTTACAAGCGAGGCATTCCCTGATAGGTTCTGTCTCTCAACCTGAACTTATAGTAACGAAATTCATCTGGGTTAAAAATTCAGTCAGGTCTATGTTAAGTCATCAGCTTTAGCCCTCAGGAAGATACTCTTTTGCAGGTGGACACTACCGGATCCTTGAAACGGAAATTACCGCCACTCTAAATAAATTACTGAACAGCTCTAACTCTTTCAGTACTCTTTATAGTGTAATGCCAATATCAGGATACAGAACATGGCATGCTCTTTGTTTTTCTTTAGCTCGCATTTGAAGTCTCATTGGGCTAATGTTCAGTCATGCTGACAGTTATGCTAGTAACTGACCCAGTAAACCGAGTATGGAAAGGTGCTGTTCCTGTAAGTGGGAGCTTATATGACTTTGCATAAGGTCTCAGATTTAAAGTTCTTGCTCAGTGTTGCACAACTATTCATATATCAGGTGCCATTGCACTTCTCTAAGGAACTGTAAGATTGCAAAAACGAACTATTCATGCTGGGTTAGCAGGCATGCATACAGCAGGCTCCAGTACAAGAACTGCTTGAAGAGGTTGTTCCAATATATTCATATCTGCGGCGGCTGCCTGTGTCTTATTGTCCTCTGAGCTGTTTGGATACAACAGTATATGATTATGTTCTATATGTGCCTCATACATCTGAGATTGCATCTAATTGGTGTCCTGATCAAGGCTAAGCAGAGGAAGTGTTCTCTTGGGTCTAGGGTTGCTATGCAGTTCTTCGTCCAAGATCGCAGTATGCAAATCTTCATGAGTACATATGGTGTCTGTTAATCAACAGAACATTTAAGCTAGACAACACAGTCCAGTGGTGTGCTTTCAGGGGAAACATATATCTCTTTCCTTTTAAATAATATCTTCCCTTTCACTCTCCTATACTTTTTGTTTTCTTTGCTTTTCTGTCTCTCTTCTTCCTTTTTGTCTCTCTCTCTTACGGTAATTCTGTCATTTATACTTTTTGCCAGGAAAGTTAATATTGGCTATTGAACACTTATGGAAGCTTTGATGTCATGGTATCTGTACCAGAGCTTCCAGAGATCGACTACATAATGTATTATTTTGTGGGGGAAACCTTTCCTTGCATCTAGCACTGAACTTTTAGGAGTAAATATGTCTCATAATAGGGACAATTTCTTGTTTTCTTTTTTTGTGTATCGGAAAGTGTATAATACTAGGTATCACTTGGGTTGCCAGGTTCGTAATTACAATATCCTGCAGCCTACATATACCTCAGTGCGATATCCAAGCCTTGTTTTCTATACTAGGTGGTATAAAAACCTGGGATAACTCCTTTATGCTCTGTTGTTGGGTAAAACCCTTAAATATTATATCCCTTTGGACCAACTAATATTATTATTAGCTAAATCCTACACTAATCTCTCTCCCTTTGGACCCAAATGTAAGGGTTTTTCTAGTTTTCTCTTCCTCCCTTCACTTTCCTTCTACCAAGGTTGGACTTTAGTCCTGTTTTAGCCTTCATTGTACAATTTACTTAACATATCTATATATCTATATATATATATATATATATATATATATATATATATATATATATATATATATATATATATATATATATATATATATATATATATATATATACATGTGTGTGTGTATATATATATATATATATATGTATATATATATATATATATATATATATATATATATATATATATACAATGTCTATAAATGTTACTAACATTTCTTTTTCTTCTTGTTGGTAATACCTAAAGTAAAGAGCTAGTTGAATATTTGTAGTAGCATTTCTTTCTGATGATAACGTTTGGAATTAGGTCAGTGATGTACATAGTATGTAAATTGTTGCTTTTTATGTTAGGTAACTACAGGATTGTTTACTTGCTCTTTTATTCTTTCTACTTCTCTCGATTATAGAGGTTTTGTGGGAAGGCACAGGGGTAAGTTTGAGAGAGTTCAGTACTGCATTCTCCCCAGATATTATATTGGTACTAAACTGGAGAAATAATCTTAAGCCTCATAATAGACCTCTCCTTCCTTTGGATACCTCATATTTACTTTCAATTCAATCTGAGTTATGGATAAATTATAGATAAGGTGTGGAAAATATCTTCGTGGAATGTTAGAGGACACCTCAACAAAAATAAAAGAAACCTTTTAATGCACCTCCTCTTAAAATTAGAATCAGATGTTTGTTTTATTCAAGAATCTCATATGGTTAAAGAGGATTGAGAACAGGAAAAAAATAGAAAATGGGTTAAGGATATCATCTCAGCAGGAAATAGTTCCAACTCTAGGGGGGGTAGCTATTATTATTAAAAACTCACTTATTCCCAATATTATAGACAAAGCTTCTGACCAAGAGGGAAGGTGGTGCTACTTAATGTATCTTACCCCACTTCTCCCCAAACCAATCTTAGTTCTAAATCTTTACGATCCATGTTCAGGGCAACATGATTTCATTTTGGTAACTTACATCTTATTTAACTTCCCCAAGTATTATTATCTGCTGGGGGGGAGATTGGAACACAGTAATTGACCCTAAACTTGACCACTCCAGTAGTTCTAAAGCATATAATTCACAGGCCTCCCTTGCTTTGATGGATTTCATTTCAGACTTTGGTCTGATCGACCCTATTTCCTTTGGGGACAATACTCGCATTAACAATAACTACATTTTCTTTCTAGCTGTTATAACTCATGGTGATGTATAGATTTCTTCCTAATCTCTGATTTATTAACAAAGTGGCAGTTAAAATATCTTGTTGATCCAAGGTTTTTCTTAGACCACTCAAAGATTACTCTTATAATAAACTTTGAGCACAGCCCAACAACAATCCCGACAGCCACTAATTGGTCTCTAAATAATAATATTCTTCATAACACATCAGTTATTGATGAAGTTTCCTCAGCTCTAAAAGAATTTAGTACTGACCCTCGCAACACAGACATTTCCTTCGACATTCAATGGGCTGCCTGTAAAACAGTGATCAGAGGATTACTTATACAAAAGGCCTCCTATCTAAAAAAAATAAGGAAAGAAAAAGAGGCTCCACTAATATCTGAATTAGGGATTTGGATGGCAAGCTTCAAATTAACAATACCACAGCTCTGGAAAATTAAATGATAAATAAGCAAAATGAATTATTTGATCTACACCAATCCAAGTACTCCCTGCAAGAACTAAGATATATTACAAATACTCTGAATGGTTACAAGCCCCCCTCTAAGATATTAGCCAGACTAATTGAAAACAAACAGAAATCACCCAGGATAGCCCTTGTTCATTACCAGGACACACTTTATAAATCAGACACACAAATGATTCACTTATTTCATCAATTATATTCAGATATCTATGCAAGGAGCAATCAACAAACCCCAATTCCAGAAACAGAAGGATATCTCAACAATATTACTTTCCCTAAGCTCAATGAAGAACAAAAAAAGATTTTAGTTGCTCCCTCTAGCATTCTACAAATCATCAACACCATAGATAACCTTAAATCAGGGAAAGCTCCAGGTCCTGACGGTTACTCTACTGACTTCTATAAAACTTTTAAAATCATACTTGCTCCTATCTTACTCAATCTAATTGTATATCCCTCAGTGGCATTTCAGACCATACTACTCCCCCAAAACAATCTGGATTTATCAAACGTGAATAACTATAGGCCAATCTCATTAATGAATGTGAACATTAAAAAATTATCCTACTTGTTAGCTGAAAGACTCAAAAAAGTATTTACCTCCTTGATTTCCAAAGAACAGCAGGCTTTATGTCCAAAATACATACATGGGACAATACTTTGACTCTAGAATCGATGATAGGCCTTACCAAGAATGACAAAAACCCAAGATACACAATGATACTAGACGCTTGTAAGGCTTTTGATAGGGTCAACTGGATTTTTTTGTTTATAGTATTATCTTATTTTGAAATTCCTGCTGGGTTCGTTAATCTGATCAAGACTCTATAGTTCATTCACGCGCCTATACATAAATAGGAAATTATCTAAACCAATAAAAATTTCAAATGGTATCAGACAAGGGTGCCCCCTCTCCCCTCTTCTTTTCAGTTTGTATCTTGAACCTCTCTTTCTCTCCATTAGACAAACAACTTACCACTCAATTCCCAAAATACTACATACAAATATAAGTTTGACTGCATTTGCGGATAACCTGAACATTTATTTTGAGCATGCGATATCAGATACAAAAAAATAATGACTACCCTAAACACCTTTGTTCATACCTCTGACTACAAAATTAATCTGAATAAATCCTTCATATTTCCAATCAACCCTGCAGCTCATAAAGAAAACCTCCTCTCAGACTCCCCCTTTAAATTATCGTATTTTTTTCAAATATCTAGGAGTTTGCTTCAACCCCTCTTTCCCCTCTAAAGTTCATTCCAACATTTCCAAATTATGGTCAACTCTCTCCCAAGACCTATACAGATTTCAGCAGTTGAAATTACCCCTACTTTCTTAAACTTCCATCATAAAAATGAATATCCTCCGAAAGCTTTTCTACCACCTTTATGCTTCCTGCTCCTTTATTCCCAACTCTCTCTTCATTAAAATACACACATCTTTTGCAAAATTTATTTGGCATCCAAAATCGGTTAGGGTGTCATATCAGAGACTTACTTTTCCAAAATCCAAAGGAGGTCTCAACATGCCAGACCTTCAGCTTTACTACAGAACTTTGCAAGCAAACAGATTAGCTACTATTGTAAATTACCACCCAAACAGCCCTATGTAGTCCCCCCTTTGGGTTAAAATATGGCACAATCATGCTCTAGAAAATAGTCTAAATCCCAAAGCTCTTCCCTGCCTTAACCCATTGACTCTTAGGCAATTAAAAATCCACCATATACTGAAGTGTAAAATCAAATCCTTCCAAGAGATTTTTAAATCCCTGAAGCTAGACAAGGCTCGTCTTCTATTCCAAACCATTCATCTAAACCCTAATATTTATTTATTTTACATTTGTTTACCAGGATAGTCCGACTGGATACATGTCCATTTTCAGCGGAGGCTCGGGGAGAAAAGCTCCACATAGACAAACTTACATAGAATACACAGAAGTTAGCAAGCTATTGTAAAAACAAAGTGATTATATACAATGGGTTAGTAGTGTTCCCTAGTAGGGACTCACAGTTCTCATGGACAGACAATTAAAAGTAAGAGACATCAGATTGGAAGCAGAGCTTGGTGATGTAGTTACAAGTTATGATAATTGCAGAATATGCTTTTAGTTTATAACTTAATCAGGGTTGGTACATGGGCATAGCCAATTCACTTTGAGATACTGTTTGAGGTTTTTTGAAGAGACTTTTGGAGGATTGTAGGGTTATATAGTTTGGCAACAAATTCCATGTTTTGCCAATGAAGTTGGCAAACAGGGATTCACCAGCAGAGTTATTAGCTTTGTGGGTGTGGACCAGTAGTTTATCGGCTGACCATAGAGATCTTAGGTTGCTATATAGCTTAATAATATTTTTAAGTGAGGGAGTATACTCAGGTTGGTACAACATTTTGTGTGCTATTAAAGAGTTGATTGAATTGAATTAAACTGGGCAGTTCAAGCCACCCTAGTTGTTTAAGGTTCTGGCAGTGGTGAGTTCTATAGATGGCACCAGTGGTGAATCTGGCAATATGATTGTAGCTATGGGACAGCTTACCTAGTTTGGATTTGTTGAGGTTTGAGAGTACAGGCGAGACATGTAAAAGAGTAGAGCGTAGGTGTGATCGGGCAGTTGCAGTCCTAGCCAATGGGCTTAAAAATGTCTTGTTTCTATACAGTGATCCAAGCTTCTTATTGATGGTCTGTATGGTTTTGTTGACCTGCAGGTCAAATTTGAGATTATTGTCTATGATAACTGCTAGAAGTTTGGTGTGATTATCTGTGGAAATAGTGGTACCATTGTTAGATGTGACAAAGAATGAAAGTGTGGCAGATCTACTAGTGGGAGAGAAGAGTAGAAGTTTAGTTTTATTGGGGTTCAGAAGTAGGTGTTGGTTGGTGAGCCAGTTCTCGATAGTGTTAAATGTATTTTGGGTTAAGATTTGCAAGTCAGATGGGCAGGTGGCTGAGTAGATGAGAGTGGAATCATCTGTGTATTAAATACACAGGTGGCTTTAGGGATAGCAGTGTGGAGGTTGTTGATAAAAATAGAGAAGAGTCGTGGACCTAGTATGGACCCTTGAGGGAAATTAAGGGTGAGAGGTAGCTGGCTGGAGAGATTGCCCTGCCATAGTACCGCCTGTTGTCTACCAGTCAGGTAGGACTGGAACCACTGGATAGCAGGCTTGTTGAGGAAATAGATTTTAGTGAAAGAATGAAAAGTTCATGGTTGACCATGTCAAAGGCTTTTGATAGGTCAAGAAAGAGGGCAGAGGTTAGCCTATTGTCATTCCTGTTTTGGTTTATGGCAGTAGTAAAGCAAAGGAGGGCTAAGGTGCTGCTGTGGTATGGCCGGAAACCATGCTGGGAGTCGGATAGTAAGTTATTCTGTGAAAGGTATTGCATTAGTTGCTTGTGTAAACATTTCTCCATTATTTTGGCTAGTGGGGAAAGAATGGCAATGGGCCTATAGTTGGATATGTCTGAGGAGCTACCACCTTTATGGAGTGGGATGACGTGGGATATTTTCCAGAGGGAGGGGATAGCATTTTCGGATAAGGTTCTGTTGATGAGGATAGATATGGGATATGCAATGGCATCTGCAGCTATTTGTAGGTACTCTGCAGGGAGGAGGTTAGCAGGGAGGGTGGTAGGTTTTAGTTTTTTTAGAAGTGTTTTGATAAAACTAGTGGACATTGGTTGGAAGCTAAATTTTGTGTGATTATTAGGTAGATTAGGCATGTGGTTTAAGTTAGAGGGGGTTAGTTGATTTGCTAGGGATTGGATTGTTTCAGTGAAAAAGTTATTAAAGGCACTAGCTATGGTCTCTGGGGAACTATGCGTGTAGATAGCTGGGGTTGAGGTGTTAGGGTGACCTGGACAAAGTAGTTGATTTAAACCTGCCCCGAACATTTGAGGGTTGTTGTGGTGTTTTTGTAGGAGACTTTGGTAGAAGCTTTTTTTATCCAGTAAAATAGATTTTTTTGTATCATTCCTGAGTTGACGATATTTTAGATGGTCAAGTGGGGCTTTGGTTGTTCTTCAGCTGGCCCAGGCTCTGTTTCTAGTTTTGATTTTAGCTTTGGTATCTTTTGTGAGCCATGGTGCTGTATTTGATCTAGTTTTCATTGTACGTGCTGGAGCATGGGAATCAAGGATACTTAGGAATTTAGTGTTAAAGTGATCTATGTCCTCCTCTAATGTTAGATTTTTTAGTTTTGACCAGTCAACTGCTTTTAATTCATTTTGGAATATAGCAGCATCAAAGTATTTCCTGTTTCTAAATGTTTTATATTTGGGCTGGTGAGGGTTTCCTGCCTTATGTTTTATAATGTAGGTTGGGCAATGGTCACTGAGGTCATCAGGGAGAGTACCAGCTGTGTACAGCTGGGGTTGGTTATTAACTAGGATCCATTCTAGGATACTTTCCTTGTTGGTTGGTTTGTTTATCCTAGTGGGAGAGGTTAAGGTCTGTTTAAACCCAGATAAGTTTATATGAGTGGGGGGTGGGGGGGGGTGGGAGCAGGGGTGCCAGTCGGTGTTAAAATCACCAAGAACTATGGTTTCTTGGGGATAGGTAGTAGATAACCAGTAAAGGATATCTTTTAGGGTATTTAGGTTGTTGCCTGGTGGAATGTATGCACAGACGATGTTCAAGTGTTTGTTTTGGTTAATCTGTAGCTTGGTTATGAGGAGTTCCACATTATTGAATTGGGGAGGTTGAATGGTGTCTCTATTAATGGTTAGAGTATTTTTGTAAAGGACTGCTATCCGACCTCCTTTCCTTGTAACACGGTCTAACCAGTGAATATTGTATCCTGGAGGTAGTATCTCATTGTCAGTAGTACTGGGTTTTAGCCAGGTTTCCATAAGACACATAATGTCTGGGGAGTCAGTTGCTAGGAGGGCATGTAGGTTGGGAATCTTATTGTTAATACTTCTAATATTTAGGTGAAATGCTAGGAGGGAACTAGTGGGAGTATTCATGGGTAGCTTGACAGTGGGGGTTATGGTAGGGGAGTGGAAGTTATTGGATGTTGTTGGGCCAGAGTTGGGATGAATGTCTTCATGTGTTATAAGGTTATAGTGACAGGATATTCTGAGCTTTAGGAGTTTGTTTATAAGCTTTATATAGTCTTTGTCTTTAGGATTATGTTTTGTAGCTGTACAGGGGTGGTATTTTATAGAGGGTGGTATATTTGTTGAGCTGGGGAAGGTAACGTGTTTGGTGTTATGTGTGAAGTCTTGGGTGTCTGTTTGACCATTTGGGTAGTGAATACCATGGTTAAGTATTTGTTCGTAGGTAGTGAGATGATAAAATAGAAACAGTATAGGCATTTGGGTAATTAGTGTTTTTTTGCTTGTGTGCATTTTGATGGGGGCGGGCCGAATTTGATGGCTGACTGTGCTAACAGGATGTGGAAGAATGAGAGAGAAGGAAATGGGTTAAGGGGGCAGGATTGCTCAATTATGTCTGAGGTGCTGATTGGTACTTAGCAGGAGGGGAGTGGCAAGGGAGTGGCAAAGTCTGGTTTAAATTTAACACTAGTGGGGGTGGGTGGAATTTGGGGGCAGGGAGAGGAGCGCAGCGAGGGCGACTGGAGCGGGGCTAACACTGACTCTGAGAGTTACCTTGGGCTTTTGGTTTGGTTTGTATGATTGTACGTAAGCAATGTTTTTGACTGTACTTTAATTTGTTTTATTCTTTTTTAATTTTACACCAATTTTCAGGCTAATTTTAATTGGATCCTAGGGGTAAACTAGCAAATGTAGTCAATAAGGAGGGAGAGAAATTACTTTACTAAATTAAAAAGTAAATGCTTGGGAATGGAAGACTGTATGAGTGTAAAGCTGATTCAAAGTAGTATAGCCCAATCTAGTGGCAATTGGCTAGATCCCTTCACTGTTGTTGTGCATATACCACTAAGCCTCAACAGTTTACAAAAAATAAATTGTAGTTCACCTACTACAACTGAAAAGCTGGAGGGAGTCAGGTTCTTGCTTCCCAGAGGTTTTACTTAGTTAAGATAGCCAGCTTCAGTGGAGAAGGTAGAAATTGCTTTATGCAGTGAATCCCAGGTGGGAGGGGGGGGGTCACTCAGGAAAGAAACCCATGCAAACTGAAAAATAAAGGTAAATAAGGCAGAATTAGCGCAAAGGTTACAAGAATGTGAAGTGGAGCGCATGCAAGGAATAGAGCTGGAGAGTAAAATTAATTATATTGCATATATTATAATTAAAATTGATTATAGTGCATTCAGTATCAGCTCTGTAAAACCACAGGCTAAGAGTAGTAACATACAGCCTCTAAGTCCAGTGATAACAGCTGTATACTTCAATGAATACACATAGGATATAATGCACAAAGCAAAGTATGGCTGTTTTAGGACAATAATTCTAGAGCTATGTTATTCAGTATGAACTAACAGTAACATGAACTGTGTTCACTTAGCCCTCTATAAAAGCAATTATAAAGTCCAGCCTGTAAGTCTTCTAAGTACAGTAGCATGCCACAGGAATGCTTACAAATGTAATCAGAACATGAATGACCTCTGCAAAACAGTTAGCAGGATGCCTGTCAGATATTCAACAATTAAAGATCTACCTTCATAAAACAAGATAAAATATAAATAAATAAATAAGTAAATAAATAAATAAGATATAAAAATATCAAGCTAAATAACAACATGAACAGATACAAAATACTATTTGCCGAGTAAAGCACCCTTATCACAAAACGAAGCACAAACAGTTCAAAAATGAGGGGTGCACCATCGACTGCAACAAAATCCACATTAACTGTAAAAACTCCACAATTTATTGACAAAAAGATACACAGACTCCGGAAAGTAAGCGCTTTCATGTCCTTACAACGCTTCTTCAGACTTCAATAAAAACCAAACAATTCACTTAATTAATTATACCTCTCAATTTACAGCTGTGCCTAATTAGTGAAGTTGATAAATCAGCTTGAAAAAGCTAACGTGACATATAAAACTATGATACTCTAAATACAGAAACAGCTGGAACAGCTAAAAAATGTACATGAACAAGGTTCAAATATATATGAAAAATTATATAAAAAACATGGAAATAGAATGTGAATATATATATATAAAAACACACTAATGTTTAAGTGGTTTGGCTGCTAAAAAGGGTTTTAGTGTAATCTTATCATTTAACCCATACTTATGCGCTTGTAGCCTAAGTATCCACTTATTCTCAATCTCCTCAGTATGGTTTCTTATGTTACCTAACCTAGTTGATTTGGTGACCAATTCCAAAACCCTAAATTTAAAACTGTGTTGAAGACCATATTGTATTACATGCTTAGCCAGAGCATTATTGGTGTTTTCTTTATTAATCGCATAAATATGCTCCCTTATGTGTTCACGCAATGTTCTATTAGTCTTGCCAACTTAGAATTGTCTACAAAGTTGGCATTGAGCTACATAAATTAAATCCATGGTCTTACAGTCTGCGTACCCTTTAAATGTGAATGTACGTCCTGTGAACGGGTGTATAAACATGTTGTCATCAGCTATATATTTACATTGATTACAATCATGGCAGGCAAAGGTGCCTATCCTCTGTGACTGAACAAAATTATTGTTGGTCCTTTCATAGCATAACATCCTTCTAAGGGACTTCATGTTTTTATATGCTATGTTGGGTTTATCATCAACTAAGTTCCTAATTCTATCATCCATTGTTAACAATTTCCAGTTATTCTCTATAATGCGCCTAATGTAACAATTCCTATTAGTAAAGGGAATAGTTAACCTATTCTTCGTCCAGGGTTTGGAATCCATGTGTAAAGCATCTACGTCATTCCTAAACATAAAAGGGGTGCCCTTACCTGTTCTATGTATATCACCTTCTACAATAGCTTGATGTATCACAGCTGAATTATAACCTCTTGAGGCAAAATTATCAGCCAATCTGTCTGTTGCTCAAATGCCATTTCTTGAGTTGTTAGCCTGGAGGCCCTCAGTACCTGGTTCTTCATTATGTTAACATGCACATGTCTAGGATGCATACTCCTACGCATATTTATGCGATTAATAAAGAAAACACCAATAATGCTCTGGCTAAGCATGTAATAGAGTATGATCTTCAACACAGTTTTAAATTTAGGGTTTTGGAATTGGTCACCAAATCAACTAGGTTAGGTAACATAAGAAACCATACTGAGGAGATTGAGAATAAGTGGATACTTAGGCTACAAGCGCATAAGTATGGGTTAAATGATAAGATTACACTAAAACCCTTTTTAGCAGCCAAACCACTTAAACATTAGTGTGTTTTTATATATATATATATTCACATTCTATTTCCATGTTTTTTATATAATTTTTCATATATATTTGAACCTTGTTCATGTACATTTTTTAGCTGTTCCAGCTGTTTCTGCTTTTAGAGTATCATAGTTTTATATGTCACGTTAGCTTTTTCAAGCTGATTTATCAACTTCACTAATTAGGCACAGCTGTAAATTGAGTGGTATAATTAATTAAGTGAATTGTTTGGTTTTTATTGAAGTCTGAAGAAGCATTGTAAGGACATGGAAGCGCTTACTTTCCGGAGTCTGTGTATCTTTTTGTCAATAAATTGTGGAGTTTTTACAGTTAATGTGGATTTTGTTGCAGTCGATGGTGCACCCATCATTTTTGAGCTAAATAACAACATGATCAATCTTGGAGACTATCCTCTAATAAAAGTTTACTCACTCTGGGACATACAAAAACACAAAGCTCTCTCACCATTAGAACTTAGAGTTACATTAAAAGTATCTAAAAATATGTTATAATATTGCGACAAATTAGAGAATGTATTACTTCCTTAATACAAGACCTTACAATTCCAGACAAAGACTTCCTTCAGGTTTCTAATCTACTCCATATCCTAGCAAGTAATAAGAATATGTTCTGTCTGGCGAAAGTGGAGCGTCTTCATGGGAAGAAGATGACAGAGAAATCTTTCCTAGACTACCAGTTGCAGCAAACCCAGAAGCACTTCACAAAACCTATTCAGAATCGAATGGATATCATACCAATACCAGGAAAAGGGGTTGGAACAATACAGAACGCCAGAGAGACTCGGGCGATGGACAACATAAGAAAGGTAGATGGACATAACTTACATAGTAATTATGTTGTTAACTTGTCGAGTTATAAACTAGACAAGATAGAACTTTCTGTTTTAGAGAAGGGTTTAAAATTTATACCCACATGCTTACCCAAAAAGTATGAGGTTAAAACTGAATTGTTCCAATTATGCCGAAAAATGCATTTAAAGGAACATTTCTTTAGATTAAATAAAACGACTGAGTTAGATACTAACTGTGATGTTTTACTTTCACTAGATAGTGAAATAGAAAGTGAAGAAAGCTTTTATTCATGTGCATCGGGTAGTGAAGAGGAAAATAATGCTTATGACTTATTAAATACACATATGCTTAAAGATAATAACTATTTTTTACCTCCATGTAAAAATTCTAATATAGTACGATTTGAATCTCTATTGAATACAATGCTGAAAAGGAAATAGAGGGCTTTATGAATAAAAAGCATACTTATAATTTAACAAAATTGAATGGGAAAAGTTGCAACAACTGAGTAAAAACTGTAATATAGTTTTTAAACAAGCAGATAAGGGGGGAAAATTAGTTATATTAAATTCTCATGATTACTATGGTATGTGTATGCAACATTTAGATAACAACAATGTATATTGTAAAACTAACATTAGTCAGTTACGTCAGGCAGAAAAGGATTTTGAAAAATTATTACAGAAAGGTGTGAGATTACACTATCTGAGTCAAATGGATATAAATAGAAAAATAAATGTAAAGAACAGAAAAATTGCAAAATTCTTTTGCCTACCTAAAATTCATAAAGATTTGAACCGACCGCCTGGTCGGCCTATTGTGTCAGCTTTTGGATATTTTACTTATAATCTTTGCATCATGTTACATGAAATACTGATAAAGAAAGTTCTGTTATTACCTTCTTATATACAAGATTCATATGATTTTCTAAGGAAAATTAAAGATATATATTGGGGTGAGAACATGTACTTTATTACGGTGGATGTAGAGAGTCTCTACACCAACATTTCACATATTTTGGGTTTGGAAGCCATAAAATTCTTTTTGAATGATAGTCCTAAAACATATTATGTTTTGGAATTGGTGGAATTCTGCTTGAAAAATAATTTTTTTGAATTTAATGGCACTGTTTATAGACAAGTTACAGGTACTGCTATGGGGGCAGCGTGCCAGCCTATGCTAACCTGTTTATGGGGCTATTTGAAAATGAACATCTTTATAGGTTGCCTTTCTTTCAAAATAATGTTCTAAGGTATTTTAGATTTATTGATGACTTAATTTTCATCTGTCATGGTGATTGGGATACATCAGATAATTTCATTGATGAATTAAATAATAACAGATTTGGTATAAAATTTAGTGATATACAAAAGGGAAATCAGGTTAATTTTTTGGATATTTCGCTTAAGGGCAATAATGGCTTTCCCATATATACTAGCATTCATAGAAAATTTGATGAAATAAGCTGGAAAATGTGGGAGATAGTTGCCATCCCCATACGTTGTCAGCCATCCCCTATGGGGAATTCTTGAGAATAAAAGACTCAATTCTGATATTGATATGGCTTTTAGGAGGCCTATAAAGTGGCTGAGATATTCAAAATTAGAGGGTATAACCCAGATAATGTAGAAAATAGTTTATATAGAGCCTTTAAACAGAGTAAAGGCACTATTAGACAAAATAACTATGAAGGTAACAATAAATATGAGACTGAACAGGAGAGAATGTTTTTTGTTACAAAGTACACTAACTTCTCTATGATTGGTAATAAAATCATTATGGAATATTGGAACTTTATTAAAAAAGATATAGCATCACTAAAAAATATAAAATTAATGACATCATATAGAAAGGGGAAAAGTATACAGGACTTTCTGATACACAGCATTTATAAAAAGCCCTGTACTAATGGATTAAATGTTGTGAAGAATTTGGGAACATTCCCTTGTGGAAAGTGTGCCATATGCAAACATGTTGTAAATGAAGTGAATAAAATAAATGGTAAAATTTTTGTTACAAAAGGCAAATATACATGTATAAGTAAAGGTGTTGTGTATGTCATATTTTGTGATTGTAATAAATACTATATTGGAGAAACAAAAAGAATGTTAGCAGATAGGATAAAAGAACATATTAGAGATGTTAAAAATAATAAAATTACTAGCCCTATTGCTGAGCATTTTAACTCTGCACACCATGGAAATATTGAGAATATAAAAGTGTCTGTTTTGGAACATGTTCCATTATATTATAATGATGTTGATAGGCAAAAAAATATGTTAAGACAAAAGGAATGCATTCTGATTATGAAATTTGGGACTTTGTACCCACATGGAATGAACAGAGAATGTAACTGGCAATGTCTTGTTTAAGACTATGACTTTAAATATATCTAATGCATGTGATTTGATAGTTTAATTATGTAATTGATTAATTACTTGTTTTTTGTATATATTGCAAGTGTTTTATGAGTTTTACTGTTTTACTCTGTAAAGGCTGTTGGCCGAGGCGCTAGAGAAAGAACTGTTCAACGAAATAAATTTTATTGGAAGGTAGAGCTGGGACTCACTGATAGTCTTTGTTGTTTATATAATAAGAATATGTTATCCCTTTCTCGTAAACTCATAAACACAATTCAATTTCAGGGGGATTTGGTATATGCGAAATACTGGGATCAACAAGGTATTACCCAATTAGATGAACAAAAATTAGAAGCCATTAAATCTACACTATTATACTCCCCTTTCAAAAAGCTTACTTACACACAATTTATGATTAACAATAATTTATATTTCACTCCCACACATCTAAACAAATTTAACCCTAACATATCCTCTGCTTGCCCCTGCTGTTCCTTCCCCCATGCTGACATCCTTCATATAATCTGGTTTTGCTGCTACTCTAAAAGCATCTGGTGTGCTGTAAAGGTGAGACTCGACAAGATGGGCTATCACAAATCAACCCTTTCATGAGAGATGTCACTATTACATATTACTAATCTCAAACTTTCAAAATTGAAACTTCATATCCTAATAACACTCTGTCTACTAGTTAAAATTCTACATTTCTAAACACTGGCTAGATCGCTCTAAAATGTCCTGAGGTGGGTTCAGGAATATGGCTGTTAAATATATCAATTCTCATAAGCTCATAATTACTAAAGCTGGTAAACACACTTGCTTCCAGAACTTCTGGAATGACATATTTGAGCTTCTGGTTGACAATTAACTTTTGTTATTTTGAATGGATATTTTAATACCATAGGCTTATCCTGTCTATGTTGCTTTTTTCTGCACCTTAACTTCCTATGACTTTTATAGTCCACTCACCTTTGTAGCTTAAGATTATTACACATGGGGTTTCTACCATATCTCATACTCTACATATTAAACTGAGGCTTTAACATTCGGACTAGTTACAGTACCTACCCACCTACATTTTTGCTGTTCTTTCTCTCAGTATGATTATTTCCTGGGTTGGAAACACTTCTAGGCAGCACTTTTGTAGATATTGTAAATATGTTGTATTTTTATTTTTATTATTATTTGGATGATATCTGCTGTATAATGTCCTTTTCCAAACTTCAAGTGTTCTGTCTATGTTATGTTTCTTAAAGCAAAACGAATAAAAATTTATATTTGAAAAAAAAAAAGCCATCATGGTAAGTATAACATTTTCATCTGGACATTCCATTGCATTGCACGAAAGTTAAATCAGCCATATTCCCATTGTCAGTACAAGGATCTTCTAGTGAAATTGAAGGCCTCAAATATGTTTAATTTCCACTTTTCATATAATGCCAGGTTAGTACTGTTATATTCTGTACCTGTACTGCCTTCTTGGCTTTGAACAGAAGTTATATAAACGCATTTTAACAAAAGATGAATATAACTTTTAGTAACGTGGACTACTAGGGTGCAAATGTTAATTCAAGGCTGTGTTTTTGAAAAATGTTGACATCTTTTCCTGATAACCTATATGGGTATTCAGTTGTACACTGAACTTGTGTTTTTTAGCTGGAAATGTATTCATTTATTTCCATTATTATTGACCAGGAATGTCCAGCTGGGAAGTCCCTGTTTTTATTGGAGTCTTGGAAAGAAAAGCTCCAGAAACAATAAAGTCCATAGAGTCAGTAAACATCTGCGCCATATTTTTAAATGTTATCAGACAACATACGATGTGATTCTGAGTAATGTGAATTGAGACAATAATATCTGTCTAATATATACAGCAAATACTAGATTTGTACAGTACTGATTGTAAAGCTATTTGAAAACATAGTGATGAAATGTATGTCAGAAAACAACAAATGAAGAAAAACATGTCTTAACCTATAACTAGAAAAACCGATACTGCATTGCTAGTTTCTAGTGAGTTAATTTCTAAAAGCATGGCATGCTTATTTATTCTTCGATTCCCTACTTAACCTGTGTTGGGTCACGGGGAGCTGAAATCTACCTCAGTAGGTAAAAGGCATAGAAGCTCATCCTGAATGGAGTAACAACCCATCACAGGATGTATGCACACACACACACACACACACACACACACACACACACACACACACACACACACACACACACACACACACACACACACACACACCCTATCTGACATGCACAAAACACACACACATACACATACACACACACACACACACACACACACACACACACACACACACACACACACACACACACACACACACACCTTATCTGACACGCAAAACACACACGCATGCATGCAGACACACACACACACACACACACACACACACACACACACACACACACACACACACACACTACACACATGAGGACAATATAGAGACTCATGATTTCACTAATGGCATGTTTTTGTGATGTGGCAGAAAACAGAAACACTCACCAAAAGCCTTTATAAACACAGGGAGCATACCTCTCAGCTGTCCAGATTTTTACAGAATGTCCAGATTTTTGCCCCATATTTTTGGTCTGTTCCTCATAAAATTTGTTGTTTTCTGGATTTTTGTGGCAAATCACTGAGAATTCAATTCATTAAATAATGACAGGCATTTGAGTTTCAGACATCATATCTTTCAGAAAACGTTTGGTAACACATGATCATTTCTTCTAGCAACTTTCTAAGTTTATCAGAGCAATATTTAAAAATTGTCCCTATTTTTGGTGCTTTGTCCCCCCATTACTTTTGGCTTTGTCCAGATTTTTTGTGCTAAGAGGTTGAAAACTATGAAAGGGAGTATTTGTCGACTTCTTTGCAGAGATATCTCTACCTTTCTGTGCCTGCTCTGGTTTTCACCAGGTGCTCTGGCTTCCTTTTACAACCCAAAAACATGTTGTAGGTGAACTACTGATGGTCTAATGTGGTCATAGTGACACGTGTGAACTTCAATACCTTGTGTCCATTGAGTGTTGGGACAAGCTGTGGCTCTCTTGTGACTCCACATTGAATTAAATAATCAGAGAATGAATGAATGCATGAATGAATGGATGACACATATTCCTAATAAATATTCTGCAAAAATAACAAGGGATGTGAAATAACTTTTCAGAAAGAACAGTGAAGGGAAAATATGACTAATGCAACTACCATCTACAAAGGCTTGCAAAGGACGATTAGCAAATTAGTACTACAAATTAAATCTATATTACTAAAAACAATGTAAGATAGTAATTTTGCCTGGGAAACAGTTTTCAATATGAAGTAATAAGGTAGTAAGTCACATCCCACTGATAATTTCATTGTACCTGTAGATATTTTTCCAACATGACTTGAAGACGTTCATTAAAGGGATAGATTCTCAGAAAGTTTTTTTTCTTTCTTCCAGAGTCAGCTGGCATACAAAGTAAGGTAAGGAGATCCATTTTTATTCTTTTCTGTTGGTGGTGCTTTTACTGTCTGGTTGTTTTAAGTATTAGCTGAAGGAGGACACTTGGGAATGAAAAGGAGTTACCATCCAAATGGGTGCTAAATAAAAACAATTTGCTGGTTAAACATAACCGTTTGGGATTACACATACCTATGCAGTGTTGTGTTATATAGTATGTCTTACACCTGATCTATCCTTTCATAAATCAGGCTGAAGTAAGCAGTTATGTGTTCTGCAGTAATGTTGTACAAAAGCTCTACCCACTTGTACAATCCATTTGTGGGTTAGTGACTGGTGTAATGGCTAAGATGTTTATTTCACAGAAACAAAGTATAGGGTTTGAGTCTCCCTCTTTGAGGAAAATTTGTTAAGCTTGAAATGGCCCACACAATGGCAGTTTGCCTAGAACTTATCTATGAATCTCCACCAGCTTGAAGAAAGCAGTGGTATATCCTGCAGGAATATCTTATGAACATCTGCCGTATTGTAAGCCAGTTTGACCTTAACGAGTAATGGAAACAGTTGGTTAGTGAGAACTGTAGTTTAGTTAGATGATGCTTAAAAAGTGTTAGCAAACAGGGTAAACACATACTCACAGCAGATAACAGAGCACTATGAAACAGAATCTACATAGATTTTGGTAAGTTTTAGACTCAATATTCATGCATATGTCTGTCAAACCATATCAACCTGTTAGTGATCAGATTAACTGATTTTGCTGACATTTTGCCCACAGTTGTTGACATACCCAAAAAGATTAAGCTAATGCAGTCTTTTGATATGTTGAAGACACTGAAACTTAACTTGTACCAAACAATGATGGCAGAATGGCAGTGATTTTGGTTCTTGCTTGAGAAGAGCATAGATTTAATTTTAAGAGTGTTAAGATGATGACCAATCATTTGAAGCCAAGAATGCAGGGAACAAAAACTGGATTGCAGTTTGATATTAACCAGGGTGATCAAATTATTTGCAAGAAGAATTCAAAGATTCATCGCAGCATTGAGCCAGTTCTGCTTCTTCAGAATGAAAAACCATGCCATTTACAAAGACAATAAAAAGGAATAGCATACTAGCAAGCTCTAAGGACTGCAATAGTAACAGGAAGCATTAGTAGGGTAGCTCTATTCCACCTGACCAGGTGCTGTCCATTTCAGCTAACTTTTGAACCATTTAGCCATTTAGTAGTGCTAAGAGAAAGACCATAGCAACTTAATGTCCTGAGAAGCATAGCATAGTTAACAGAATCAAACACTTTGGACTGATCCAAAAAATGATCTAATTATTGAGCCATGATGTAGTTGGCCATGATGCCTACAACAGGGTACGGTTGTATCGGGGCCATTATTTGGTCTGAAATCATATTGTGAGGTCAAGATAAGGTTGTATCTACTTATTTACTGAAGTAAATGTGAATGACTGTTCTTTCCCAGAATTTTGGATAAAATAGAAATAACACAACTATGGGACCATATCTGTTTAATGGAACCAAGGTTCCTCTTTTATAGAGCAGACAAGATGTTCTTTTCCTTCTGGAACAAGCACCTCTTTTATAGATCTGTTATTAGTCATAACGAGTAAGCAGAAATTTAAAAGTTCAGGGAAAAGGTCGTCAACTAAAACTGAGACAACTTTCAACTGCTGCAATTATTTGTTATGGAATGTCTTATGGGACTGTATAATGTTCCTTGTTATTACTTGTCAGTAAAGTGTAGAAATTAGTATGTATTTTTTTTCCCTAGCACAAATCTGCCATTAAGTTTATTATTCTTGCTGCTTTCTGTTGGACCCTATTCAGCACACCAATATCCCTACAGTTACATGATTTGAGGAACTATACGCTGTAACGCTGTACTCCACATGTGGTCTAATCATTGCAATATGCAGTTGTAGAATAACATACCTGTTCATTGGGTCTGTGCAACTCAAGTCACCTCCCAGCAGTGTTAGCTTTTGAAACTGCCCTGTCACACTGCATCCAGTGTTTCAGAGATGTTATTCAAACACTCAGATTGTTTATTGTTTAGCTTTATGCTACTTTCACACCTCAGGCTATACTTAGCACACAGTTATTACATTTCAAACGTAGCATTTCACATTTACACAGAATTTCTGTTTGCATGCTTTTTTCCAGTCATTTAATTGCATCATACCTCTAGATATTTTTATCCATCATACTGTATACTTCTTAGGTTTGTATCAAAACAAATTCACTTTAGTCTCAATGACATCCTGCAGAGACAACAAATAATGCTGGATTCAAACTGGTCTCTATGTTACATCACTGACTGCACTGATTTTATCTGTTAGCACCCATCTGTAATTGATTTCTGTGTCCTTTGCTACAATAATCTCTTTAAAAAAATATATACATATACCCTGTTCATAAATAATTCACTTATATGCTCTAGTAATAATTTAGTTAACAGCTCATAGACATATATATATAATATTTTTTAATTTATAATAGACTCTTTATATATATTTTTCACATACATCGTTACTGAGTTTAATTGATTAGCATAATATATTTTTTCATATAAGTGCTCTCTGAGGTAATATTTCCACTCTTGTTTTACTATCCTAACTAGAGTGTTCCTTGGGATATATTGTCATATATAAAAATATTGGTTTCAGAATTTTTTTGTTATTTTTTGATATTTCATTTTTATAGGTAGTTGGAAAGTAAATATTATGATGTTCAATCGTCATACCATTTTATAATTTTTTCATTTTTTCACTTTTCTAACTTTGACACTAGCAATATGAACTTTATCGCTTTCTTGGCTTTTTTACATCTTGCTGTCAGTACAGTTTGGGTTCAGTATGGTCCGATGAGTGAAGCACCAGCATTATTATGCTCAGATATATTAAACTGTTGCTCTCTATATATTTTGATTTATGAGTTTCACAAACGTAACAGGTATTTCTAGTATAAATTCTGATTACTATTGCTTATTAAACATTTTTACACATGGGATGTTGAATTTAGGCATTCTACAGCACGATTATGTAGAATGCATTATTTAAGAGTGCATGAACGCTACAGCCTTTGTTTAGTATGTAACAAGTTTGAATTTCAAGCATGTTTTAATATAACTTCTGACTTAATATTGATTTATATCTAACAAATGCACTTATTTTGTATATGCATACTGTTACATCGTTTTATTGATATGCGATGTTTCATTGTTGATACGCGATGTTCTTAAGGTAGATGAATACAGGCATTTTGTTTCACAAGATGTTCACCTTAGAAGGCGTACTGTTTGATTCGTTAGACTTTTTAAAACTATACTTGCATATACTGTTTGTTAATGAATTAATGAATTAATTATCCTTACATGTTCTATTTTATATATAGAGCATGATCATTTAGGTTTATGTTGGTTTTTTATAAATAATATTGTTGTTTAATGTTTTATTTCCAAATAGATTTGGATACTATGTTCGTACCTTTTTAATTTTGGAAGACGCATTTTTGAGCTGTCTTCTCAATACATTCTATATTTCAATAGTTGATGATGAATGTCTTAATTGTGTACATCTTAACTGTCTACATTTTAAAGTGGCAAGTTTTACATTATGAATCACTGACTATTTGAAGATGAGATTCGGGTATGGTTTTGTATATATTAAATTTATATTTGGGTTCATTGTTGAGCCGATTTTTATATACTACATTTGTTTCATTACCAATACTGCAGCGGATGCTTAGTTAGTTGTTTTATTAGAGTTTTAATTATTGCATCAGCCTAGATTTGTCTAACCTTTAAAACAGGTTTTTACAACTCTATGTCAGTTTATTATTTATGTATCGGGGTTTACATTAGTAGTATTTATATGCGCTTTTAGCATTTTTTAGATTTAGTTTGGTATGATGTTATAAATATATGGAGTGTTATTAGATCTAAGCTATTTGTTCATTTGGATTTGTGCTTTTTCTGGCCGTCACCAGCAGGTCTGTTGGTTTGCTCCAAACTTCCACTGCTACTTCAAAGAACAGCTGTTGTTAATTATATTATTAACTAATGATTATTTTGTTTTTTTGGCTTGCGCGCCAAAAATTTCTGTATATAAGAAGGCAAGTTTTTAATGTTAAATACACCTGAAGAAGCGTAGTCCAACTACGTGAAAGCGCTTGTGTGTTCTTATGGCTCAATAAAAGATTTTATATTTATTCAAGTTTTCCATGTGGGGACTCCTGTTGGAATCTGATATCATCAGCTCTTTAAAAAAATCTTAGCTACAGATACACCTAAATACTACAGTTTTCCTAATAACCTCCAAAAGTGTCCTGATTCCAATGCCTTACTTAAAGCTACACAAATAACATTAAACAATAAATTTATGCTAGTTTATGCTCTAACTCAGTGGCAGAAATGTATGTAATTTGTGTTAATTATTGTATTGGAAGAGATGGCTTACTGTAAAATTGCTTTTTTTCCCCGCCAATACACCATTTTCCCAGAATTAATTAGTATCTGAAGGTAGCTGCCACCAAAATAAAGACTGTTCCTGATTTTTTTTTCAAATAAATGCATCTGTTGCACAATTAGTTTTGTTAAACTAGTATTTGATGAGTTGTGTTTCCGTGATTAGAAAATGCAAACTGAGAGAAAATGGTAAATGAATAAGTAACAGACAAATGTGACTCTCTAGATATACTGAAGAAGGCAGGATCAATAAAGATTGTTTTCCTGGCAAGAGGAACATGAGTTGGAGAAAGCAATATCGTTCACGAGCAATGCTGCAATATACCATCAAGAGACGTTAAGATATCCTTCAGCATTTACAAGGGATCAACGCTGCAATATACCAGCAAGAGACGTTAAGATATCCTTCAGCATTTACAAGGGAGCAACACTGCAATATACCAGCAGGAGACGTTAAGATATCCTTCAGCATTTACAAGGCAGCAATGCTGCAATACACCAGGAAGAGAGTCAAGATATCCTTCAGCATTTACAAGGGAGCAAAACTGCAATATACCAGGAACAGACGTTAAGATATCGTTCAGCATTTACAAGGAAGCAATGCTGCAATATACCAGCAAGAGAAGTTAAGATATCCTTCAGCATTTACAAGGAAGCAATGCTGCAATATACCAGCAAGAGAAGTTAAGATATCCTTCAGCATTTACAAGGGAGCAACGCTGCAATATACCAGCAAGAGATGTTAAGATATCCTTCGGCATTTACAAGGAAGCAACGCTGCAATATACCAGCAAGAGAAGTTAAGATATCCTTCAGACTTTACAAGGGAGCAATGCTGCAATATACCAGCAAGAGATGTTAAGATATCCTTCAGCATTTACAAGGGAGCAATGCTGCAATATACCAGCAAGAGAGGTTAAGATATCCTTCAGCATTTACAAGGGAGCAATGCTGCAATATACCTGCAAGAGAAGTTAAGATATCCTTCAGCATTTACAAGGAAGCAACGCTGCAATATACCAGCAAGAGAAGTTAAGATATCCTTCAGCAGTTACAAGGGAGCAACGCTGCAATATACCAGCAAGAGATGTTAAGATATCATTCACCATTTACAAGGGAGCAACGCTGCACTATACCAGCAAGAGACGTTAAGATATCCTTCAGCATTTACAAGGCAGCAATGCTGCAATATACCATCAAGAGATGTTAGGATATCCTTCAGCATTTACAAGGAAGCAACGCTGCAATATACCAGCAAGAGAAGTTAAGATATCCTTCAGCATTTATAAGGGAGCACTGCTGCAAAATACCAGCAAGAGACGTTAAGATATCCTTCAGCATTTACAAGGGAGCAACGCTGCAATATACCTGCATAGAGAAGTTAAGATATCCTTCAGCATTTACTAGGGAGCAGCACTGCAATATACCAGCAAGAGACGTTAAGACATCCTTCAGCATTTACAAGGCAGCAATGCTGCAATATACCAGCAAGAGACATTAAGATATCCTTCAGCATTTACAAGGGAGCAATGCTGCAATATACCAGCAAGAGACGTTAAGATACCCTTCAGCATTTACAAGGGAGCAACACTGCAATATACCAGCAAGATACATTAAGATATCCTTCAGCATTTACAAGGGAGCAACCCTGTGATATACCAGCAAGAGAAGTTAAGATATCCTTCAGCATTTACAAGGGAGTAATGCTGCAATATACCAGCAAGAGACGGTAAGATATCCTTCAGCATTTAAAAGGGAGCAACGCTGCAATATACCTGCAAGAGAAGTTAAGATATCATTCAGCATTTACAAGGGAGCAACGCTGCAATATACCAGCAAGAGAAGTTAAGATATCCTTCAGTATTTACAAGGGAGCAACACTGCAATATACCAGCAAGAGATGTTAAGATATCCTTCAGCATTTACAAGGGAGCAACGCTGCAATATACCAGCAAGAGACGTTAAGATATCCTTCAGCATTTACAAGGCAGCAACGCTACAATATACCAGCAAGAGAAGTTAAGATATCCTTCAGCATTTACAAGGGAGCAATGCTGCAATATACCAGCAAGAGATGTTAAGATATTGTTCAGCATTTACAAGGGAGCAATGCTGCAATATACCTGAAAGAGAAGTTAAGATATCCTTCAGCATTCACAAGAGAGCAACACTGCAATATACCAGCAAGAGACGTTAAGATATCCTTCAGCATTTACAAGGAAGCAACGCTGCAATATACCAGCAAGAGACGTTAATATATCCTTCAGCATTTACAAGGCAGCAATGCTGCAATATACCAGCAAGAGACGTTAAGATATCCTTCAGCATTTACAAGGGAGCAACACTGAAATATACCATCAAGAGATGTTAAGATATCCTTCAGCATTTACAAGGGAGCAACGCTGCAATATACCAGCAAGAGACGTTAAGATATTCTTCAGCATTTACAAGGCAGCAACGCTGCAATATACCATCAAGAGAAGTTAAGATATCCTTCAGCATTTACAAGTTAGCAACGCTGCAATATACCAGCAAGAGACCTTAAGATATCCTTCAGCATTTACAAGGGAGCAACGCTGCAATAAACCAGCAAGAGATGTTAAGATATCGTTTAGCATTCACTCGGGAGCAACGCTGCAATATACCAGCAAGAGACGTTAAGATATCCTTCAGCATTTACAAGGCAGCAATGCTGCAATATACCAGCAAGAGACGTTAAGATATCCTTCAGCATTTACATGGGAGCAATGCTGCAATATACCAGCAAGAGATGTTAAGATATCCTTCAGCATTTACAAGGGAGCAATGGTGAAATATACCAGCAAGAGACGTTAAGATATCCTTCAGCATTTACAAGGCAGCAACGCTGCAATATACCATCAAGAGATGTTAAGATATCCTTCAGCATTTACAAGCAGCAAAGCTGCAATATACCATCAAGAGACGTTAAGATATCCTTCAGCATTTACAAGGGAGCAATGCTGCAATATACCAGCAAGAGACGTTAAGATATCCTTCAGCATTTACAAGGGAGCAATGCTGCGATATACCAGCAAGAGAAGTTAAGATATCCTTCAGCATTTACAAGGGAGCAATGCTGCAATATACCAGCAAAAGATATTAAGATATCCTTCTGCATTTACAAGGGAGAACGCTGCAATATACCAGCAAGAGACGTTAAGATATCCTTCAGCATTTACAAGGGAGCAACGCTGCAATATACCAGCAAGAGAAGTTAAGATATCCTTCAGCATTTACAAGGGAGCAACAGGGCAATATACCAGCAAGAGACGTTAAGATATCCTTCAGCATTTACAAGTTAGCAATGCTGCAATACACCAGCAAGAGACGTTAAGATATCCTTCAGCATTTACAAGGGAGCAACGCTGCGATATACCAGCAAGAGAAGTTAAGATATCCTTCAGCATTTACAAGGGAGCAATGCTGCAATATACCAGCAAAAGACATTAAGATATCCTTCTGCATTTACAAGGGAGCAACGCTGCAATATACCAGCAAGAGACGTTAAGATATCCTTCAGCATTTACAAGGGAGCAACGCTGCAATGTACCAGCAAGAGAAGTTAAGATATCCTTCAGCATTTACAAGGGAGCAACAGGGCAATATACCAGCAAGAGACGTTAAGATATCCTTCAGCATTTACAAGTTAGCAATGCTGCAATACACCAAGAGACGTTAAGATATCCTTCAGCATTTACAAGGGAGCAACGCTGCAATATCCCAGCAAGAGAAGTTAAGTTATCCTTCAGCATTCACAAGGGAGCAACACTGCAATATACCAGAAGAGAAGTTAAGATATCCTTCAGCATTTAAAAGTTAGCAATGCTGCAATATACTAGCAAAAGACGTTAAGATATCCTTCAGCATTTACAAGGGAGCAACACTGCAATATACCAGCAAGAGACGTTAAGATATCCTTCAGCATTTACAAGTTAGCAATGCTGCAATACACCAGCAAGAGACGTTAAGATATCCTTCAGCATTTACAAGGGAGCAACGCTGCAATATCCCAGCAAGAGAAGTTAAGTTATCCTTCAGCATTCACAAGGGAGCAACACTGCAATATACCAGAAGAGAAGTTAAGATATCCTTCAGCATTTAAAAGTTAGCAATGCTGCAATATACTAGCAAAAGACGTTAAGATATCCTTCAGCATTTACAAGGGAGCAACACTGCAATATACCAGCAAGAGATGTTAAGATATCCTTCAGCATTTACAAGGGAGCAATGCTGCAATATACCAGCAAGAGAAGTTAAGATATCCTTCTGCATTTACAAGGCAGCAATGCTGCAATATACCAGCAAGAGACGTTAAGATATCCTTCAGCATTTACATGGGAGCAATGCTGCAATATACCTGCAAGAGATGTTAAGATATCCTTCAGCATTTACAAGGGAGCAACGGTGCAATATACCAGCAAGAGCCGTTAAGATATCCTTCAGCATTTACAAGGCAGCAATGCTGCAATATACCAGCAAGAGACGTTAAGATATCCTTCAGCATTTACAATGGAGCAACGCTGCAATATACCAGCAAGAGAAGTTAAGATATCTTTCAGCATTTACAAGGGAGCAATGCTGCAATATACCAGCAAGAGACGTTAAGATATCCTTCAGCATTTACAAGGGAGAAACACTGCGATATTGTAGCAAGAAAAGTTAAGATATCCTTCAGCATTTACAAGGGAGCATTGCTGCAATATACCAGCAAAAGACATTAAGATATCCTTCTGCATTTACAAGGGAGCAACGCTGCAATATACCAGCAAGAGACGTTAAGATATCCTTCAGCATTTACAAGGGAGCAACGCTGCAATGTACCAGCAAGAGAACTTAAGATATCCTTCAGCATTTACAAGGGAGCAACAGGGCATTATACCAGCAAGAGACGTTAAGATATCCTTCAGCATTTACAAGTTAGCAATGCTGCAATATACCAGCAAGAGACGTTAAGATATCCTTCAGCATTTACAAGGGAGCAATGCTGCAATATACCAGCAAGAGAAGTTAAGTTATCCTTCAGCATTCACAAGGGAGCAACACTGCAATATACCAGAAGAGAAGTTAAGATATCCTTCAGCATTAACAAGTTAGCAATGCTGCAATATACTAGCAAGAGACGTTAAGATATCCTTCAGCATTTACAAGGGAGCAACACTGCAATATACCAGCAAGAGATGTTAAGATATCCTTCAGAATTTACAAGGGAGCAATGCTGCAATATACCAGCAAGAGAAGTTAAGATATCCTTCTGCATTTACAAGGTAGCAATGCTGCAATATACCAGCAAGAGACGTTAAGATAGCCTTCAGCATTTACAAGGGAGCAACGCTGCAATATACCAGCAAGAGACGTTAAGATAGCCTTCAGCATTTACAAGGCAGCAACACTGCAATATACCAGCAAGAGACATTAAGATATCCTTCAGCATTTACAAGGGAGCAACACTGCAATATACCAGCAAGAGACGTTAAGATATCCTTCAGCATTTACAAGGCAGCAATGCTGCAATATACCAGCAAGAGAAGTTAAGATATCCTTCAGCATTTACAATGGAGCAACGCTGCAATATACCAGCAAGAGACGTTAAGATATCCTTCAGCATTTACAAAGGAGCAACACTGCAATATACCAGCAAGAGATGTTAAGATATCCTTCAGCATTTACAAGTTAGCAACGCTGCAATATACCAGCAAAAGAAGTTAAGATATCCTTCAGCATTTACAAAGGAGCAACACTGCAATATACCAGCAAGAGATGTTAAGATATCCTTCAGCATTTACAAGTTAGCAACGCTGCAATATACCAGCAAAAGAAGTTAAGACAGGTGCGGAGAATGACAGGTGGATGGATAGTAAACTGACCAAAATAAAGGACTTCAGGAAAGAAAGGTACATGTCTATATCAGCTATTTCCCTGGTACAAAAAGCGATGCTAGTATTGTTAATTTATAGACTTAGACCTCAGAATGATCTTAGAGGAAAGTGGTGTTTCCCTTAGGGAGGGTCATTGAATAAGTGATCAGTTCTAGGTCCTTTAGTTTCACTTACAGTCTTGGGAAGGTTATGGAAAATATTTTAAGCATAACCTACTGCAGTTTCACATGGCTAAGAACATGGCAACTCAGAATAGCTGTTTTTTTGTCAAATGTGGTACATTTATATGAATTGTTGTCACTGAGGTAAGACATATGTTGGCATTAGCTATACCTTATCATAATAACTCACAAGAATTTGTCTGGGAAATAAAAACGCGAGAGGTTGAGTCCAACATGATGATGAGAATTAGAAA
>NC_056751.1:774823686-774946186 GCF_019279795.1 Protopterus annectens
CATCAACACATTTCTTGTTCTTCTGAAAGCCTTCTTGTTTATAAAGTATTACTGAATGATGGAGGCATAATTAATGCTTCTATTTTCCCAGATTCCTTCAATATCCAAAAATGTATTACAAAGTCAATGCAAAAAAAAAAAATCACTGGACCTGTTTGCATCATAATGTTGTGCATTTGGATTGTGGAGTTTTTACATAGTCCATTTGGACTTTAGATAAATGGGCAAACAAACTTTACATCTGAAAGTGTGCCATTGACTTCTTTGCTGACTGCCTTCTTATCTTACTTGCCTGAGAAGACAGAAATCGTGTGATTATATTCTGTTTACTGAGAATCTGGAACTGACAGGTAGCATTTTAAGTGCAGGTTCCAGGAACTCTGGTAGCCAGAGAGAATGTGTATGTCTTGTGTTCTATAGGCAGTATTGAACAAAGCTTTGATGACTTATGTATAGCTGTGGTGCTTTTGAGGATGCCCATTTTTCTGGAGTTTTTTTTTCTTTTTGCTTTTAGAACGATGAGTCATCTTTTAGTCAGGGACCTATTAAGAGAAGTTCTGTTCATTTCAACGTGTTGCCTGGCAACAATCTGTGTAAAGCTCACAGCCCCTTTCGTACTTGGAAAACGCACATAAAGAGAAGGTAGCAACCATCTTTATCTCTGCGTTTATGTATTTCTCATGGCTTAATAGTTGAAACATGCCCCATACGCTGGTACTTCACAATGGAATGAAACATTTTGTCAGGCTAAATGAAATCATTGAGGAGAACGTGCTCCGGATTAATTTTAAACTTATAGTAAATGTCTTTCCCTTTATCTGTCAGAATATTTTTGTGTAATAGAATTGTATGCATATGGTCCTTGTATTTCCCTTAATCCCTCACAAGGGCTTTCCCTAATAGAATGTTATAAAAATGCATTCATTCCTTTAATCCACCAGAAAGTTCTTAAATAGAATTTTAAACATACTGCACGTGCTCTTCTCAACTGACATGACAAGTAGTTCAAATGCATGACTACAAAGTAACAAATTCAAGATTTGAAGAAAATAAAATCAATATGGGGATGAGATGGGCTACAGGTTCAACATCTATCATTTTTATGCTATTTCCAAATGGCTGAAGTGGAATATCTCTGTGTTGTATATTGCCTCTGTGTTGTAACTATATTAAAACCTCAGATGAAATAACATGTCAGACTATGATAAAAATGGCAATTGATCAGTATGAGGGTTAGGGTGGTGGCCTAATGGTTAAGGTGTTTGCCTTACAAACACAAGATGCAGGGTTTGAGTCTCACAAGGGATAATTGGCTATGCTTAAAATGGCCTGCAACGGCAGTTAGCTTAGTACTAATCTATGAACCTATAAAAGGTAGTACAGTGGTGCAGCAGTTAGTGTTGTCACCTCCCAGTAAGAGGTTCTCTGGTTCAATTCTTGGCTGAGGTGTGTTCTGTGCAGATTCTGCATGTCCTCCCAGCATTTGTGTGGGTTTTCTCTAGGTGCTCTGGCTTCATCCCAAAAACATGTGTTAGGAGCATTTCTCCCTGGGGCTCTGTTCCAGTTTGACTTTCCCAGTAAACAAATGTTAAATAAATGCCTTTCTTTAAATTGTAGGCATCTGTTTGCTAGTTGCTGTATATTTAATTGCTATTGAACAGTATTGCTTTCAATAAGGGTTGCAAGTAGTGTCAGCCAATGTAAATATATGTGCTGCGAATTCACTGTTGTGTTTGTTGGTTATAACATCAAAAGGTATATGACAAGCCTCCCTGGTGGAATCCCACTCAGTCGGTTATACAACAAAAGAAAACAATCTCGGCCAAGCGTCGGAGGAACAAAGCCATACATGCTAAAAGTCCCCTGACAAATATAAACAGGCAGCTAACAGGATTAATTAATACCTTAAAGGATAAATTTGAAGAAATAATAGCTTCTCAGGCAAAGGACAACCACAAAACTTTCTACAGCTACTGCACAACAATGTGTATAACTTATTGTAAATGGTGTCACGCACACTAAACCAGAGGCCATCGCCAACCTTTTGCCTGACAGATTTAGCTAAAATTTCTCACCCTACTCACCTCCAGTAGTCCAAAGGAAATACCACATAACACAATACCCCCAACCATTACTAGAGAACATGCCATTAATGCACTTTCCAAGGCTGTTAACACTGTATTGATGGACCCCGATAACATCCTGGGATATTTTATAAATAACATGAATCATGACCTTTCTGGTCCACTTGAATCACTTTTCACCTGGAGCCCTCAGTCAGGTTTTGTGCCCAAGGAATGGAAGATGGCTATAGTCCCCTGCACAAAGGATGTCCAACTACTGATCGGGGTAACTACAGGCCCATAAGTCTTACCAACCTCATATGTAAGGCCATGGAAATAATCATCATGGACATAATAAATAAGGACATAGGTAACCTGCAAATGCTGGACCCATAACAGGTCAGCTTTCTTAAAGAAAGGTCACGCCTATTAAATCTGGTGGACGTTTTTGAGAGGGTCACCAAACATTGGATGAAGGTAAGACTGTGCAGACAGCTGACCTCGACCTGGCCAAGGCTTTTGATACAGTACCCTACTCAGTCATTATAGACAAGCTCACTAATTTAGGTATAAACCCTTTTATCACCCACTGGATAACCAACTGGCTCACTGATAGAATCAAGGAGATCCAAATAGGTGAGGTCACCTCCATCAAGAGGCCAGTCACTAGTGGAGTTCCCCAGGGCTCAGTACTGGGCCTGCTCCTTTTTGGCATCTTTTTGACTAAAATGGAAGCAAATCCTAAAGGTTTATGGCTGACTAAGTTTGCAGATGATTGCAAGCTGGGGGTTATCATCAACTACGCTATAGACACTAGCATTATTCAAGGTCTATCTCTGACTAACAAATAGTGCCAAAGACATGTTCTTAAACTCAATGCTGAGAAATTCATAATTGTACCCTTTGGGTAATTAGTTATCCTGGCTAATTACCATGCTGATAATACACCCCTAAGAGCTGACCCAGTGTTCAGGGATCTGGGTACACATGTAGACAGTAGCCTTACCTTTGACCACCATGTGGCCACAGTGGTGAGGAAATCCTTTATGTTGTGCAACTTATAAGTAAGGGCATGGTATCTAGGCCCAAAGAAGTCATTATCCCACTGTACTCCACCCTTATTAGACCATACTCTACCCTTATTAGACCAATCATAGAGTACAATGCTGCCTTTGGTATGTACTTGACCAGGCATATGCAGCAACTAGAGTAAGCTCAAAGGTTCCTTACAAAATTAATACAAGCCGTAGCAAAACTGCCTTATGCAGAGTGCCTTAAAACCCTCCTATAATTTGCGGGTCTATATTAGAACACCGCACTTTCAAAATTTTGAGTGTTCTAATATCGAACCCTATTAATCGAAAATTTAAAACATCGAACATACAGAACAGCAACTTTTTTCCTAGGGAAAGAATTTGCTGTTCCAAAACACATACACACAACACAAGCACTCCAAACAAACAGCAATCCACAGACATACACCTAAACTCTTACACCTAACCCTACACTAAACTATACATACACCACTAACTATCCACTTACCTTAACCCAAACCCTAACCCTAAAGTCTGTCACTATCACACAGTCACCTCACCCGTGCCCTAACCCTAACTCACGTACCCCACTCTAACCCTCACATCCACACAATCGCACACTTACTTGACCTGCACCCTAACCCTAACTCACCTAACCCACCCTGACCCTCATGTCCACACAATCGCACACTTTCCACCACAGTGCTGAAAATATCGAAGCAACAGAAACGGACAACCAAATTCTTTCCCTAAGAAAAAATTTGGTTTTCTGTTTCTTCAATATTTTCAGAGTTCGCTGAAAACAGGTCGATATTAGAACACTCAACATTTTGAATGTTCGGTGTTCTAATATAGACCCTAATTTGCTGAGGGGTGATCTATGTATGGCTTACAAGGCATCCACAAACTCCACACTTATGAATCTTCTTCATATTCGTAAGTCAAAGCATTCCAGAAATACTAGGTTTAAGGACCTGAATTTTGTCTGTGACATAAAGAGAACATGTTGGAGAGACAGATATGTGTCTCAGAGACTGCCCCTTCTATGGAACAGCCTTTACATCTATATGAAGCTGAGTTCATCTATTACCCAGTTTAAGCACAACCTAGACAAGTGGATGGGGAATAGAAAATTTACACCAGGTCTGGCGTCCATGTCTTTTATGTATAGAGGTAGCTTATAAATGCCTGGCCCTCAATGTCCTGTTTGGATGCAGGACATCATTATTCTTTCAGGAAAACTTGGCGAGGCTTAGAAAGGCCCCTTGGGTTATTAGCCGAGTAATAGTCTGTAAATCAATGAATCTATAAAATACCTACTCTAATCGCTGGAAGACAGCTTTGTTGGCTGGACTGATCCATGATCCTGTTGTCTTACAGTGCCCTACAATTTTAGAAAGGTGCATTCATTAGGTTATGATATAATAGAGTACAAATGAAGTTTGGCAACAAACTAAGTTGTCCCGGGACATCTCCATGGGGGGGGGGGGGTTAGGTTAATATTAAGGGGAGTTAAGTGGGTTGGGGAGGTGAAAGGGTTAAGTGGAGGCAGGGATGGTTGGGAGGAAATGAGATAATGATGGTGAGGGGCTTAAGAAGTTTTGTCTAGTGTAGTTGGGTTAAGCAATCACATTTCGGTGTGAACTTGCTACCTGCAAGTTTGTGTCTCAGATGACCGATAGGTATCTTGGTGGACAGGTAGGCCTTGGATAAGAGAAGTATGCTTGGTGGAGGTGAGTAGTCTTTATATATTAAAATGGTGAGGGAAGGTATGTTGGGGTACGGCAAGATGACTTGGCTTTGGTTGCATTAAAGGAAAGGAAGAGTGAAGGCTTGTAGCAGGATCGGTTGTTCAGGGGGGTTTGGATTGCTGTCTTGCAGCAGTGATGGGGATCCTGCACAGTGGAGAAATGTTCAGTGGCCATTTCAAAGATTTCATGCACACACAGCACCTCCCCCATGATTCAATAGTTAATGGAGGTTGGGGGATTTTGTAGAATGGAGTAGAGAGAATGGTGTGCCTTGGTTGTGTTGCGATGGCCAATTTGCTTTGTGCCTCTTGGGTTGCTTGTTACTTTTTCATGTAGTTGGTGGACTGCAGTGTTTTAATATTAAAAAAAAAGAATAAAATAAATAAATTGTTTCCGTTGATATTTGAGGTGCTTTCTCGTCTGCCTCGTGGTGGCTGCAGCTTCCCTGATGTGAGGAGGCATTGGGACGGTAGTGGTTGAGGTGGAAATAAATAAATAAATAAATAAATAAATAAATGAATAAAGGTAAGAATTGGGAGTTGTTTGTGGGCTGTTTCTGCTTGTTTGGGGGTTGGAGGGAGTCATGATTGTCATTTTTACAGCCTGCGAGTTTCACTGGGGGAGGTGATTGCTGCCGCACATGCACAGTAAGGTTTATAGGTAATAATAAAAAAAAAAGGGCGATCACAGATATTTAGCCAGAATATTAGTGGAAAAGATTAGGGATTCCTTTTTCTTAGTACGTAGAGTGCTCCTGCTTTCTCGGTAGCATTTGGAGAATAGCTGTGCGTTTTTCACCTTAGCCCAAAGGGTTTTCATGGGCTTGGAGATATGTTATTAGTTACACAGTGTGTATGCGTGCCGGATTTTCCACAGCCTCTATCACTATAAAATTTTAGTCACACATACACGTATACAGAAAAAAAAATCTATATAATTACAAATAAAGTAAACAACAGTGTTTTAAACCATATTGACACCCCAAATTATTATTTATTTTTTTTTTACTAGTGTACTAATTGTAATGGGGAGGATGTGAGAGCAGTGCAGATGCTAGGCAGATGTGGCTAGTTGTGATAAATGCAATTCATTCCACTTACTCAGTATCTACTGAATATTAAAAAATGCAGACCTCCCCCTTTTCCAAAAAAAAAATTCTAACGGGCGAGGCGTTTCCTTCTCAGGCCACAAGTAAGGGGATTTCGTGGGCAGCGTAATGTCTGCAAGTAACGGCTGCATCTGCTTGGCTTCTCTTGTGTGGTATAGTGGTTGTGTTTGAATTCCCCTAGAGCGAGTGCACTGTCAGTGTCTTAAGCCATCACGGTTTAAACGACAAGGAACATGGTAAATTCATTTGTGGGCTGCACACATTTACTCTGGTGGTTAAGTTATATATAAAAAAAAAAAAAAGAGAGGAATGTTGGGACAGCAGCTGGTGAGTCAGTGAGGGGACGTGAGGTGTTCGCGAGTGTACGTTGTTTGCTGGGCGTGCATGGTGGTGGCATGCACCATCTTTGAGGGGGAGAGTTGCTGGAGAGCTTTTCATTTGGTGGCTCGGATTGTGAGCAGTGTCTGTGCTGGCAGTTTACTTGAAGGCAGTTTTCCGTACAGCAGTGCTCCATAATCACTGAGGGCAGAATCATTGATCTTCTGACTCCTGCTAATCCCCACTTCTTAGAAGAGGTATAACACTGCAAATATATTTTTGCAGGCTTTAGATCCTGAGGTAATGCCATACTCGGTGCATGCCTTGTGGGGATTAGGGTCATTTTACATTAAAGTGTCTAATTTTAGAATAAAGCTGAACAGTATGCAAATCTGAGCATTAAACACATTAGCACAGCAGTGAAGTGTCAAGCTACAGATTTACCGTGTGACACTTTTATGGTTAACACTATTTGACATCACTAGCTTAGGGTGGTGAGCTATCAGAAGTTATCTCCAGAATCCATCGTTCACATTTAGTTACTGCCTGTGTTTGTTTGGGCAGTTAATTATTTCTCTGGCTTTCCTGGGGTTATAGGTAGAGCTGCTTTTCATTTGTTATCGTTCCAGCAAACAGGCAAGGGCTTAATCATTGCATTTTGATTAACAAATTTATGTATGCATCTATTTTGACCACTACTACACATACCTCTCAAAACCCTAAAATTCGGGATAAAGACATACATAACAGGAGCGCAATGGTCCAACATCAGGGACAGATTTTAAATATTGATATCTTAGAAAATAGCTAGATTAAGAGGTTGTTTGGTAGCATTGATGGTGGGTAGCAAAATCACGACAGCCAAGAGATATATTTAGCAGTAAATAAAAACTTTAGTGGTATCAGGTTTAGTGGCAGTGTCACGTGATAATGGAGAGCACCCACCTTTGGTAACTATATCACTTGTTTTTTCTGGAATTTCACTTACATGAGGACCAAGGTTGTCCATCATGGGGGGGACCCAGATTATTGTTTTCTGAGAGACAAACCTGAGGATGTCCCCATTCTAAAGGTTAGGCATATTCCTCATGATATCCACCCAGTAGTTTGATAACCTTGAAATCCCAGTATAAGCAGTACAACATCTTATGATCCTATGTTGTCTACTCCCTATTCTGCATTAGATTAAGTCAGAAATGTCAGGATTCACCAATAGTTTAAAAAAAGATAACTGTTATTAGTAACAGCAACCAAGTGACTACAGCACAGAATTCACAATATATTATGAGTTAGGTTGAGTCTTAAGTGGGCTATTCTATACAAGACACATATACAACTTCACCCCCTAGGTCCCTTCATGTTTGGGGTTTACTTTCAACATACTCGACTGGTAGTTAAATTTATTTTGGGTATTTGATAGGGTCATTGGACACATAGCTTCAGTTATGGCTGCTTTGTCATAGATGTGAGTGGCGGTGGTACATTTCTTCCCGGGTTGGCAGGATAGGTTGTCCTTGAAGACGCCTTGGAATGTGTGTTATGTATTTTGGATGTTTTTCATGTCTTTTTCTTTCTTGTAGATGGGATCTTGGAATGCTGCGGCTGTAATTTGGAATAGGTGGGTATAAGGTGGAGCCTGCCCATTACTATTAGAGAGTTTAATTTTGTCCTTTTCTTTGTAGATGGTGGTGTGCCGAGTACCAGTTGTGGCGATACAGTGAATTCGCAGATGATGGAAACAGTAGCGAGTGAGAGGGTTACACAAGGGGAACACAAGTGGGCAACAGTTACTGATGGAAGTAACTGGATTTCAAAGTTGTTGAGTTTTGGTAGAAGATTTTACACTGCTAGGCAGAGAAGGACAGGCATTTTGAGTTTATGATATCAGGGTTAATGGGTTGTACAATTTGTTCTATTAAACGTTAGTATGTTAGATTAACATTGAAAGTTATCCCTACTTTTGGGTATTTGAATTCAATAGTAAAGATAGCATGGCCATTGGCCATAGGTAAGGGTTTGATGGTGGGGCAGGGGTCCTGGTCGGTGCCTCCATGTTAAGTAATAATGGTATGTGTGCACATAGAATTTATCATTGTTTCTTTCTTTGCAGATTGCTGGAGTGCAGTCAGCATCATGTGGTGGCTTGAAAAGGGGATTTGAAAGGTGTTGTTTTGATAGGATGGACATTCTTGCCACTTGAATGGGGCACAATGAGGGTCTGAGTAATCATCTTTGTAAGGCATGTTTGAGCTCTGTGTTTAATTAATGGGAGCTGATTATTGCATTGGTATAGGGGGCAAGTAAGGAAGAGTTAGGTAAAGGGTGCCAAAGGGGAAAACTGTCGAGGATGGTTTATGAGGAGTGTGGGGATCCCACGGGATGCATAGAGACACGATGTTCATAGGAGCACAGGAACTTTTTGGGCTACAGCCCTACGGTTCCTGCAAGCCAGTGAAGTTCAATCCTTGCTTTCTGGGAACCATGGGTGGTCGTATTCACTCATCCAGTTGTTTAAATCGTATGTGGGGGAAGGGCCAAGGAGGTTGTGACATGACGCTGGAGTTTGTTCCTAACTGGTGGTATCTTGGGGTGACAGGTTTGTCTCTTGAGTAGGTAGTGTTGATGTTACATATCAGGTTAAGGTTTTACAGAATAGCACAAGGATCATTTCACTTGGGGTTTGGGTGAATTTTGTAGATAGGGTTTTAGGAAGCATGGTAGGTAGGTGGCTGTGTTGGGGTAGTTTTAGAAACTGGGTGCATTGTTACAGGGGAGTTAGAAGGCATAAGGAAGCCTGGTTGCAGGATAAGTCAGCTGTAGGACACTAGTGGCATAGGTGACATAAGGAAAGAGAGCTTTTGAGAGGAAAGGCTAGGGACAAACAGGGGTTAAGAATGGTTTTAGTAATGGGTGAATTGGGGTGTTTATTGCTTGGCACGTGGAGTATTTCATTATTGAGCATAGGTGATTTTTCAGGAACTAGGTCTAGGGGTGCTGGATTTCTGCCATCTAAGGTTAGGACATTAAAGTTTTTGAGTTAGACTATTACCTACGGTAATGGGATTGTTGCACATATAGAACTGGGTAGTGGGTGGGCTAAGGTGACATGCTGCGGTTAACAGGGTCTTGAGTGTGAGACTTGCTCCTAGTTCTTTGAGTGGGTGCTGTCTTGAGTTCAAGGGGTTATAGTTTGTGGTTTTGTTGTGGTTATAGGCTGTCAATACATTCAGGTTGAGCCATGATTTCAGCTTTGAAAGCAGTGGGCTAAAAGGGTATGTGTTCTCTTGGTGTGGATGTTCCGGTGTTACAATGACGTCATGGTAAACCTACTTTATTTAGTTTCATTAGGGTGTGTTTCAGTGATGGCATGGCAAAAGATTTATGATGAGATTCTAAGGGGCTGTACAGATGATGATGGGTACACCAAATGATGTTTGGCTTGACCCTTCCCTTTATGGGAAGTGGATTGAACAATTTTGGGTAGAAGGGAGGGGGAACAGCCTGGTCAGGCTGGTTGGGAGAGAAGAGGGATAGGCTTGCCCTCTGCTGTTTCCCCTCTGATGTCTGTATGTTCATTTCAAGGATCTGGGGAAAGGAAATGAGTAGTTGAAGGAAGCTTGCTGAATAGATAAGCAAGCTGAGGTAAGGATGATGCTTATTTGGTGAAAGGTAATTCAATGGATGGTGTATGAAGTGAGTTGGGATGCTGCTTCATAATTAAAGTAAGTGAGCAGAGGTATGGACCCTGCTTGTTGGGCAGGGTGAGTCGGTACGCTGCCCTGATTAACATTACAATGAATGGTGTATGAAGTGAGATGGGATGCTGCTTCATAAGTAAAGTAAGTGAGTAGAGGTATGGACGCTGCTTACTGGGGCAGGGTGAGCAGGTATGCTGCCCTGATTAACATTACAAGGATGTTATGCTGTATTTAGAATCAATTATATCATGAATAGTTGTAATTAATAAAGTTGCTGATCAAAGCTATGTTATGGAAATCTAATAAAGGTTGTCAAATGTCATTTGGTGTGATGTGTGTTATTGAAGGGGACCGGGACAATCAGAATTTATGTTAATGAATACTTATAGATTCATAGGTTCATAGTTTGATACTAGGCTATCTGCCCTAGGGCATTTATAAGCCTAGCCAGAGTATGTTTGGCTTTTGCCACCCTTTTAGATTAGTTGCCTGTGCCTCTGTATAGTAGGTCACAGAAGGTAGCCCTTTTAAGGTTTGTTTACTGTACCTCTGTCAAGCAGTGACACAGAAGAGATCCCAGGGGTAAACTTACGATCTCCCATCCATTCGTCAAGATTTCTCTTGAAGAGGGTCAGTGAGGGGCTCTGCCTGACATGGATTGGGATTTTGTTCCAGAGTGAGGGGAGCCTCTGGGATATGAATCTGTCCCTCCAGCATGTCCTATTCATTTCTGTGCTGAGGTTCAGGTCCCTGGAGCATGTAGCTCTAAGGGATTTAGATTTCCTGAGGTGAAGCATGTCCATTAATTCTGGGTTGGACATGAATTTATACGTCAGACACAGATCGCCTCTGAGTAGGTGGTACGCAACTGAGTAGAGCTGTAGTTTCTTTAGCCAAACTGCATAGGGCACCTGTTTGAGCCCCTTGATCCTCTTGGTGAGATACTTTTGGGGTCTTTCCAGTTGCTGAAGGTGTCAGGTAAGGTACATCCCAAACGGGGCATTGTACACAATTATGGGCCTGATAAGTGATGAGTAGAGGGGCACAATGACCTCTCCTGATCTAGATGTGAACCCTTTCATGATAAGGTGGGCTATATAGAAGGTCTTTCTAACCACTTTGGCAACGTGATTGTCAAAGGAGAGATTGCTATCTACTTGGGTCCCCAAGTCCCTAATTACTTCTTCCGTACTTAATGGATTACCACCTATGTGGTAATTTGTGGGCACTTTGTTTTTTCCAAAGGGGATGACTATGCACTTTTTGGCATTTAGCTTTAGGCCATGGCTCTGGCACCAGTTATCCATCTCTGTGAGACCATTTTGGAGGATGCTTGTGTCGGTTGGAGAGTTGGTTATAGCACCTAGTTTGCAGTCATCTGCGAACTTGGTCAGCCATAGTCCACCCGTGTTAGCCTGTACCTCGGAGAAATATATACCGAACAAGAGAGGTCCCAGGACTGAGCCTTGTGGGACACCACTTGTAACTGGTTTAGAGTCTGACATGGCACCTGCTATTCTGACCATGTGGGTTCTATCCCTGAGCCAGTTTGCAACCCATCTTGTGACATAGGGGTTGATATTTAAGCTGGTGAGCTTATTTATGATACCCGAGTGGGGTATTGTGTCAAAGGCCTTTGCAAGGTCCAGGTAGGCTGTGTGGACTACCTTCCCTTCATCTATGGCTTTGGTAACTGTTTCAAAGAAGTCGACCAGGTTCAAGAGGCAAGATCTGCCCTTAACAAAGCCGAATTGGGTAGGATCCAGTGTCTGGAGGTTCCCAATGTCTTTGTTTATGATTTCCATGATGATACGTTCCATAGCTTTGCAGACCAGGCTAGTCAAGCTTATAGGGTGATAGTTTCCAGGGTCTGTTGTGGCACCACCTTTGTGGAGTGGGACCACTGTTGCTGTACGCCATTCCTTGGGAACATATCCTGTAGTAAGGCTGAGATTAAACAGTGACTTTATATGAAGGTTTATTTCTTCTTGGAGCTCGTGTAACATGCAGCCCTGGACACTGTCTGGTCCCATTGATGCTGTGTTTTTTGCTTTGGAGAGGGCAGCTCTCACCTGTGCATCTGTGATCTCAGGAAGGCTACACTCTGTTGGGATAGACATTTGCTCTTTTGGGGGGTAAGGGGGGAGAAGTTTGCACTGAACCTTTCTGCCAGGATGTTGGCAATGTCTGTGGGTTCAGTGAATTTTTTGTCATTTTGCACTAACTCAGAGCATATCTGGGAGTTGCCTCCCAGGTTTCTGACATAACTAAAGAAGGCCTTGTGATTATCTTTAGTGTCTTGTACAATTTTTCTTTCAAAGCTGGCCTTAGAAGATTTTATGAGAGATCATAGTTTCTTGCTAGTACTGATCAGTGACGCCTTCCCTTTTTGGGATTTGCTCTGTCATGTAGTAGCTTTCTCCTTCTGTTGTATACCTTATTTATGGCCGGGGTCCACCAGACAAGTCTCCTGCCTTTGGAGGAGTGAGTCTTGGTTTTATTTGGGATAGCATGCTCCATGCATTCCTGTAGGTGTCCATAGAATGCTTTTGTAAAGGATTCTGCATTTTGGGCTGTATTGTCCACTGGCCCAGTGCTTTTGAGAAGTTCTTCACCGTGGTTTCCTTGGCTAGGGGTGGGGATGGAATATGGATGTCCAGTGAGATTTGTTTATGGTCTGATCTTACCAATGAGGGGTATACCTCTGGTGTGGAACATAAAGACCCCATGCTGGTGATGACCAGATCCAGTATGTTTGCCCCTCTTGTGGGAGTGGTGACCAGTTGTTCCATAGCATTTGAGTTTATAAATTCTAGGAACCATTGGGTGAGGGTGTTTGGGCTTGAGTAGTTTTCCCAATCGATGTTTGGGTAGTTGAAGTCACCCAGTATAATAGTGTTTGGAGAGAACTTCATATTCTCCAGTGTTCTCAGGAATGCAGAGTGAGGTTCCTGTGTTTGGGCAGGTAGTCTGTAGCAGGCTACAAACTGAAAGACAGTTTTGCCCACTGTTAGTTGCACAGGGATGGTCTCCGAAGCTTCGTGCAGTGCCACTAGCCTGGAGGTGTGGGTATCTTTGATAAATATGGATACTTCCCCTCCTTTTGTGGTTAGGTCCGAGTTTTGGGGCCCGAAAGCATGGTATGAAGTATAGCCTGGTAGTGCTGGGGTGCTCTTGGGAGCCTTGAACCAGGTTTCTGTTACTGCACAGATATCGATATTCTCCATACTGAGGAGCGTCTCAAGTGCGTGCATCTTGAGGTTTAGACTTCTGGCATTTACCCTTAGTTTTTTTTCTTTGTGTTGTCTATGGGGGTGGGTTTGCCTTTTGAGCCTTGCCTAAAAAAGGCACTATGGGGGAGGCAAGAGCCTTAGCCAGTATTCGAAAACCCAAGGGTGACAGGTGCAAGCCGTCCCTAGCAAAGCAACGTGGCTTATCGAGCATGTCATCCCAGGCTGACAGGCATTGGATCCCCTTTGAATGACACCAATACTTAAGCCAATTGTTGAAATTGATCATCTTGTCTTCATATTGTGGCATCATTCTTGGTGAGGGTAAGATGCTACTCAAGGTCAGGGTCATACCAGCCTGGGCTACATGATCAGAGCTCCTCTGTCTTTTTTCATGTAGTCCAGGGAGGTACATCTCCGGTCATTCACACCAGCATGGACAATGACTCAGTCATATTTGTATTGCTTTGGAGTGACCCGAGTGCTTGTGTTATGTGGCAGATCCTGGCACCCAACAGGCAGCTTACAGTGACCTTCTCCTTGTTCAGCCTGGTGAGTGGGACATCAGTGTGTCTGACAATAGTCACCTATTACAAGTGTATTAGGTGTGTTGTTTAGCCTTAAGGGCTGTGACTATGTGGCACACTGTCTTTGTGAGCTATTTGCTACATGGATATTGTTCCGTGGTAGGTGTTGCTTGGATGTCTGCTTTGGAGGTCTCTGCTGCTTAGGCAGATTTTTATTTAGAGCCTCCGAGTATGTTTTTGTGTGTTTGTGTTTGGTTTGCTGATGTGATAGGTCTATGTGAGACTGGATTTGTGGTGTGTGTGGTTACCTTCTCCTCCTGACAGGCTGTGCCAGTACTGGGTTGAGAGAGCTTAGCTTCCAGTTTGGCTATATAGTTGCATCTCTCACATATATTTCAGCTTGTTGGGAGGAGGAGAGGGTGGTCTGTATACATAAGGCAGTTGTAACATTGCCTCAAGATTCCCAGATTCACCCCACCATATATTCTTACACTTTGTGATAGCTAGGCATCTTTTCCAATTTCAGGTTATAAAACTACATGTTTGTGATTTCTGATTAATGGCTATTACAATTGCCTCAGAGCAAGAGGTTCTTCCATTTGATTCTTGGCTTGAGTTGGGAGTGCCTTCTGTGTGGAGTCTGCATGTCCTCCCCACAGTCGAGTAGGCATTCAAAAGACATGCATTGAATGGGCATGCCTTCATTGAAGGTTGGGCATCGGGCTGGCAACTCGACACCATAAAAAACAACTGCCAATGATTAGTGGACCAGAGGTCCGCTGTGGCGACCCCTAACCAGGAAAAGCCGAAAGAAAAACAACAACTATTCCAACACCAACTCTCCAAGATAGGTGTTAGGACTCACCTGCTTGCTTACAATGATCTCCATGGATGTTTCCTACTAGTTTTGTATAGCAGTTTCTGTGTTTCCTTCCCATAATCCAGAAGATTTGATACAATTTTAAACTGTGTAATCCAGGAAAATCTGATACAATTTTAAACTGTATGTGTACATTTTTATACAAAATTCATGACTGTATTTGAAGTATATATGCCATAAATTCAACACAAAAGCAGCCTGAAACAAATGAACAAAACAGTTAAACTTTTGATAAAAACAATAAAACATCAGCCACTAGAAACAATGTAATTAGAATCAGGAGAACATGATGAATGAAGTCTATAGTAGAAACAAAGAACACATTCAGGTTCCATGAACAGTAGCAAAACAAGCAATTCTGATTAAAATCAGTGCAAAAACAGAAGAATATGCCAGAAGACAACACACCTTTCAAAGGACAGTAAGCTGCACCTGTAAACATGATATCTGATGGTAGGCAACTTTGATCTGTTAAACTACGGTTGTACAATTAGCTGTTGTTTGCACTGTTTCACTTCCAATGAAGGCTAAATACAGATAATAATAATAATCCTTTGCAAGTTTATGTATGTTTGATAATCTGTATATTAACATACCTCTGTCTTTCTTTCCCTGAGTTTCACAAACATTTTTGGTGTCACAGTAGCTGATTTTGCACAAATAGCAGCCACAAGCTGGATGGAGTGGAGATAAATTCAGAGACACACTGAGTGTGGTCATGGGCTCCTGCATGTACAATATCCAAAATGTATTTATTTAACATTTGTTAACCGGGAAAGTCTGACTTGGAACGAAGCCAATTTTCAGTGGGGGCCCAGGGAGAAACATTCCAGACAGATGTTTTTCTAATGACAATAGAAGGCAATATTATGACATGGAAATTAGCAATATTATTAAAATAAGGGCAATGACAGATGCAAATGAGGGTAAATAATACAGCTGAATATTTCAGAAATGTATATATTTCACATGGAAGGATACTATCAATGTAATAGCCACTGCATTATTACATATGTACATGTAAGAGGCTATTGTTACTGACGGGAATCACAGAGGTGCACGTCATCACCCTTGGCTCTGCTGAATCATCCATCTGCACCTAGCATATCAATATCTGCATGACACAAAAATAGTGGACTGCTACTGTGTGGATATAGACACTATGGAGATGGTTGCAGTGTGTTGCCATCATATGCAGGTTTATGGGATGCATGGAGTATCATTCCTGTATGTATACTAAGGTATGTGTGGCATTGAGAATATCAGTGCCCAACAGGAGACACAGTGGATGCATCACAGGGGGGAGTATATGTGTTTTCCATGCACCATAGACAATGTTCAGATTTTTACCTCCTGTTTTTGATCTGTCCCTTGTGAAATATATGGCTTTTTGGCAAATCAGTGAGGATTGCAGGCAATACACAATGATAAACATTTGCATTTCAGACTTCATACCCTTCAAAAAATGTGTGTTAATACAAAACCTGATATTCTAGCAACTTTAGAAGTTTGTGAGAGCAATAGTTAAAATCTCCCTGATTTTAGGTCTTTGTTCTCCCATTTTTTCTAGGTTTGTCCAGAATTCTTTCACTAAGATTTTGGAAAGTATGATTACACTGTGTGTGTGTGTGTGTGTGTGTGTGTGTGTGTGTGTGTGTGTGTGTGTGTGTGTGTGTGTGTGTGTGTGTGCATGCTGTACAAGGCATGGATGGGTAATTGTGGAGAGCCAGGGAGACTGTCCATGGAAGGGGTGATGTCTCCATTGTCTATCATTGATAGTGGTCAGTCATGCAGATGTATGTGAGTGCATGTGTACATTGTGCATGGACACAGCTCCAACAGATGATGATGCACATGTTGGGGTCTAGAAGATTGGTAGCACACCAGTAGGAGATGACCCAAAGTGTTCACAGATGATGGAATATTCTGTGAGCATGAATGTCAGGACATGCTACAGGTGGCCCCAGCATGAGCACCTTATCTGCATGTATGTCCATGATGACCACAGTGACCTGGATGATGGTGCAGTGGTTTTAGTAGTGGTGTTATGGGTCCTAGGCCATGCCGTCCAGCTAGCACAGTGGGTGTTCCTAAAGGCAGAAGTGGACTGGCCACAGGAAATGTTGTGGCTGGGAAGTCACACAGGCAAACTTGTGGCATAAAGAATCTGTACGTCACCTGTCCATAACAGTGCATAGCCTGACCAGGCACTCTCCTAGGTCTTCCTGCAAGTCTCATGCTACTCAAATCAGCTTAGCTATGGCAGCATGGGACTCTGCCTGCACCTTTATTATGGTCCTCCATAAATGATAAGTAGTGGCCATGGAAATACTCAGCTCAGGAGGGAGTTGGTACCTATCATTTCCTCAGCCACTAGAACACCACCTCATGACGTTATTGTCTCAGTCAATGGAGTTGCTGGCAGCCAAGAGTAACTCTGCTGCTGAAGATGAGACCATTACCTAGGCTGATATTCTGGGCTCTTCTTGTCACGGAGTGGCAGACTGGGTCTGATGAATGAGTTGCAAAGATACATGTGCTGTTTCCATGTAAGTAGGTGGGGACATGGTGATCACATTACCCATAACTACCATTATCATAAGGCCAAGAAAGTTCCCCAACATCTGGCAGGGCCTATATTCATAGTAATCACATAACATAACAGCAAAACATTACTCAATCTAGAGAATATCTCTTCACCTATACTCACAGCCCAGTACAGCTACTCCTACATAACAGAGTACTATGGAAAATAAGTTTAACATACCTTGAGCTGACAGCCTTTGCACCTGTAGTCTTGATGTTCCTGTAAAAATAAGGAAGCCAGCCTTTTAAGTTTCATGAATCTGAAGTGGACAAATAATGTGGATATTACCACATGTTGAGACATACCTACCAAGGGCATCACCAGTCGATAATTGTGGTACCACATGTAATTCAGCACTGGCACCAAGCACTCTGCCATGGATATTACCACATGTTGAGACATACCTACCAAGGACATCACCAGTCGATATTTGTTGCACCACATGTAATTCAACACTGACACCTAGCATTCCACCATGGAGTCCTGAACAGCCTCAAACCCTGGGCAGAGATGCCAAGGTCTTCTTCATGTATTTCAGTGGTGACTCTTTTGGTAGACCCTGAGCCATGGCCATTGTAGAATATGAACAGCTAAAGCATGTGTTTGAAGGAATTGGGTACGTGACAGTCTGCACATATTAAGATGTACTGTGTACTATGAACGTTGAATGAACTGTGAGTAGTGGAAAATTACTGAAAAACAAGAGTCTGCTTGAAAGCAGGAAATGTGCCTTATAGAGAAGTATATCTGATTTTCTTTCTCTGCCCAGAGATATAATGATGTGAACTGTTTTATGCTTACAGGTAAATCATTGACTGGTTAATTGTTTTGTATAACAATCTAATTGGTTCATTTTATATTTTTGTACCGTCAGCAATATTCACAGTATATAAGCTAGTGCATTCCTTTGTTCTGGGAGTCTCCCTAGTGCTTTTCCATGAGGTTCCCACATGTGTGTAGGTTCATAGGTTCATACTAGGCTATCTGCCCTAGGGCATTTATAAGCCTAGCCAGAGTGTGTTTGGCTTTCGCCACCCAATTTAAATGAGTTTTACTATGCCTTTTTTCAAGGTTAGTTTACTGTGCCTCTGTCTAGCAGTGACACAGAAGTGATCCCCGGGGTAAACCTATGATCTCCCATCCACTCATCAAGATTCCTCTTGAAGAGAGTCAGTGAGGGACTCTGCCTAATGTGAACTGGGATTCTATTCCAGAGTGAAGGGAGCCTCTGGGTTATGAATCTGTCCCTGCAGCATGTCCTATTTATTTCTGTGCTGAGGTTCAAGTCCCTCGAGCACGTAGCTCGAAGGGATTTGGATTTTCTGATGTGAAGCATGTCCATTAATTCTGGTTTGGACAGGGCTTTATATGTCAGGCATAGATTGCCTCTAAGTAGGCGGCATGCAACTGAGTAGAACTGGAGTTTCTTTAACCGAGCAGCATATGGCATCTGTTTGAGCCCTTTATCCTGTTGGTGAGGTACTTTTGGGGTCTTTCTAGTTGCTGCAGGTGTTGGGTAAGGTACATCCTGAATGGGGCATTGTATTCAATTATGGGCCTGATGAGGGATGAGTAAAGGGGCACAATGAACTCCCTTGATCTAGATGTGAATCCCTTCATGATAAGGTGGGCTATATAGAAGGTTTTTCTAACCACTTTGGCCAAGTGGTTGTCAAAGGAGAGATTGCTATCAACCTGCGTCCGCAGGTCCCTAATTACTTCTTCCGTACTTAATGGATTTCCACCTATGTGGTAATTTGTGGCACTTTGTTTTTGCCAAAGGGGATGACTATACACTTTTTGGTGTTTAACTTGAGGCCATGGCTCTGGCACCAGTTATCTGTCTCAATAAGACCCTTTTGGAGGATGCTTGTGTCAGCTGGAAAATCGATTATGGCGCCCAGTTTGCAGTCATCTGCGTACTTGGTCAACCATAGTCCTCCTCTGTTGGCCTGTACCTCCGGGAAATATATACCGAACAAGAGAGGTCCCAGGACTGAGCCTTGTGGGTCACCGCTTGTAACTGGTTTGGAGTTTGACATGGCTCCAGCAATTCTGACCATGTGGGTTCTGTCCTTGAGCCAATTTGCAACCCATCTTATGAAATAAGGGTTTATATTTAAGCTGGAGAGCTTATCTATGATGCCCGAGTGGGGTATTGTATCGAAGGCTTTTGTGAGGTCCAGGTAGGCTGTGTGGACCACCTTCCCCTCGTCAATGGCCTTGGTGACTGTTTCAAAGAAATCAACCAGGTTCAAAAGGCAGGATCTGCCCTTAGCAAAGGCAAATTGGGTAGGATCCAGTGTCTGTAGGTCCCCAATATCTTTATTTATGAGTTCCATGATGATCCTCTCCATAGCTTTGCATACCAGGCTAGTCATGCTTATGGGGCGTTAGTCTCCAGGGTCCATTGAGGCACCACCTTTGTGGAGAGGGAACACTGTTGCTGTACGCCATTCTTTGGGTACATATCCTGTAGGTAGGCTGAGATTGAACAGTAGCTTTATTTTGGGGTTCAGCTCTTCTTGGAGTTCATGTAGGATGCAGCCTGGGACACCGTCTGGTCCTATTGATGCTGTATTTTTTGCTTTGGAGAGGGCGGCTCTTACCTGAGCATCTGTGATGTCAGGGGGCAGCACTCAGCTGGGATGGATATTTGCTCTTTTGGGGGGAGGGGGGGAGTTTGCACTGAACCTGTCAGCCAGGATGTTGGCAATGTCTGTGGGTTCAGTGTATTTTTTTGTCATTTTGGACTAACTCTGAGCATACCTGGGAGTTACCACCCAGGTTCCTAACGTAACTAAAGAAAGCTTTGTGATTTTCTTTAGTGTCCTGCGCAATTTTTCTCTCAAAGCTGGCCTTAGATGATTTTGTGAGGGACCGTAGTTTTTTGCTAATACTGATCAGAGATGCCTTCCCTTTTGGGGATTTTGCTCTATCATGTAGTAGCTTCCTCCTTCTGTTGTATAGTTTATTTATGGCTGGGGTCCACCAGATAGGATGCTTGCCTTTGGGGGATTGGGTCTTGGTTTTATTTGGGATTGCATGATCCATGCATTCCTGTAGCTGTCCATAGAATGCTGTTATAAAGGATTCTGCAGTTTGGACCATAGTTTCCACTGGCCCGGGGGGTTTGAAGGATTCCACCTTAGTTTTGAGGATTGAGAAGTTTGCTTTAGAGAAGTTTTTCACTGTGGCTTTCTGGGCTGGGTGTGGGGTTGGGATATGGACATCTAGTGAGATTAATTCATGGTCCGATCTTACCAGTGAGGGGTATACCTCTGGTGTGGAGCATAGAGTCCCCATGTTGGTGATGATCAGGTCCAATATGTTTTCCCCTCTTGTGGGAGTGGTGACTAGTTGTTCCACAGCATTTGAGTTTATAAATTCTAGGAACTTTTGGGCTAGGGTATTGGGGCTTGAGTAATGCTCCCAGTCTATGTTTGGATAGTTGAAGTCTCCCAATATAATGATGTTTGGAGAGACCTTCATATTTTCCAGTGTTCTCAGGAAAGCTGAGTGGGGTTCCTGAGTTTGGGAGGGTGGTCTGTAGCAGGCTATAAACTGAAAGGCAGTTTTACCCACTGTTAGTTGCACGTGGATGGTCTCCGATGCTTTGTGCAGTGCCACCAACCTGGAGGTGTGGGTATCTTTGATTAATATGGATATTCCCCCTCCTTTTGTGGTTAGGTCCAAGTTTTGGGGCTGAAAAGCATGGTATGAGGTATAACCTGGTAGTGCTGGGGTGCTCTCAGAAGCCTTGAACCAGGTTTCTGTCACTGCACAGACATCAATCCTTTCCCTGCTGAGGAGAGCTTCGAGTGCGTGCATCTTGACGTTTAGACTTCTGGCGTAGAGTAGCATTACCCTTAGTTTCTTTTTCCTTGTGTTATCTATGGTGGTGGGTTTGTCTTTTGAGCCTTACCTAAAAAAGGCACTATGGGTGTGGCAAGAGCCTTTGCCAAAATCCAAAAGCCCAGGGGTGACAGGTGCAAGCCGTCCCTAGCAAAGCAACGTGGCTTGTCGAGCATGTCATCCCAGGCTGACAGGCACTGGATCCCCTTTGAATGAAACCAAAACTTTAGCCAATTGTGGAAATTGATCATCTTGTCTTTATATTGTGGCATCATTCTTGGTGAGGGTAAGATGCTACTCAAGGTCAGGGTCATACCGGCCTGGGCTACATGCTCAGAGAGCTCCTCTATGTCTCTTTTCATGTAGTCCAGGGAGGTACGTCTCAGGTCATTCACACCAGCATGGACAATGACTGAATCATATTTGTACTTGCCTTGGAGTGACCTGAGTGTTTGTGTTAGTTGGCGAATCCTAGTGCCCGACAGGCAGCTCACCGTGACCTCCTCCTTATTCAGCCTGGTGAGCGGGACGTCAGTGTGTCTGATGATAGAATCACCTATTACAAGTGTATCAGGTGTGTTGTTTAGCCTTAAGGGCTGTGACTGTTCGGCACACTGGCTTTGTGAACTATGTGATGCACTTGTTCTATTTTGGGGTAGTGGTTGCTTGGATGTCTGCTTTGGTGGTCTCTGCTGCTTAGGCAGATTTTTATTTAGAGCCTCCGAGTATGTTTTTGTGTGTTTATGTGTTTGGTTTGCTGTTGTGGTAGGTCTATGTGGGACTGGAAATGTGATGTGTGTGGTTACCTTCTCCTCCTGACTGGTTACAACAGTACTGAGTTGAAAGAGCTCAGCCTCCAGTTTGGCTATATGGTTGCATCTCTCACATATGTTAGAACTTGTTGGGAGGAGGAGAGGGTTGTCTGTGTACATGAGACAGTTGTGACATTGCCTCAAGAATCCCAGATTCACCAGCTGGACTGGAGAGGAAACCGACAACTGACCTTTGGACATGCTAGAATAGTATAGGAGACTCTTTTATAATTGAATCAAAAGGGCCAATGGGGAACAGAGTACTCAAAGGGAGTATGTGAGAATGTAGTGCTTTTAATTTTATAGTGCTAACTTATAGAATTGCTTGTATGAGCAAGTGTCGGGTTTTAGATTAAGAATAGGGTGTTTATTTTGAGAGCTAGAGCAGTTTTAAGGAAAAAAGTGAAGAGTAGACTTTGTGGAGCTGAGAATGGTTTAAACTCGATTAAGCAGTGCTGTGCTATGCACAAAATCGCGCAAAGACGCGCCAAAGCGGGTTTTATACAGGGGGACTTGAAAGAGCTAGAAATTGGCCCAAAATGGCCAATAGACTACAAGATTCTTGTGCTGGGTTCAATCCTCCAGGGACAGATAGGCTGCTCTAAGCTCCCCACTCCCACTGGTGAACAAAGAAGCCTCCTTTTATCCAAGAAAGGAAATGGGCAACATAGGAACTATCGAAAAGTCCAGAATACAGCAAAGCCTGTGTTAGGGACTTTTCTAGGTCAGGAAAGGCGGAAAACAAGGATAATTTTTTTTTTTTTTTTTTTGCTTTTTAGTACACAAACAGCAGAAAATGCAGTAAATATATAACACAGGCTAGCGCACTTGAGTGTGTAGCCTCAACAGGTTAATTCAACAAACACGACAAATTTTTAAAGTGCAGGTAAAAATTAACTGCAACAAAGCGTTAAACAGGCAAAAGAGCAGATATTCTCGCTTTTCAGCGAGAACGGACAGTTGCACAGGTAATAGCAGAAATAAATATACTTAATCAGGTAAGCAGTCGCTCTTTTAGTCTCTCTGCTGCTAGCACCACTCTGCAGGACAACGAGGAGCATTAATGAGTAGGAACAAGCACAAAAAACATGCCAAAGTGGATTTTATACAGGAGGACTTGAAAGAGCTTGAAAGTGGCCCAAATTGGCCAATAGACTACAAGATTCTTGTGCTGGGTTCACTCCTCCAGGGACAGATAGGCTGCTCTAAGCTCCCCACTCCCACTGGTGAACAAAGAAGCCTCCTTTTATCCAAGAAAGGAAATGGGCAACACAGGAACTATCCAAAAGTTCAGAATACAGAAAAGCCTGTATTAGGGACTATTCTAGGTCAGGAAAGGTGGGAAACAAGGATAATTTTTTTTTTGCTTTTTAGTACACAAACAGCAGAAAATGCAGTAAATATATAACACAGGCTAGCGCACTTGAGTGTGTAGCCTCAACATGTAAATTCAACAAACAGGACAAATGTTTAAAGTGCAGGTAAAAAATAACTGTAAAACAGCTTTAAACAGGCAAAAGAGCAGATATTCTCGCTTTTCAGTGAGAACAGACAGTTGCACAGGTAATAGCAGAAAAAAATATACTTAATCAGGTAAGCAGTCACTCTTTTAGTCTCTCTGCTGCTAGCACCACTCTGCAGGACCACAAGGAGCTTTGCTGAGTAGGAACAAGCGCAAAAACCATGCCAAAGCGGATTTTATACAGGAGGACTTGAAAAAGCTTGAAATTGGCCCAAATTGGCCAATAGACTACAAGATTCTTGTGCTGGGTTCACTCCTCCAGGGACTGATAGGCTGCTCTAAGCTCCCCACTCCCACTGGTGAAAAAAGAAGCCTCCTTTTATCCACTGTAGTTAATAAATATAGTTAATGAATGTACTCTAGTTAATAAATACCACTAAAAGAGAGAAAGAACTGTATTTGTGTTCATTCTCAAGGTAATGTGTAACATAACAATTGGTGCCGTGACTCGGATCTGAATTGAGAACAAGCTGCAGCAGTCAGGAATTGAACAAAATACTGCTAATAAAAGGGCCCATAACAGATTTTTCTGTTTCTGCGGTGTTTCTTTAATTTTTCTGCATCTGTCTGCCTTAAAGATTTTGTTATTTTTAACTATGCAGAAATGACATGATTTCTCTCATTCAGTCGTTTTAAGGTAAGTAGCATGCATTTCTTTTCTGCTATTGATTGTGCAGTATGAGTGTGGGTTAAAACGAAATGCTGGTGACATAAGTGTGAAAGGAGATACGAGAGTGGGGAAAAATGACATTTACACAACGTCTTAGCTAAACCTGTAAAATACAGTATAGCTTTCTGCGTGACAACAGGAGCGAATGTGGGAACAATAAAAAAGCCAGTAACAGGTACACCAGCTGGTTATATGTTTTTTCGTGTGTCCCGGGACAGTTGCATGTTTTTTTAAGAGGGGAAAACATACTGGACCTGATCATCACCAACATGGGGACTCTATGCTCCAGACCACAAGTGTATCCCGCACTGGTAAGATCAGACCATAAACTAATCTCACTGGATATTCACATCCCGACTCCACCCCCTGCCCTGAAAACCACAGTGAAAAACTTCTCTAAAGCAAATTTCACACTCCTCAAAACCGAGGTGGAATCCTTCAAAGCCCCCGGGCCTGTGGAAAATACAGCCCAGACCGCAGAATCCTTTATAAACACATTCTATGAACACCTTCAGGAATGCATGGATCATGCAATCCCAAATAAAACCAAGACCCGATCCTCCAAAGGCAGACGTCCTGTCTGGTGGACCCCAGCCATAAACAAACTATACAATAGAAGGAGGAAGCTACTACATGATAGAGCAAAATCCCAAAAAGGGAAGGCATCTCTGATCAGTATTAGCAAAAAACTATGGGCACTCATAAAATCGTCTAAGGCCAGCTTTGAGAGAAAAATTGCACAGGACACTAAGGATAATCACAAGGCTTTCTTTAGTTATGTTAGGAACCTGGGTGGGAATTCCCAGATATGCTTAGAATTAGTCCAAAATGACAAAAAATACACCGAACCCACAGACATTGCCAACATCTTAGCTGACAGGTTCAGCGCAAACTTCTCCCCCCTCCCCACCAAAAGGGCAAATATCTATCCCAGCAGAGTGCTGCCCCCTGACATCTCAGATGCTCAGGTAAGAGCTGCCCTCTCCAAAGCAAAAAACACAGCATCAATGGGACCAGACAGTGTCCCGGGCTGCATCCTACATGAACTCCAAGAAGAGCTAAACCCAAACATAAAACTACTGTTCAATCTCAGCCTTACTACAGGATATGTACCCAAAGAGTGGTGTACAGCAACAGTGGTCCCTCTCCACAAAGGTGGTGCCTCAACAGATCCTGGAAACTATCGCCCCATAAGCCTTACTAGCTTGGTCTGCAAAGCTATGGAAAGGACCATCATGGACCTCATAAATAAAGATATTGGGGACCTACAGACACTGGATCCTACCCAGTTTGGCTTTGTTAAGGGCAGATCCTGCCTCTTAAACCTGGTTCATTTCTTTGAAACTGTCACCAAGGCCATTGATGAGGGGAAGGTGGTCTACACAGCCTACCTGGACCTTGCAAAAGCCTTCGATACAATACCCCACTCGGGCATTATAGATAACCTCACCAGCTTAAATATAACCCCCTATGTCACTAGATGGGTTGCAAACTGGCTCAAGGACAGAACCCACATGGTTAGAATTGCTGGAGCCATGTCAGACTCCAAACCAGTTACAAGTGGCGTCCCACAAGGCTCAGTCCTGGGACCTCTCTTATTCGGTATATATTTCTCGGAGGTACAGGCCAACATGGAAGGACTGTGGCTGACCAAGTCCCCAGATGACTGCAAACTGGGCGCCATAATTGACTCTCCAGCCAACACAAGCATCCTCCAAAAGGGCCTCATAGAAACAGACAACTGGTGCCAGAGCCATGGCCTCAAGCTAAACGCCAAAAGTGTATAGTCATCCCTTTGGCAAAAAAAAGTGCCCACTAATTACCACATAGGTGGTAATCCATTAAGTACAGAAGAAGTAATTAGGGACCTGGGGACCCAAGTTGATATCAATCTCTCATTTGACAACCACGTGGCCAAAGTGGTTAGAAAACATTTTATATAGCCCACCTAATCATGAAGGGATTCACATCAAGATCAGGGAGGTCATCGTGCCTCTTTACTCATCCCTCATCAGGCCCATAATTGAGTACAATGCCCTTTGGGATGTACCTTACCAGACACCTGCAGCAACTGGAAAGACCCCAAAAGTACCTCACCAAGAGGATCAAAGGGCTCAAACAGATGCCATATGCTGCCTGGTTAAAGAAACTCCAGCTCTACTCAGTGGCATACCACCTGCTCAGACGCGATCTGTGCCTGACGATAAAGCCATGTCCAACCCGAATTAATGGACATGCTGCACCTCAGAAAATCCAAATCCCATCAAGCTATGCATTCGAGAGACTTGAACCTCAGCACTCAAATAAATAGGACATGCTGGAGGGACAGATTCATAACCCAGAGGCTCCCTTCACTCTGGAATAAAATCCCAGTCCAGGTTAGGCAGAGTCCCTCATTGACTCTCTTCAAGAGGAATCTTGATGAGTGGATGGGAGATTGTAGGTTTACCCCAGGTATCACTTCTGTGTCACTGTTAGACAGAGGCACAGTATACTAACCTCGAAAAAGGGCATAGCAAAATTAATTTAAAATGGGTGGCGAAAGCCAAACACACTCTGGCTAGGCTTATAAATGCCCTAGGGCAGATAGCCTAGTATGAACCTATGAACCTATATATCAGTGGATCACCCTTACTAAAAATGATGATGATCTTGCCTTCCCAGAAAATGGTAGTTTTAATAAAAATATCCTGACAAATTTGCAGGGAAAACTGAGAAAAAAGGGAAGAAAAATACCAGGGTTATGTTGGGCAGGTTTCAATGACTGGATGTCAGAGGCAAAGGAAAGGGAAAAGGATTCAGTAATTAGTAGTCAAAGATAATCAGCAAAATTTAAAAGATCAGTTAAAAGAACTACAACATACTGCGAGTAATTTAGATGTAGCAGATGATAAGTGACTAAAGGAACCACCCTTCAAGGGATTATATCCGGTAAAAGAATTAAGTAAATTACAAATGCCTGAATCATCTGAAGAAGATAATCCTTGGATTCCCCCACCTCCCACAGCCCCAGCACAGTATCAGCCCCCACCGGTCCAGGAAAGAGCGGTGAGCTCCACAACAGGGAGCGGTAACCAGCGGGGAGAAGAACATGCTAATACTGCGAGCGGAGATCAGGCAGGGGGAGGTCAGTCTAGTGAAACAGACACTGAGGAACAGGATAAGGAAAAGACATTGCATATGATGACTCATAGTAAGATAAAAAAGGAGACAAAGGCACAAATGTTTTTTAAGCCTAGATCTTATAAGCCTAGATCTTATCAGGAAAAAAAAGGAAAGCTTTACTTGCATCGGAAAAAACATTTTGGCCAGTTTCCTGCCATGATAGATGATGGCGACGGCTATTATGGCCCTGATAAGTTTAATCCTGATTCAGACTCTGAGTCATCAGATGATGGCAGAATGTTTCCCTTGACAGAAGTTCCGAACCCAGCGCATGCTAGGGATGCGGGACAACTGGCAACTGTAGTGGTACCTAGGGCGTGGTCAGCAGTTGCTTTTCAAGCCATTACTAAGTCACTCCAACCCATCCATACAAACCCAGAAAAATTCCAGTGTGTCTTAGCAGGACATATTTGTCTGCAAAATCCTACCATAGAAGAGGTTAGAGCAGTCCTTCAATACGCCATCCCAGCTGATATAATGAAACGAATCTGGGATCATGCTAATGTTCCCACTCCAATACCGAAGCACAATATACAAAGGGAAAATGGGTTTGAGGTGGTCAGGCAACTGCTATCACTGTAATAGTCCCACCTACCCCTAATTGGTCGAAAATTAAATCAGTCATACAAAAAGATGATGAGCCTGTAGACGAATATTTAAATCGGCTCACTGAAGCCTTTGAGGCTTATTCTGGGTATCCAGAGCCCACCGAAGGACCGGCACAGAGTGGATTGTTGGCTGTTTCATAGATGGATTACACCCCCAGGTGAGGGATAAGTTAAAGGAAGTGTGCTTAAACTGGCCTAGTTTAGGATTACATGAGTTAGTCCAACAGGTACAATACCTATCTGACCACTTAGCTAAAGAAAAGAAGGACTTACAGGAAAAGTTAGTAAAAGCACAAATTCAAATGTGTAACGCTTTTGGCCAGCCACCTGGTCAGCGAGGTAGAGGACGAGGAAGAGGCAGGGGTGGACACCAAGGGGTAGGAAATCAAAATAGACAAAACTGACAGGAAACACAGTCAGCCCCACCCCAGAATTATAGTAATCAGACAAAGTGTTTTAACTGTGGCCAAATAGGCCATTGGAGGAATGAATGTCCATATTTAGCTGAACAACCTGCCCCACCCACTGATATGTCACATCAGTGGAATTCTAACTGGATTCCGTCCAGTTGACAGCAACCACAATAAAGGTTCCCTGAACAGAAACAGCAGCAGTTGTGCCCTTTTATTCCTGTGGATCAGGATGGGCCACATGTTATGTTACTAGTTAAAAATAAACCATATCCATTTTTGATTGATACCGGAGCAACTAAATCCATGCTAGCTGGCAAAGCAGCAATGAATGTTCCCCTCTCCAACAAGATAACTAGAGGAGTGGGTGTCTCTGGTATACCTATTGAGTATTCCGAAACTGTTCCAGTCCCAGTAACTTTGGGACCTCTACAAGATAACCATGCATTTTTAGTAGGACCCTCAGCACCTTTAAATCTATTAGGGAGAGACTTGCTTTGCAAAATGGGGGCCACCATTTTTTGCACAGCTGATGGAGTTTATCTCCAAGTACCTTCAGATCAACAGGATAGTACACTGGCAGCCTTAGATGAAACTATCACTTTACAGACAATGTGTATCCTGTCAGATCTTGACAGAAACAGGTGTTTACATTCCCTACCCTCTCACCTGTGGACTACTCATGACAATGATGTGGGATTTTTGACCTCAGCTACTCCTGTAAAAATAACTCTAAAACCAGGAGCAAGGGTGCCGTGAGTGCCACAGTACTCTTTGACAGCCGAGGCTATATCTGGTATTGCCCCTGTTCTTTCTGCATTGGAACAGCAAGGGATCATAGTACCCACCACAAGCCCATGTAATACCCCAATATTACCGGTAAAAGAACCTGGCAAACAAGCTTACAGATTTGTGCAGGACTTGCGTGAAATCATCAAAGCTGTTTTGCCCGTTTTCCCAATTGTACTGAACCCAGCTACTATTTTGAGCTGTATCCCACCTACTGCACAATGTTTTACGGTCATAGATATTTCATCAGCCTTTTTCTCTATTCCAGTACATCCTGATAGTCAGTATTTGTTTGCATTTACCTACAAAGGTCAGCAGTATACTTGGACTCGATTGCCTCAGGGATACATAGAGTCCCCAACCTTATTTTCTAGAGAGATGCATAGACAGCTACAGGATCTGCAACTACCATCATGTTCAGTTCTTGTCCAAATGAGATCAGAGCGTTTAAAACAACCTTGAGCCAGACATGTTTTTCTTATAGCTTCACCAGACAGTAAATCATGTATGGAGGATTCCCTTTTAGTGCTAAACATTTTAGCTACACGAGGGTTTAAAGTAAATAGATCAAAATTACAATTCTGTCAGGAAAAGGTGCAGTATTTGGGACATATAATTGCAATTGGTTCTCGTCAAATACTCCCAAATTGCATAACTTCTATTCAAAGTGCCCCTCGCCCTGTAACCCAGAGGCAGCTTTGAGGATTCCTTGGACTAGCAGGATACTGCAGACAGTGGGTGCCTAATTTTTCGGAGATTTCGTCCCCCCTGTTATGACTCCTAAAAAAGGATGTTACGGAACCTTTACCCAGGACATCAAAGCATGAAGAGGCTTTTCAGGCTATCAAAACAGCCTTGGTAAATCCTCCTACCTTAGGGCTGCCAGATTATTCCAAACCTTTTGTTTTCTTTTGCTGTGATCGAAACAAGACTGCCTTGGGTCTCTTAGCTCAGCAGGCACTGGAGGCTACCAGACTATTGCTTGCTACAGCACTCAGCTAGATCCGGTTGCCTCTGGTTACCCAGCCTGTTTATGGGCTGTGGCAGCTGCCACTGTCTTGGTTGATATGGAAGCCCTGTTAACCCTGGGACATGATAATATACTAGCAGTTCCACATACAGTTCAAGTGCTACGTTTAAAAACAAAAACACAGTATCTTTCAAATGCACGCCTTACTAAGTATGAATTAAGTTTAATAAATAATCCTGCCCTACAAGTCATATGCTGCCCACCACTGAACCCTGCCTCTTTAATACCAACTTCAGATGAGGGCGAACCACATGATTGTGTTAACTCTATTCTTTCTCCTAGGTTACATTTATATGACACTCCTTTGCAAAATCCTGACTTAGTTCTTTTTTTTGATGGATCCTGCTTATGAACAAACTCTGGTGAATTCCAAGCTGCTTGGTCGGTTTGTACTCTGACTGAAGTTTTAAGATCAGCACAATTACTCCAAGGCACTTCCACACAGGCTGCGGAACTAGTGGCATTATCGAATGCATGCAAAATAGCTAAGGACAAGTCTGTTACTATATATACTGACTCCCGTTATGCCCATGGTGTTGTTCATGATTTTGGTATATTGTGGAAGGAAAGAGGGTTTTTAAACATCTTCTGGGACACCTGTTAAAAACATTTCTATATCAATAACTTGCTACAAGACTTATTGTTACCTTCTGAACTTGCTGTTGTTAAATGTGCAGCCCATCAATCCAATGACTCCTTTGAAACTAAGGGCAATGATTTAGCTGACTGGGCTGCTAAACAGGCTTCTCTCTCACAAACTGTTCAGGGACATTTTCTGCAGCCTCTGCAACAAATGGTTACTTTTGATACCACAGTGTTAAAAGCTTTACAGGATGAAGTACCAGAATCAGAAAGAAAAACATGGCTGGCTCAAGGTTGTTTTAAACGTTCTGATCTCATTTGGCAACATCACAATGGCAGATTGGTCTGCCCAATGTCCATGTTAAATTCTCTTATTAAAGCGTATCATTTGTAGGGGTACAAGCGTTAATAAAACAAATCCAAAAGGATTGGTTTGCCCCAGGACTTTCTGCTTCTGTGCAGCATTTTTTGAGCACGTGCTCCATTTGTTTATAGTATAACATTTCAAAAGGCACAATGGCTCCCTCACAACCACTGCCAAAACCTTTGGGACTATTCTGTGCTTTGCAATGGGATTTTATTGAACTCCCACCTTGTACTCATTTCAAATATGTTTTAACTGTTGTTGATGTTTTCTCTGGGTGGTTAGAAGCCTACTAATGTGTTAAGAATGATGCTATCTCAGTTGCTAAGAAACTTTGTTATGAATTAATACCTTGTTTTGGTGTTCCCTGTCAAATATATTCGGACGGTGGAACACATTTTACTGCTCAGTTGATTGATTCATTGTGTAAAATGTTAGGCATCACCTTAAAATTTCATTGTCCATATAGACCACAGACATCAGGTATTATTGAACACATGAATCAGACACTAAAATCTAGATTGGCTAAAATTACTACGGAAATGGGCCTCACTTGGGTACAGGCCTTACCTCTAGCCCTACTCTCTATGAGAGCACAAGTACATCCTACTAAGGGACTTTCTCTTCATGAAATCCTCCTGGGCTGCCCTATGCTCATGCCCATGACACCACCACCGCCTTTCTCTGAGTACGATGCATTTGATCATGATATTCTTGTATATTGCACTTCTCTTGTCTCTTTTTTACAGTTTCATCACCACCAGGTAGCAGCGGCTCAACATATCCCTGATCCTTTCCTGTCTTCTGCACTACAACCTGGAGACTGGGTGTACGTCAAGTATTTCTCTCGAAAAACAGCTCTTCAACCACGTTGGAAGGGGCCCTTCCTGGTTCTACTGACGACATCATCAGTGGTATGACTACAAGGCTCGCCCACCTGGATTCACATATCGCACGTCAAAAAGGTCATCCCATCCGAAGATCAACAGCCTTTACCTTTTTCAACCCCAGACTCTCCACCTATTGCTACTCGTACTCGAAGCCATAGTGTACCAGCACCTGATGATGCCTAACATCTACCTGTTTGGCAAACCCCAAACTCCTGATGCTATGCAGACTCAACCACCATTTCCACAAAAGTACTGGAGAGCTATTTTGGTGGTTATTCTTGTTGTTTTGTTATTTTTACTCTGGCCATTTTTATTTCCTGCTCCAACTACACTACATGCCAAATGAGCTACATGGCATCCACCTTTCAACACCTACCAAGCTATTAAATATGCTTACGCGTCATCCCTCAATATCTCGGCCTGCTGGATCTGCACTGCTATTCTTAATGTTCATGGGGGATTGATGCTAAATACAGTCCCTTTAGGGGCTAATGAAACCTGGATGAATATGATTTACGATACATCAAAAGTTACTTCAAAGGACAAGATAGCATTACATTTGTTCGACCATTGAAATGGAACTGTGTGTTTTCAGAAATTTAAGGTAGGATGGAGTTTTTGTAATGTAACAGTTCCCTATAAGTGTAATAATGACTCCTCCTAATGTAATACAACCTACAATTCATTTTGTAAACTGATGCATAAAACATGCGAAGAGGTAAAGAGTGATTTTGTTTTATACCAACAGTTGATAGTGATTGATAAAAGGTATTTCATTCTGAACAAGGTTATGTACATAGTAATATCACCACTAAGGTAGAAAACTGTTATTTTGTGTGTGGTAGAAAAGCCTATAAATGGCTGCCAGGAAAATGGTCTGGCAGCTGCTTCCCTGGCTACCTAGTCCCAGCTATTCGACATGTATCTGCTTTACCTCAAGGAAAAATTCAGAATGTTCGAGAGGTCAAGAAGCCTACCAATCCGGTAGGTCAAGTTGATGCTTCATGGATCTATCATCATGATTTAGCTCATGCTGGCACTAAAGGACTATCCCATATGGACTTGGATGATGACGTCATATCATGAGCTGGTATAATTCCAGCATACGGAGCAGTGAAATCAATTTGGGAACTGAGAAAGCTATCCAAATTGCTTGAAATATTAAGCAATGCTACATTTTCTGCCTTAGAACTAGTGACTGATGAACTGACTGCTATGAGAGCTGTAGTCCTCCAAAATCATATGGCTCTCGATTTCACCCTAGCGGTGAAAGGGGAACTTGTGCTTTAATCCAGGAGGAGTGCTGCACATTTATTCCCGACAATCAACACAGAATTGAAAGCCATCTTGAACTGATTCAAAGAATTTCCGAATTCTCTGAGGCCAAAGAGGCCGATAGTTCAACATGGGCATGGTTAACCAACCTGTTCTCAGGTTGGGGAGGTGGACTGTTGAAGTTGATTTTATTAATTGCAGTATTAACAATTGTTGCTTTTCTTGTCATATTTTTAATCAAAGCACTGATCTTGAAATTGATGTCTTCAAAAACTGTGAAAAAGCTGCCTAAGTTTTATTTGCCTGCAACTATGAATGTAGACAATAACATGACAATGTTTACAAATGATGAAAAGACCAGTAACATGGTAATGTTAGATTTGGGACAAATGCATGATAAGTTAGGTGGTGATGCTTACACAGCATCAAATGGGGAATTGTAGAATATGAACAGCCAAAGCATGTGTTTGAAGGAATTGAGTACGTGACAGTCTGCATGTATTAAGATGTACTGTGTACTATGAACTTTGAATGAACTGTGAGTAGTGGAAAATTACTGAAAAACAAGAGTCTGCTTGAAAGCAGGAAATGTGCCTTATAGAGAAGTATATCCGATTTTCTTTCTCTGCCCAGAGATATAATGATGTGAACTGCTTTATGCTTATGGGTAAATCATTGATTGGTTAATTGCTTTGTATAATGAGCTAATTGGTTCATTTTATATTTTTGTACCGTTAGCAATATCCACAGTATATAAGCTAGTGCTTTCCTTTGTTCTGGGAGTCTCCCTGGTGCTTTTCCATGAGGCTCCCACACATGTGTACTGTAGTTAATAAATACCACTGAAAGAGAGAAAGAACTGTATTTGTGTTCATTCTCAAGGTATTATGTAACATAACACCTTCCAGTCCTGTGCCAGACAGGTTGCCTTACTGCATACCTTTGCAATTATGTTGATGACCTTTCATTCAGTGGTGACTCTTTTGGTAGACCCTGAGCCATGGCCTTTCAGTCATGTGCCAAACAGGTTGCCTTACTGCACACCTTTGTAATTATGTTGCTGACCTTTCATTGATCTTCCTCAGGTCCAGTTTTGTCCACTGGCAGTGATGATGTCTTCTATAAGCTTCCAACAGACACATGCATGAAAGATCCATCCATATTTCTCATGCCAGAACAACCACTGACTATGCACATAGAAAGTCTACACCAAGATGTCATTCTGCCTGGGAGAATTTACTCTTACAATGAAAATCACTTTTAAGCATGACACATCCAGCCTGACAATATGCAATGCCAAAACATATACATGTAAGGTGTTGCCAGGTCAATATCACATTGTAACACATGAAATTGCCCAGTTTTGAGAAACGCCTGCTTCATTGCAAAATAATGGGGGGTATTCCTCTTTAGTGCTGCCATGGGTGTGGTACTAAGTATGATATTTTTTTTTTTCTACTCACAGCATGGCAGAAATTGAATATTGGTTTCAGCTATCAATATCTGCAGTTGTTGGTGGATTTTTTTAAACCAGAAATGGCTGCACTTATTGAAGACATCAATGGTAAACAGCAGGTAATTTTTCAAGACTTTACAGCTGGTATTGTAGATCCACTTATTGAGAATTTATTAGATAGCGTTCATGCCTTTGAACGCAAGCTTTTTCAACAGAAAAAGAACAAAATAATCAGAGACTTTAAAGATTTTAGACTGGGCCATATCTTCACTTGGCCCAGATATGGACAAAATGATTTGAACAGTATAAATACCAACAGTAAAGCTGGTGTGAACAGTGTCAATACCAATAGCAATATTGGCGTGGACATTAATTCTAGAAATAGTATGAGACATAGACTAGAAAGTAATAATTTGTATACTCCTTTGCATAGGCAACAGTTTTGTAACACCAATGCATGTCCTATTGTGTTGAATGGCCTGAATAAGTGTATTTCTAAAGATTCTGTAGATGAGGTTCAATCTAATGGGGAGGTGATTTTCACATCCCCTGCTCAGAATGATCGGCCGGAACACATTGGAATATTAGATATCAGGCAGAATGATAATAGTGACATGAAAAATACTGACTCTGACAATGCAATATGCCCTACCACTGATTCAGTGGATGTCATTCATATCATACATCTGAGTGTAAGTGAGATTAATAATTTATATCCTGCAGTCAAGATTGTAAAGGATAGACCTTGCCTACTTACTGATTCTGTGGTTAGACCTAAGGTCAGGAAGAATGTGGGGGATGTCAGTCTGGATGCTAATCCACAGGTGTCTTTTCCCCTGCCAATTTGACTGGAGAAAGGCCCCAGAAGGGCAAGGTCTATGAGTCGTGGCAGGCAGAAAAGGAAACTCTCAGGGGAGTTTCAACAGAACCGCACTTTGAAAAAGATGTGGAACAGAACAGACAAAACATAGTACACAATTTATCTGATAATGCACTCTCACAAGATGATTTCAACTTATTGAGAAAAGGGCTTAGCTTTATACCCAAAACACACAGTAAGTTAGCAGATACAATTATTGACTTGAAACTTTATTGCAGGAATGTAATGTTGAAACTCCATTTTGGAGCTTCTGATACTACAGCATATTCGAAGGATGCATTAGTGTTTAAGAAATTAAGTGAGTATACACCTGTACATCATCCACTTGTTGAAGCCTATTTTAGGCTCACAGAAGACGAGATATACAATTATTATAATCGAACCAATTCAGGTAGGATTTTAAGAAAATATGATAATTTAACATATCAAGAGAGGCAGAGTCTTAAGAGATTACAACAGGACCATAGAATAATTATTAGACCTGCTGATAAAGGTGGTTGCATTGTAGTGATGAATACCCTACACTATTATGATTCTATGTCTAGCATGCTGCATGATACATTTTATAAAGAGACTGAGTTATCAGTAGTAAATGAAGTCACTTTATATGTACATAACATCCTATCAGACATTCATAAGAGTGGTTTGATTGATCGTGATTTACATGAATACCTTCTAGTGAAAACACCCTTGATTCCAGTCATACATGGCCTACCAAAATTACATAAGAATGCCAGTGACCCACCCATGACACCAATTGTCTCTGGCCGTGGATGGATCACTGAGCATATCTCTGTATATATAGAGAAACATCTGAGGCAAGTACTGAACAAGAATAAGTTTGTATTGAGGGACTCCAAACAGTTCTTAATAGAACTATATGATTGTTTTAATTGTAATGGCATCACTGATGAATATATGTTCATGACCCTTGATATACAATCACTCTTTACGGTCATTCCCAACACTTTAGGACTTATGTTTATTTCTGAATATTTTAAGGAACATAGTGAGTACAACATAGTGAAGATTGATCTATTGTTACACTTCCTGGAACTAGTATTGGAAAACAATTTTTTTGTTTTCAATGACATCGTATACAAACAGGTAGATGGCGTAGCTATGGGCACTTCTTGTGCCAATAGCTATGCCAACATGTTCCTTGCATATTGGGAACAGCATATCTTGTTCTGTGAGACATTATTCAAAGAATACATTAAGTTCTATCGACGTTTTGTTGATGATGTGTTTGTGATATGGAATGGCACTTTAGAACAACTTCAATTGATGCACACCATTATGAATAATCTAATTGATTGTCTCAAATTTACAATGCAGTTTTCATATAACAGAATTGAATTCCTGGATTTGTATATTGAAAAACTTCCAAATGGTCTTTTTAATACAGGAGTGTACAGGAAACCATGTCATGTTAATACCCTGCTAATGAGATCGAGAATGCACCCTCCTTTTGTATTTAGGAATGTTATGGTAGGTCAGGCCATTAGAGCATCAAGGCTAAATCCTTTGGAGGTAGGCTTTGTATCTGAACTAGGGGATCTTAAAAGTAGACTTTTGCAGAGAGGATACAATATTAATGAAATTGATCCTTCTCTAGAATGAGCCTTAGGACTACGTAACACCGTAGCTACACCATATTTTGGACGTCATAGTTCCAACACCCAGGTGAATAGGGAGCACATGTCATCTCATGTTAAGTTTTCAACATATTATTCATCAGATAATAATCAGATTAGAGATATCATCAATAAATATTGGTCCATCATGCATGTTGATCCTAAATTAAGAGTCATAGTTGGTGAAACTCCCAGTTTTTTGTACAAGAATAAGAGTAATCTCAAAAAGATGCTATGCTATCCTAAGTATGGAACATTAAACAAAGTAGAAGGACATACTAAACCGTGTGGTAGATGTAATTTCTGTCAATTTATTGATGAAGACAGCAACTTTTTACATCCTGATACGCTTGTCACTTATGAAATAAATGTGCAGGCTGACTGCATGACCACTAACGTGGTATATGTGGCCACCTGTCAGATCTGTTCCCACTTTTATGTTGGGAAAACCAACCGATCATTAAGGGACAGAATGAGGGAGCACATCTATCACATAAGGAAGGGTTCACCTTATAATGCCCTAGCGAAACATGTCAATCTTGCATGAAGATCACATTATTTTTCTTTTGGAGTACTTGAAACTATAATTCCAGCAATAAGAGGCAGTGATATTAGGACACACACAGAGAATAAGGAATGTGACTGGATAGTTTGGCTTAGGGCAGATAAAGGATCTGGCCTCAATGATAGAGCCTCGATAAAACCGAGACTAAGAACACGTAGGAATATTAAATAGATTGTATCTGCTCTCTCCAGTGACATCTGTACCAGTATTTTATCTCATTTTTCTTCCCCCCTCCCCTTTCAATATTCATTTTCATTTATGACATTTTTTACATAAGTTCGCCATTTTTCATGTCATTCCATTTGAAATGTAGTTGACTAGGATTTTTTGTATCCTTAGCATTGTTTGAGCATTTAACATCCATTTGATTTGTGATTTCAGGACATATATTTTGTATATTCAACTGGTTATTCATTACATGCATTCTTATTGTATTTATTTGTTTGACCACTAGAGGTGATCATACAATAGAACCATTTTATGTTTTTTTCATTGTAATCACTTGTTTGATCACTAGAGAATTTAGCTTTTTCTTCCCCCCCCCCACCCTTCCCCACCCCCTCTTCTCACACTTACTTTTATTTATGACATTTCTCCTGTAGGTTATATATATTTTTCATATATTTTTCATGTAATTTTATTTGGAAATGTAGTTGACTGGGATTCTCTGTATTTTCAGGACAGGCATTTTTTGATACCATCTATTTGATTTGTGATTTTATGATGTATATCCAACTTGTTATTCATTCATTATATGCATCCTCATTGTAATTACTTGTTTGACCACTAGAGGTGATCATATGTAAGAATCAGTCTAAGTTTTCATCATTGTAATTACTTATTTGACCACTAGAGGTAATCATATAAAAGAACCATTTTAAGCTTTTATTTATTTTAACTTAGATCTGAAGAAGCTGTGTTAACAGTGAAAGTGCTCATCTTTAAATAAATACTCATCTTTTATACAGTTGGTCTTGAGATACTCTTCATTTTTTGGACCTGTTTTGCTCCTGTAACCTCCAACCTGATTTTACTATATTTATATTGTCATTTTTATATCAGCACACTGGATCTGTTGAAATGTTTAGATGTTTTTAGCATAGTAGTATGTGTATATGGAGTTATTATGACTATGTCTCTTTAAGAGCTCCATTTCCTTTTGAATTTTTGGCGCCAAAAAGATTATTTAAATGTGAACAGGAAGTACTCCCTTTTAGTTCTGAGGAAGTCTGATTTTTAACAGATGAAAGCGCTAAACCTTATTTTCAATAAAATAATCGTTTTTTATCATTACGAGTGGATTTAGCCTGAATTTTGGTGGAACACTAGTGTTGGCTATACGTGTGTTATACTCTGTTCGAGCTGTGTAGAACTTACTATATTTTACCAGCTAGCCTTTTTCCTTCTATATTCAGTTTCTGATGTTGGTTGGTTCAGTTTCTTCCACCAAATAGCAGAATACCCTGGGGTAGTGGGTGCTATAGACTGCACGCACATATGCATCAAAGCACCACCCGGTGAGCAGGGTAGGGCTTACATCAACCATAGGGGCATCCCTCCATCAACTGCCAGGTCGTATGTGATGTCCAGGGCATTATAATGAATGTGTGTGCTGGCTACCCTGGAAGCTATGATGATTCCCACATATGGCATTTGATGCAGCTGTACCAGAGATTTGCCAATGGGGACATCCCCTACGGTCACCTAGTGGGGGATGCTGGGTACACATTGGAGCCGTGGCTGATGACACCCATCAGAAATGCACACATACCTCAACAACAAGCCATAATGAGGCACACGCACAGGCCAGACATATAACAGAGCATGTGTTTGCGATACTCAGGTCACGGTTCCAGTGTCTGGACACATCCGGTGGAGCCTTGCAGTATTCACCAGCTGCATGTACCCAAATTGTTATGGTATGTGCTATGCTACACAATATGATCCTGTGGAAACAGCTGCAGCAGGAACAGCATTGGGCAGGGCCACACAGCCCCCCCACCAATGCCAAGGCCTGCACAGGCACAGAGTGACCCGGAAGACGAACAACCTGAGCCTGCCCCAGTTGGCAGAAGAGGCGTACCCAGTATGCCCTGGCCTTGGCAAAGAGGCAATGCATAGCACATGCACTGACACAGTAGGAACCCAGGAAATTACACCTCTCTCTGACTCACACATACAGTAAAAGGGATGCCAAACATGACACTACCTGTGCTTAACCATGTATAGTGTGTGTACTATGTGCATCCAACATAGGGAGCCCACCAGCACCATCCGCAAGTCTGGCACACCCTCAAGGTAAGTCAATCAACCTACCAATTGCCAAATGGAGTAGAATGTGTCATTACCTGTAGCTATGGTATGGATGTGAGCATGCAAGGGAATTGGGTGGCTAAATGTTATGGCAGCAGACAGTAGACACCCATAGTGGCACCATGACATCTGTAACAGATACTGGAGTCACCATAGTAACCAGTACTACACAGGGTGACAAAACCCACTGCAGGAAATGTGCTGAGTGACATGTGTGTCCATATGACCCACACATGCCAGTTAGGATGGTTCACATACCCAACAACAGTCTCAGCCAGCAGGACAGGTGTAGACACTCAAATAAAGCCTATGCCATGGCCCCAGAATGATGGCTATGGTTAACCTCCCCCCCAGGCCTAAACAGACAGACCACAGCAGGACAGACAGTGGGATGTTAGTTCAGACAATAATATGTAGGGCAACCTAAGCCACGATCTGTAGTACACTGGTATGCCTCTAGTCAGCATGATAGTTAGCAATGCAGAATTAAATGAAGTACCTGACATACCAGTACAGTCATAGCAAATGTGTACAAGTGTCACATGTGCCCCCCACATCCTACATAGTAATGTAATAACAGTCAGGTGTGCCCCACAACCCTGTGTAGAAATGTAGAAATAGTCAGGTGTGCCCCCCCATCCTACATAGTAATGTAATAACAGTCAGGTGTGCCCCCCACTCCTTTGCAGAAATGTAGAAACAGTCAGGTGTGCTGTGTAGAGAGCAATGCTTTTTAGGGTACTCACACTCCTTACAATTCATATACTCAACTTTGGCAAGGCTGCTGATGTCACCCACCTAGAAATACACCTCTGGAAAGGTTATAGCTCAGTAATCTCTGTAGTGTGTCCTCTAACTGCGTACTGCTGTAGTGTGCTAAAGTAGTTAGGTAGGAGTTCTAACCCCAGACTTGGCAACTGTGTGTTTGTGTGTGTGTCTGTCTCTGACTGTGTAGAGAGCAATGCTTTTTAGCGTACTCACACTCCTTACAATTCATATACTCAACTTTGGCAAGGCTGCTGATGTCACCTATCTAGAAATACACTTCTGGGAAGACTGTAGCTCAGTGATCTCTGTAGCTCATCCTGTAACTGTGTACTGCTGTAGTGTGATAAAGTAATTGGGTAGATGTTCTACTCCCAGACATGGCAAGTGTGTGTGGGCATGTCTGTACAGAGAGCAATGCTTTTTAGGGTACTCACACTCCTTACAATTCATATACTAAACTTTGGCAAAACTGCTGATGTCACCCACCTAGAAATACACCTCTGGGAAGGTTGTAGCCTAGTGATCTCCATAGTGTGTACTGTAACTGCATACTGCTGTAGTGTGGTAAAGTAGTTAGGTAGGTGTTCTAATCCCACACATGGCAAGTGTGTGTGTGTCTGTCTGAGTAGAGAGCAATGCTTTTTAGAGTACTCACACTCCTCACAATTCATATACTTAACTTTGGCAATGCTGCTGATGTCACCCACCTAGAAATGCACCTCTGGGAAGGCTATAGCCTAGTAATCTCTGTAGTGCATCCTGTAACTGCATATTGCTGTAGTGTGATAAAGTAATTAGGTAGGAGTTCTAACTTCAGACTTTGCAAGTGTGTGTGTGTCTGACTGTGTAGAGAGCAATGCTTTTTAGGGTACTCACATTCCTAACAATTCATATACTCAACTTTGGCAAGGCTGCTGATGTGACCACCTAGAAATACACCTCTGGGAAGGTTGTAGCTCAGTAATCTCTGTAGCACATCCTGTAGCTGCATACTGTTGTAGTGTGATAAAGTAGTTAGGTAGGTGTTCTAATCCCAGACATGGCAAGTGTGTGTGTGTGTGTGTGTGTGTGTGTGTGTGTGTGTGTGTGTGTGTGTGTGTGTGTGTGTGTTTGTGTCTGTCTGACCCTGTCTATGCAGAGAACAATGCTTTTTAATCTACTCACACTCCTTACAATTCATATACTCAACTTTGGCAAGGCTGCTGATGTTACCCACCTAGAAATACACCTCTGGGAAGGCTGCAGCCCAGTAATCTCCACAGCATGTGCCATTACTGTGTACTGCTGTAATGCGATTTAGAACTGTGGTGGGGTTCCATCCCCACCCATGCCAGTTCTGGAGGGTTTGTGTGTGTTTCAATGTCTGTGTACAGAGCAATGCATTGTAGGCTAGTCACACTGCATACATTTCAAATGGCCTACTTTGGCAATCCTGCTGATGTCATTCATTGTGAAATACACCTTTGGGGAAGGAGTTCTCTAGTAATCCCCATGATGTGTCATATAACAGCTCCATGCTGTAGTGTGATATAGACCTCTGTTACGGGTTCTATACCCACACATGTCAGTTCTGGATGTTTTGTGTGTGTGTCACTGTCTGTGTAGGGAGAAATGCATTTTAGACTAGTCACACACAATACATTTCAAATGGCCTACTTTGGCAATCCTGCTGATGTCATTCATTATGAAATACACCTTTGGGGAAGGAGTTCTCTAGTAATCCTTGTGGTGTGCTCTATAAGAGCTCCATGCTATAGTGTAATACAGACCTCTGTTAGGGGTTCTATACCCACACATGTCGGTTGTGGATGTTTTGTGTGTGTGTCACTGTTTGCGTAGGGAGCAATGCATTTTAGGCTAGTCACACTCACTACAATTCAAATGTCCTACTTTGGCAATCCTGCTGATGTCATCCAATGAGATATACACCTTTGGGGAAGGAGTACTTCAGTAATCTCCGTGGTGTGTACTATAACTGTGTGTAGTGCTGTAGTGTAATAAACTCCTTAATTAGGGGTTCTACTCCCAGACATGACAGGTGTGTGTGTATATAACACGTATGCTGTGTGGAGGTGGTTGTGAGTGTGTGACACCTGTGGCCAATGTGGAGTGGGTTTTGCATATGGGTTTGCATATTTCTTATATGGTGGCCCTTCTTCTTCTTCTTTTGGCTTTTCCTGGTTAGGGGTCACCACGGTGGATCACCTGTCTGCTCAAGATTGGCAGTAGAGTTTTACAGTGTCGAGTTGCCAGCCCATCACCCAACCTTCCATCGTACAGGGATAACAGATGTGAAATAGCTGAGAGGCAGGGGTGCAAAGCCATATCCATACATGTGACATCAAGTCCAGGCAATCACAGTTAGCAACCCCAGTATTACCCAGAGCACACTCTCAACCCATGGCTCATACACACGCACACATGCCTAGGCAACAGCCAATATGTGGGTAGTTCATGGCATATTGGCCACTGATAGTAACTATAGGGTGATAGCTGTGGGCTACAGACAGCATGGCACCCTGTCCATCTGTCCAATATTCACGTACCTGCAGACAGTGCACCTTCCCCATGTTCCCCAATGGACACCTAAAACACCTGTGGTGCCATCACATGTGATCCACAAAGGACATACCATGCCTGACAATGTGCCCTGTATTGACAGATGCCACTGACACCAGGGAATGGTGTTAGCATGCTATCAATGTAGGTGCAGGGTAAACCTGCTGCCCATTACCAGTTCCTGCCACAGGTGGGCAAGGCTGGCACATCTGATGATAATCTGTGTTCACAACATGGGCCAGACACCCCAGGTACAGTTCCACATGTCACTGTACATGCATGTGGGATGTGTGCACATCCCAGACACCCTCCATGTCATGGACTAAGGAACACATACATGGCAAGCGATGCACAGCACTGGCCACACACAATAGTTACTCAGGTGACTATATGGGGCATGCAATACCCACCTGTGTGGGCAAATGCAGACACTACAGTCCTGAGCCACAATGCAGACGATCATCATGTGGCCTGATGCCAAGGTATACCCATCACCTAGCCTTGTAGAGCCATCTGGCATCGTCGACCACCACACACCCATGCAGACATGCACCCATGCATGTCAGTACTGGCACTCTGTGTGTTTGTGTATGCACATTGTATGTTCACATCCACACTCCCTACAACCCCATGGGCATACTGAAGCATTCTGTCTGATATCAGACACCTCCCCATACCCTTTGCCCATACAACCCCCGTATGACCCCATGTGGTGCATGTGATACCTGCACAGTGATGTGTTGTGGCAATCCCACTACTGATGAGTTGTAATTCTGGTCCTGCCAAGTGTGTCAATGTGTGTGCATCCCTGTGAGAGTGTGGCTGTGCTGATGCTGGCACCTGTTCATGTGGACAGGCACGTGTACATCACCTGCTGTGTAGCTACCGTAACACTATTGCAGATGTCAGTCACCATCATATTTATATTCTGAGGGCTCCACAACAGGTAACCCATGTGGTGTATCCAGTAACTGCATAAAACTGTGATAGCAATAAATAGTTGTCAGTGGTTTGATACCCTGTGCTGGTAGATGTGTGACCCAAACATGCTTAGGTTTTACTCTCCCACCACTCCCTGATTTGTTTTTGCCTCTGTCTGCCTCTTCCACTTCTTCTCTGGTTAATGTGGAGACGTACACCTGCTTTGCTTGGCAGCAATATGTGTATTTTAAGTGATGCTCATGATCAGCTGATGGCCTCCGCATGAATTGCAGCCCTCCCCTAGCTGATTGCATGTGGAACAGCTGTGGTAACATTCCCATAGCCAATTGCATGGAAACACACTACAATATCTAGGAACATCATGTTGGTGTTGGCCATTTTCATTCACTGTGAGCAGGAACTAGATCTGTTGTTTGGCATACAGCATCTCAGATGGCTTGGGGATTTACCTCTAACAACATACACTGTGGAAACAGGGCAACACACAGGAGGGGGATGTACCTGACCTGACTACAGACTGTAAGTGTTGCTATACTGCATTTGGAGTAATGTTGGTTTAATAGTGTGTGTGTGGATATGATTGTCCTACATGTCTCAGTACCTACCATGTCAGTTCCATGTTTATGAGGAATCCCCATCTGCAGGGTCATCTGCAGACTGGGCAGTGTTGTGTCTTTGGTTTCACGTGTTACCCACAGAGCATCTATCTGTGGACTGCAGAAGGTAGTGTGAGGATTGCAGTCTGTAGATGATGAAAGCCGAGAAAGTTACTGGCTTCATATCCCTCATAAGAAATATGTTGCAACAGACCCCGTTACAACAGTAAATGTATGAGTTATCACAGCAACATGTCATGTGGTTATTATGTATCAGGCCAGACAGGGGTGTGTGAATGTATAACCTATGGTAGAAAATATATTCCAGTCATTATGTGTTATACCCATCTACATGACTGTCTACATCCATATTGTGAGGCATGGTACACATGTTTTGCACTAAGGGGTTATGTGTATACCTCTGGACTGTACAGAGTGTGTCAGAATGTCCTGTGTCAGAATAGCCTGAAATTGTCCTTAAATAGTCTTAAAAAAGAAAGTAAATGAAAAAGCCATGGGCATTCAGAATTGCCATTTTCAGATATCCTAAAACGGTGATTTGCATATGTCCCATGAGGTCTCTGATGCAAGAGGTTTAAGGTATCACACAGAAGTCTAGATTTGCTAAATTTTTCTTTTTGTGTTTTTTAACCAGTTGGTTATCTGTGTGACCTTTTTACTCTTTGTTTTTGTATTATTAACTGTACAGTTCACACAGATGTACTGTCCTCCTTAGCATAGACAGTGAGTAAGGTTTGCATGCATACTTTGGCTGATGGACAGTAGCAACAAGGGGGTGACATGTGAAACAGACACTCAGCTAGCGAATTGCCTATTCACTTCGGTTGGGTAAGTCAGGTGGCATCCACATGCACATCTGGGAAAAGACCTACACATACAAACATGATCATTTATCATATTCCACACACTGGAATTGTTCACACAGTCATACAACTGTACCACTGTTGCATAATTACATCAATTACATCAATTTACTCATCCCTCATCAGGCCCATAATTGAGTACAATGCCTCTTTTGAGATGTACCTTACCAGACACCTGCAGCAACTGGAAAGACCCCGAAAGTACCTCACCAAGAGGATCAAAGGGCTTAAACAGATGCCATATGCTGCCCGGTTAAAGAAACTCCAGCTCTACTCAGTGGCATACCGCCTGCTCAGAGGCGATCTGTGCCTGACGTATAAAGCCATGTCCAACCCGGAATTAATGGACATGCTGCACCTCAGAAAATCCAAATCCCATCGAGCTACGCGCTCAAGAGACTTGAACCTCAGCACTGAAATAAATAGGACATGCTGAAGGGACAGATTCATAACCCAGAGGCTCCCTTCACTCTGGAATAAAATCCCAGTCCAGGTTAGGCAGAGTCCCTCATTGACTCTTTTCAAGAGGAATCTTGATGAGTGGATGGGAGGTTGTAGATTTACTCCGGGTATCACTTCTGTGTCACTGTTAGACAGAGGCACAGTATACTAACCTCGAAAAAGGGCATAGCAAAATTCATTTTAAAATGGGTGGCGAAAGCCAAACACACTCTGGCTAGGCTTGTAAATGCCCTAGGGCAGATAGCCTAGTATGAACCTATGAACCTATGAACCTATGAATTGCACAACATATTCCTATATGTGTTTCATGGGCAAGCTGTGTTTAAGCAGCCTGATGCCATATCAGGACACATCACAAATTAGTTGTTTGTGGCTCATGCAGAACCTTTCCTGACAAGAATGTTAATAGTCACACAATGGTGCTGCTAACCCCCTCAATAATCCTTGCTTCTATCAACAAGACTGTACATACAATGAATTTCTGAAGGTTGCAATTGTATCAAAACATGTGATACATTGTTGTGTACACAACAAATTAACAACGTGTATATGAGACAAGACTTATGTAACTATGTAATCAATATGAGTTTATATTGATATGTGTCACAGAGCATTTAATGATGGCATGTAGATACTTGCACACCTATGCCATACTGCAAGTGCCACTGTGATGGTAGAATGTAAACTGTGTCAACTGGTTGATCTGCACCACTACAGCACATGTCCTAACATGCCAACAATATACATACAAGTATATCATACCATGTCACTCATGTCACTCATCAACAAGTACTGTTATGGCTCTATCATGGTTCATATTGGAGTGAATTACTTGAGACACACCAATCTAAACTATATGAAGAGACACATGACTGAACTTTAACATTGTGTGTCCTAGGGAGGTATGACCCTAGCCCTAAGTAGCATTCTATTGTCACCCAGGATGATGCCACAATATAAATAACAGATGAACTTCAACAATTGGCTTAACTTCCGTTGTCAGCCAAGAGGGATCTAGTATCTCTCAGCTTGGGATGACATGGTCGACAAGCCACACTGCTTTGCCAGAGATGGTCTACACCTGTGTCCTCTAGGCTGCCAGATATTGGCAAAGGGGCTTGTCTCCACCATTGTGCCTTTTTTAAGCAATGTCAAAGCAACAAAAGTTTCAATGTGACAGCATCCACTGGATGCAAACTCAACTTTCTGCTGCTTAATGCTAGGAGTGTAAACATGAGGCTGCTTGAGAGGATATTGCCAACCTGCTAGCTGACAGATTTGTTGCAAACTTCAAGCCCCTGACTTCACCAGCCATACCCCCAAAGCATACCTGACACCAGTCCTCTACATAGTATATCTAGACATCAGGTCATATCTGAGCTCTCCAAGGCTAAAAACATGGCCTCAGTGGTACAAGATAACATCCCAGGTTGCTTAATAAGCAATCTAAAACAGGACCCAATGGACCTAATTAGTGTTCTTTTAAGCATAGCCTGAGAACTGGTTTTGTTCCAGTGAAGTGGACAGTAGCAGCAGTAATCACCTTGCACAAGGACGGGGCCATCAACCGACCCTGGGAACTATAGACCTGTAAGTCTAACCAGTCTCATTTGCATTGCCATGGAATGAATCATCATGGACCTTATCAAGGACATAAGTGACCTTCAAACTCTAGACCCAACCCAATTTGGCTTTGTTAAGGGTAGATCATACTTAATAAGCCTAGTAGACTTCTTTGAGAAACTCACAAAAGCCCTGGATGGAGGTAAGACAGAGCATACTACCTATGTTGATCTGACCAAGGGTGTTGACACAATTCCCCACTCAAGTATCATTGATAAACTCTCCCAGCTGAGGATTAACCCTTATGTCACTAGATGGTTAGCCAATTGGCTGACCGACAGAACACATACTTTAAAGTTGGTGACTCAACTTCTACCAATGAAGCCGTCACCAGTGGCATACCACAAGGATGTGTGCTGTGCCCTTTACTACTCAGAAGTCCAGGCTAAACTAGATGGCCTTTGACTTATCAAGTCTGCTGATGATTGCAGCTTGGATGCAATCATTGAGTCCCCCAACAAGTTAACATGTTACAGGAGGGGGTAACACAGACAAATGATTGGTGGCAAAGCCACACAGTTTAAAATGATATGCAAAAAAAATGTCATTATTATTGTCTTTTGCAAAGTGGAATTCTCCTCTAATTACAGTATTGACAATAGCCTCCCCCCCCACATGCTCAAACCCATTGGTGCCAGATCTGGGCACACAGGTAGATAGCAATCTGAAGTTCAACCACCGTGTTTCCACAGTGGTAAGGAAAGCTGTCTATATGATGCACCTCATAAGTCAGGCTTTGCATTCAGGTGTGAGGATGTTATAACACCACTGTCCTTGACTCTCATCAGACCAGTAATAGAGTACAATGTTCCCTTTTATATGTGCCCTACTAGATAACTGTAGCAGCTGGAGAGACCACAAGGGTTTCTCACCAAGAAAGTAGAGGGTCTCCAAACCATGTCAGTCTGTATGTGGATAGACTGAAAGCACTGTCACTGTACTCTGTATCATATAAGCTGCTGACAGAAGACTTGTGCCTGGCCTAAAGGCCAGTACCCAACCCTGCTCTGATGGAAATGCTGCACATTCTTGAATATAATGACACAACAATCGCTCACTTTAGGGATCTTAACCTAGCATGTGAAGTTAATAGAACACGCTTGAGAGACAGATATAGCTAATGACATCAGCAGAGTCTATTGAGAGGAAGATGATAATAGCAGTATCCCATATGCTGGTGTAAAATGCTCTCTTTAATGTCAAGAAAATGAGCACACACACACACACACACACACACACACACACACACACACACACACGTGCACATGCACACACACACACACACACACACACACACACACACACACACAAACACATGCACACACATGCACATGCACACACATATCCATTTACTGCAGTGAGGACAGAACCCCTATCTAAGTACACCAACTGGAGACCTCTGTATTTAATGCAAGCACCACAGCACAAGTCTAACTGGGAGTGTGCTGATCTAATTGGGAGTGTGCTGGACAACACATGATAAGTGATGACATCATCAGTATCTGGTGAGGAGAAGATGGTGATAACAGTGTACTACATGCTGGTGTAAAACATTCTCTCTAATGTCAACCAGGTGAAAACACACACACACACTGCAGTTAGTAAATAGGACTAATAGACGTGGAAATATAAAGACTCACACAGAAGAGTGTGAAAATAGGTGGGTCATTAGTTTACAGGGACATAAGGGACATGGGCTAAATGAAAGAGCTACACTCAAGCCCTTTTTGATAGCACGCCCCTATAAACATTAGTTTTTTCATTACATCAATTTTTTATTACATCTTTTTTATTACATTAGTTTTTCCTACCGTCTTATGTTATACATGTATTTTACATTATTTTTATAGCTTTATAATGTTTATGATATTTCTAAATATTTGCCTTATATATACACAACATGGTTATTAGGCTTTTTATTAAATGCCAAATAATAGTGTTTTTATTTGAGCAACCTGATCAATTGTAGTACATTGTGATTTGTCAGTTTTAACAATGATGACAAGTGTAACTAATTTCTTAGAAGCCTCGATTGGTTGATTTGAATTTGAAATTCTATTTATAAACTGCTGCTTTTGAATGTATTGTTTTGAAGTCTGAAGAAGCGTTGTTAAAACATGAAAGCGCTAACTATACTGCAGTGAATAAAGTGTTTTTTATCGGCCGTGTTGAGCCTCATCCGTTTTTGTTTTGTTTCTATAAGTATCATTTTTGAGGAGGCTTTTTATCCAGGAATGTTTGTTTTTTTACTCAGATTTACTTCATTTCTCACAGTCTCTGGAACATGGCTGAACCATTGGAATATGCTTCTAATATCAACAGTACACTTAAGGGAGTTATTGTGATGTCAGCTAATCCACTCTTGAAATTTACTTCTCAAGAATTAACTGGAAATGATGATAATGCTATGGACATTAATAGAAACATTGAAGTTATGCAATTAACACGAAGGATAGAAAATAACTTACAGAAGTTGAGAATAACTCAATGGCAATGACAACACATGGAGGCATGTTTGAAATTTAAGGTAATACCAAGAGGTTTACGAGTGCTTAAAATGACGACTTTTGGTACCACTTACCCTGATCTTTTAACAAAATGGCAGAAGTTGAATTTGGATACCAGCTATGGCTATATAAGCCTGTTGATAGAACAATATGCATCAACAGAGGCTAAACTGACTCAAGATATAATGTCAATGGAAACTGATTTAAACAACCATATGAGCATAGATGAGAGAAACACCTTTATGGCTGATGTCACGCTCCGACTATCCGTTCTAGACAACAAACAGTTGTTAGAAAAGAAAAAGAAGCTAGAACGTGATTTTAAAGATTTTCGAAGCGGCCATGTCTTTTCTTGGCCAAGAGACAATGGTCCAAGAGGTACAAATCATTCTACTAATGCTCGTGATAATATTAATGTTCGTGATAATGTTTGTGATAATATTACCAATATTGTTAGAACTGAAATTCCATTAACCTCTGTTGATGCTGCCACACCCACTACAGCGACATCATCACGTATTGAGTCATCTGTAGGCCCAGCGTCTAGCAGTGGTGTTACCTCAGGAGGTGAAAGTTTACAAGACATGGGTGAAAGCTCTTCCATAACTTCTAAAGTCTTCACAATTGGAGATACAAAGGGCGCACGCAGTAAGAAACCCGTTTGGGATATAGGTAGCAACACGCTACCATCTGGACTATCTCAAGAGCAGCGAGTTCCTGAAACACCTGTATCTTTCCCTTTACCGATCCAACATATGGACAGATTCAGTTGGTCGCCCCAAGGAAATATGAGGAAGAGGAAATCATCGGAAGACAGGTACGAATTTCAATGGAAAATATTGAGACCCATTCAACAGAACTAGTAGTTAACATTTCCAAATATATTTTAACTGATAGCGAAAGGTCCTTGTTGAACCGAGGGCTTTCGTTTATACCTTCTAAATCTGTAGATATCACTGATATTTTAGTGGATATCAAGAAATTCATTAGGAATGTGAACTTAAAGATTTTATTTGGTAACAATGCAGGTGAAGCCAGTAATACTATCAGAAAACCATCTAGCTTCATACCTCCATGCCATCCTTTACTTGAAGCTTTTGAAAAGGCATGTGAATAAGACTTGTTTGATATGTATAAATCTGAAGTCAAACCTGAATTTTTTAATTTAACATTTGATGAATTTGTATCTATTAAGAAGTTACATGATAATAATAATATAATAATTCGACAAGCCCATAAAGGAGGTGCTGTTGTTATTTTAGATTATGATATGTACTTTAATACTATGAATACTATGCTTGATGACAGTGGCACATATTCAGTGCTGGGCAATATGATGCTTGATAAGTTGATTAAGAACGTACATTATGAATTATATGATATGTTGCTTTGTGGGTTAGTCGATGGTGAGTTATATAAATATTTATTAGTTGAACATCCATTAATTCCAACAATCAGGGGCCTTCCTAGGATACATAAAAGCCTTGACAATCCACCTTTGAGGCCAATAGTCTCAGGTGGAGGGTGGCTTATGGAACTAGCTTCGATCTTCATTGAAAAACACCTCAGACTAATAGTTGATGATTCCATCGTTATATTAAAAAACACCCAACAATTTCTAGAAAGTTATGGTGAATACCTTTCTACCCATGTTACATCTAATGGTGAGATATTAGTCACTTTAGATGTTGTATCTTTATTTACAACTATTCCACATGATACTGGTATGGAATATAATAGATTATATTTAATTGAAAAAGGGATGTCAAGAGATTTGGTTATTAAGATTTCAACTCTACTTGATTTAGTGTTGAATAATAATGTATTCACATATAATGATGCCTACTATTTACAAAAAAAAGGGTTGCAATGGGCAACCCTTGTGCCAGTTCTTACGTCAATCTGGTATTGACGTACTGGGAACAGACATATGTGACAACTAATACTTTATACAATAATAATAATATCAAATTCTACAAACGTTTTGTAAATTATGTGTTTTTTGTATGGGATGGCACAGTTAATGAGTTGACTGAATTTATTGAGTATATTAATGGTACGACGAATTTCCTAAGGTTTGATTACAAATATTCATCAAACATGATTGATTTTCTGGATGTTTAAATTGTTAGAAAAGATGATATGATGCATTCAGAGATATATAGGTTATCTTGCTGGCGAAATAATATTTTACATCGTACCAGCATGTATCCTCGACATATTTATGGAAATATTGTAGATAATCAGACTTTAAGAATATCTCATCTTACAACAGATGATGAGACCTTTCTTTTGAAACAGGGGATGTTAGTTGAAAATTTCTTAGCAAGGGGATACAACATGAAAGAGGCAGAAAATGTCTATCAGGGTGATAGTACTGTTGGAGAGGGAAAGGAAAACCTTATTTGCATAGACATCATAGACAAGAACTTGTAGAAAGGGATAGGAATGCAACTACTAATGTCAATAGAATTGTCATTCCATATAGTAATATTAATCTAAAAATCAAGGATGTGATTACTAAAAATTGGAGCATCCTAACCACCGATGAAAGAATTTCTGAGTTAGTGGGGGATAGGCCCAGATTTACATACAGAAACACTAAATCTTTAAAAAGGTTACTGTGTTATGAAAGTGACAACAAGGTTGCTAGTTTATCTAATAGAAAGAAGCTGCAATCAATGCAATTATATGTCTGGAAAAAATATTTTTGTACATCCAGATACAGGTATTGGATTTACTTTTAATTTTTATGCTGATTGCAGATCTAGAGATTTAGTGTATCTGGCAGTCTGCCAGTCGTGCTCCTGCTTCTATATTGGAAAAACCAATAGAAGCCTTAGGGAGTGTGTGAGGGAGCATATATATGCCATTAACAGGGAAGACAAACACAATGCCCTAGCTAGGCATGTTTTGAATGTAGGGACATAACATACTTTCAAGTTTAATGCACTGCAGTTAGTAAATAGGACTAATAGACTTGGAAATATAAAGAACCACACAGAAGAGTGTGAACATAGGTGGATCATTAGGTTACAGGGACATAAGGGACATGGGCTAAGTGAAAGAGCTACACTCAAGCACTTTTTGATAGCACGCCCCTATAAACATTAGTTTTTTCATTACATCAATTTTTTATTACATCAGTTTTTTTATTACATTAGTTTTTCCTACCGCCTTATGTTATACATGTATTTTACAATATTTTTATAGATTTATAATGTTTATGATATTTCTAAATATTTGCCTTACATATACACAACATGGTTATTAGGCTTTTTATTAAATGTCAAATAATAGTGTTTTTATTTGAGCAACCTAATCAATTGTAGTGCATTGTGATTTGTCAGTTTTAACAATGATGACAAGTGTAACTAATTTCTTAGCAGCCTCGATTGGTTGATTTGAATTTGAAATTCTATTTATAAACTGCTGCTTTTGAATGTATTGTTTTGAAGTCTAAAGAAGCGTTGTTAAAATGTGAAAGCGCTAACTATACTGCAGTGAATAAAGTGTTTTTTATCGGCCATGTTGAGCCTCATCTGTTTTTGTTCTGTCTTTGTTTTGTTTCTATAAGTATCATTTCTGAGGAGGCTTTTTATCCAGGACTGTTTGTTGTTTACTCACATCCTTGAATATAATGACACAACAATTGCTCACTTTAGGGATCTTAACCTAGCATGTGAAGTTAATAGAACACGCTTGAGAGACAGATATAGCTAATGACATCAGCAGAGTCTATTGAGAGGAAGATGATAACAGCAGTATCCCATATGCTGGTGTAAAATGCTCTCTCTAATGTCAAGAAAATGAGCACACACAAACACACACACACACACACACACACACACACACACACACACACACACACACACACACACACACACACACACACATACACACGTGCGCATGCACACACACACACACACACACACACACACACACACATGCACATGCACACACATACACACGCACACACATATCCATTGACTGCAGTGAGGATAGAACCCCTATCTAAGTACACCAACTGGAGACCTCTGTATTTAATGCAAGCACCACAGCACAAGTCTAACTGGGAGTGTGCTGATCTAATTGGGAGTGTGCAGGACAACACACTATAAGTGATGACATCATCAGTGTCTGGTGAGGAGAAGATGGTGATAGCAGTGTACTACATGCTGGTGTAAAACATTCTCTCTAATGTCAACCAGGTGAAAACACACACACACACACACACACACACACACACACACACACACACACACACACACACACACACACACACACACACACACACACTCATACACAACCCAGTTGACTGCAGTGAGAACAGAACCTCTACCTAAGTATATTGACTAGAGACCTAAGTATTTAATGCAAGCACCGCAGCACACATCTGACTTGGAAAGTGTCAGACAACACTTTATAAGTGTCTGGTAAGGAAAAGATGATAATAGCAGTGTCCCACTTGCTGATGTAAAATGCTCTTTTTAATGTCTACCAAGTGAACAAGCACACACACACACACACACACACACACACACACACACACACACACACACACCAGTCAACTGCAGTGAGATTAGAACCCCTACCTAACTAAATACACAAACTACAGAACACAGTACTTAATGCAAGTAGCACAGCACTCTTTTGTTTTTTACAAGGCTACAGGACAATTTATAGTGGATAACATCATCATTGGATGTTTTAGAGAAGATTTTTGGGAGGGCTGAATGAAATGGATGAGTAGGCATGTCCAGTTGTCAAAATATTGATACTGCATGGTATTGTAGTGAAGACTGCAGGATACACAATTATGCTTTTTAGACAAGACAAACACACACACTAGTTGACTGCAGTGAGATTAGAACAGACTAGAAAATTCAGTACTTAATGCAAGTACCACTGCCCAAGTAAGACTTTCACAAGGCTGCAGGACAATTTATTGCAGATGACATCACCACTGGATGTTTGAGAGAAGATTTTGGAAGGCTTGTCTGAAATGGATGGCTAGACATGTACAACTATCAAGTTATTAAAGATCTACATGATACCACATTGATGAGTATGCACAGTGTAGCATTTGTTGTGTTTTAAATGTGCAGCTATACCTTAAAAATACAGGTTTGCAATTTGTTTTCAAACAGCTGTCCACATTACTACAAGTATTGGAAAATCTGAACGTGTATTGTCATTATAAAGATATGCATGTATATAAGAAAGTTTTATTTATTTATTTCTGTAGTTTAGTTGATAATTTTGTGAACAAGTACTAGGGTACCAAGTTTGAAGTGCATGGGTAGAGGTAACAGATTGCTGCAGTGTAAATATGTGTTCTTTCCTTAAAAAGTGCCTTCCCTTTGTTTGTGTTTTTACATGCACTTTCATGGGGTGAAGACTAAATGGGCAGTAACCATAAGTAATACATGCAATGGGTTTGAGTAATGGATGGCAAGGTGCGCATGTAAGATACACATTTATACTGCTTTCCCTGTTTGGGTGTTGTTAAGCAGCAAGCAAACACAAGCATCATTGCTAAATTATGAGAATTCTGATAATGAGTGTATGAAACACACCTGCTGCTTAGCTGACTGTATGACAGCAGATGTAAATGCACTGACACATTTCTTTTGGAGCCCAGGTGATATAGGGTTCAAATCCAGATGTATCTAACCGTTTTAAATACATATTGGTAATGCAATTACATAATTCTTTTTTCCACATTCACTGTGTATTACCTTAGTGCATTAAGTTTAAGAAGCATTGTGCAGAGGTAACTGCACCATTGAAGATCTGTTCACCATTGCTTGATATTGGTCCACATTGCCAAACTATCCACAAACAGAGGCCAAAAAGTGAAGGGCTGCATTCCTTTTTTTACTTATGTGTGTTGTGGGGTATACCCTTCATAAAGTTGACCACATTTCATTGACTTTCAAAATTTCAAGACAAAAATGTCATAAATTTACAATCATGAACTCCTGGAACATTATATTTCCTCTTCAGGAAAGTAGATACTTGCCACCAATGATAAACTCACAAATGTTAGCAAATTACACCACCAAAATGGGGGCTTTGCCCTCCACCCCTATGTAAATATATCAAATCCGAGATCACACTACAGCAGAGAAAGGACAAAGTTCAGCATGGTGGCCAAGTGGTTACTTTCCCAGAGTGGAACTACAATGCTCCAGTAATTTGTGATTGTAAACTTATGATGTTTTTGTCTTAACGTTTTGAAAGTTGACAAAAGGTGGTCAATATTATAAAGTGGACCCATTGTGTGTGATTCTATATTTTGACCAGATTAAAGGTGTTAAAATGGGGTAGATAGGAAAGTGGTGAAATGGAGGGTAAGCAGGGGGAAGAACAAAGGGAAAGCAATGTAAGAATGTCCAGGAGGGAGTTAGGAAAGAACCACAGCTATCCACTTCTTCAACAGTGAAAAATGAAAATATGTACAGAATATTAGCTTAATTTGGACTGTCACCTCAAAAAAAAAAGAGGGTGACAACAACTCAGTTGTGATGTGTAGCCAATTGTACCAAATCAAGTGTGTTGAGCAGACACCTGTACAAAGTGGAGAACTATGTATGGGATAATAGTTTTTTTGTGGGGCAGGTGACTATTTTTTTTATTTTTTACTATATTTACAGAGGAATGTTTAGTACAGGATGTAGGTATTCCTGGATCAGGTAAGTGGGGTAGGTGAGGAAGTGGATGGAAACAAACGGGACAAACATGACAAGACACAGGGATGGTGAGGGACATGACAGGTTGGGGGACACTATGACTGGGGTTAGAGAGGGAACAACAGATGCCCATGTCCATCAAACATGGGGACAGTGAGACTCTAGTCCTCACCCACAAGACTGTCATCATTGTCCCCCTTCTTTGCTGACTGTTGGAATGCTTGATGCATCTCCTATGGACCATAAGTGAGAGCAGCCTCACCATCAGACCTAGATGTGCACCAGTGATGGTGTGCATAACCCTATGCACCAACCCTGGCATCTTATGGTGAGTAATAAATTCCCCACCTCCACCACTACTCCCAGAAGGTACCACAGCACCAGCTGCTGGGGTAGTGGTACCTGATGTGGAGGGCCCAGGTAATGCAGGGGCAGCAACGACAGTACTGTCAGGTTGGGTCCAAAATGTGCTAGACATCTGTGCAGGAGCCAGTGGAGCAAGGATAGGCTGAGTGATGGGGGATGGCCTATCTCCCTGTGCTATAAATCATTTTGTGATTGTCAGAGATGGATGCATGAAAACGATTTGAGAACACATGAAAAAAGAGAGATAACGGTTGGGGTAATAGAAAAAAGAGATAATTCGTACCATCGAACCCTTTTGTGATTAGGTGAGCTATATAGAAGGTTTTTCTAACCACTTTGGCAATGTGATTGTCAAAGGTGAGGTTGCTATCTACTTGGGTCCCCAGATCTCTAATTACTTCTTCCGTACTTACTGGATTACCTCCTATGTGGTATTTTGTGGGCACTTTGTTTTTCCCAAAGGTGATGACTATGCACTTTTTGGCATTTAGCTTGAGGCCATGGTTCTGACACCAGGTATCTGTCTCCCTAAGGCCCTTCTGGAGGATGCTTATGTCAGCCAGTGAGTCGATTATAGCTCCCAGTTTGCAGTCATCTGCGAACTTGGTAAGCCATAGTCCTCCTGTGTTTGCTTGTACCTCAGAGAAGTATATACCGAACAAGAGGGGTCCCCAGACTGAGCCCTGTGGGATGCCACTTGTAACCGGTTTAGAGTTGGACATGGCACCTGCAACTCTGACCATGTGAGTTCTATCTCTGAGCCAGTTTGCAACCCATCTTGTGACATATGGGTTAATATTTAAGTTGGTAATCTTGTTTATGATGCCAGAGTGGGGTATTGTGTCAAAGACCTTTGCAAGGTCCAAGTAGGCTGTGTGAACTACCTTTCCTCATCTATGGCTTTGGTTACTATTTTGAAGAAGTCAACTAGATTTAAGAGACAAGATCTGCCTTTAACAAAGCCGAATTGGGTAGGGTCCAGTGTTTGGAGGTTCCCAATGTCTTTGTTTATGAGATCCACGATGATGATGCACTCCATAGCCTTGCAGACCAGGCTAGACAGGCTTAGAGGGTGATAGTTCCCTGGATCCGTTGTGGCGCCACCTTTGTGGAGCAGGATCACTGTTGCTGTACGCCATTCTTCCGGTACATAACCTGAGGTAAGGCTGAGTTGGAACAGTGAATTTATGTGAGGGTTTAGTTAATTTTGGAGCTCATGTAAGACGCAGCCCGGGATACCATCTGGTCCCATTGATGCTGTATTTTTCACTTTGGAGAGAGCTGCTTTCACCTGTGAGTCTGTGATGTCAGGGGATTGCATTCTTCTGGGATAGACACTGGCTCTTTTGGTGGGGAAGGGGGAGTAAAGTTTGCACTGAACCTGTCCACCAGGATGTTGGCTATGTCAGTGGGTTCAGTGTATTTTGTGCCATTTTGCACCAGCTCAGAGCATATCTGAGAGTTGCCACCCAGATTCTTGATGTAGCTAAAGAACGCCTTGTCTTTAGAGTCTTTGGCAATTTTTCTTTCAAAGCTAGCCTTTGATAATTTTATGAGGGATCGAAGTTTCTTACTAGTACTGATCAGGGATGACCTCCCTTTTTAGGATTTTGCCCTTACATGCAATAGTTTCCTCCTTCTGTTGTATAGCTTATTTATGGCAGGGGTCCACCAGACTGGTCTCTTGTTTTCAGAGGAATGAGTCTTGGTTTTACTTGGGATGGCACGATCCATGCATTCCTGAAGGTGTTCATAGAGTGCAATTGTATAGGATTTTGCTGTTTGGGTAGCATTTTCCATATGCTCGGGGGCTTTGAAATTTTCCACCTCAGTCTTGAGGAGTGTGAAGTTTGCATTTGAGAAATTTTTCACAGTGGTTTCCTTTGCTGGGGGGTGGGGTTGGGATATGGATGTCCATTGTGATTAGTTTATGGTCTGATCTTACCAATGAAGGGTTTACCTCTGGTATGGAGCAATTGGCCCCCATGTTGGTGATGACCAAGTCCAATATGTTGTCCCCTCTCGTGGGAGTGGTGACCAGTTGTTCCAAGGCATTTGAGTTTATAAACTCAAGGAACCGTAGGGAAAGGAGATGGGGCTTGAATAGTTTTCCCAGTCGATGTTTGGGTAGTTGAAGTCACCCAATATCATGGTGTTTGGTGAGATCTTCATATTTTCCAATGTTCTCAGGAATGCTGAGTGGTGGTCCTGAGTCTGGGTGGGTGATCTGTAGCAGGCTACAAACTGAAAATCAGTTTTACCTATTGTTATTTGCACATGGATGGTCTCCTCTGCCTCATGCAATGACACTAACCTGGAGGTGTGAGTATCCTTGATGAAGAAGGATACTCCCCCACCTTTAATATTTCATTCTGAGTTCTGGGGCTGAAAGGAGTGGTATGAGTTGTATCCTGGTAATGCTGGGTTGCTCTCTGGAGCCTTGAACCAGGTTTCTGCTACTGCACAGATATTGATCTTCTCCATGCTGAGGAGTGCCTCGAGTGCATGCATCTTGAGGTTTAGACTTCTGGCGTTGAGTAGCATTATCCTTAGTTTTTTGTTTCTGGTATTGTCTATGGAGGTGGGTTTGTCTTCTGAGCCTTGCCTAAAAAAGGCACTATGAGGGTTGCAAGAGCCTTTGCCAGTATTCGAAAGCCCAAGGGTGACAGGTGCAAGTCATCCCTGGTGAAGCAGCGTGGCTTGTCGAGCATGTCATCCCAGGCTGACAGATACTGGATCCCCTTTGAATGACACCAATAGTTTAGCCAATTGTTAAAATTTATCATTTTGTCTTTATACTGCGGCATCATTCTTGGTGAGGGTAAGATGCTACTCAGGGTCAGGGTCATACCAGGCTAGGCTACATGATCAGAGAGCTCCTCTATGTCTCTTTTCATGTAGTCCAGGGAGGTATGTCTCAGGTCATTCACGCCAACATGGACAATGACAGAGTCATATTTGAACCTGCTGTAGTACAGGATGTAGGTATTCCTGGATCAGGTAAGGGGTAGGTGAGGAAGTGGATGGAAACAAACGGGACAAACATGACAAGACACAGGGATGGTGAGGGACATGACAGGTTGGGGGACACTATGACTGGGGTTAGAGAGGGAACAACAGATGCCCATGTCCATCAAACATGGGGACAGTGAGACTCTAGTCCTCACCCACAAGACTGTCATCATTGTCCCCCTTCTTTGCTGACTGTTGGAATGCTTGATGCATCTCCTATGGACCATAAGTGAGAGCAGCCTCACCATCAGACCTAGATGTGCACCAGTGATGGTGTGCATAACCCTATGCACCAACCCTGGCATCTTATGGTGAGTAATAAATTCCCACCTCCACCACTACTCCCAGAAGGTACCACAGCACCAGCTGCTGGGGTAGTGGTACCTGATGTGGAGGGCCCAGGTAATGCAGGGGCAGCAACGACAGTACTGTCAGGTTGGGTCCAAAATGTGCTAGACATCTGTGCAGGAGCCAGTGGAGCAAGGATAGGCTGAGTGATGGGGGATGGCCTATCTCCCTGTGCTATAAATCATTTTGTGATTGTCAGAGATGGATGCATGAAAACGATTTGAGAACACATGAAAAAAGAGAGATAACGGTTGGGGTAATAGAAAAAAGAGATAATTCGTACCATCGAACCCTTTTGTGATTAGGTGAGCTATATAGAAGGTTTTTCTAACCACTTTGGCAATGTGATTGTCAAAGGTGAGGTTGCTATCTACTTGGGTCCCCAGATCTCTAATTACTTCTTCCGTACTTACTGGATTACCTCCTATGTGGTATTTTGTGGGCACTTTGTTTTTCCCAAAGGTGATGACTATGCACTTTTTGGCATTTAGCTTGAGGCCATGGTTCTGACACCAGGTATCTGTCTCCCTAAGGCCCTTCTGGAGGATGCTTATGTCAGCCAGTGAGTCGATTATAGCTCCCAGTTTGCAGTCATCTGCGAACTTGGTAAGCCATAGTCCTCCTGTGTTTGCTTGTACCTCAGAGAAGTATATACCGAACAAGAGGGGTCCCCAGACTGAGCCCTGTGGGATGCCACTTGTAACCGTTTAGAGTTGGACATGGCACCTGCAACTCTGACCATGTGAGTTCTATCTCTGAGCTAGTTTGCAAACCCATCTTGTGACATATGGGTTAATATTTAAGTTGGTAATCTTGTTTATGATGCCAGAGTGGGGTATTGTGTCAAAGACCTTGCAAGGTCCAAGTAGGCTGTGTGAACTACCTTTCCTCATCTATGGCTTTGGTTACTATTTTGAAGAAGTCAACTAGATTTAAGAGACAAGATCTGCCTTTAACAAAGCCGAATTGTAGGGTCCAGTGTTTGAGGTTCCCAATGTCTTTGTTTATGAGATCCACGATGATGATGCACTCCATAGCCTTGCAGACCAGGCCAGACAGGCTTAGAGGGTGATAGTTCCCTGATCCGTTGTGGCGCCACCTTTGGGAGCAGGATCACTGTTGCTGCACGCCATTCTTCCGGTACATAACCTGAGGTAAGGCTGAGTTGGAACAGTGAATTTATGTGAGGGTTTAGTTAATTTTGGAGCTCATGTAAGACGCAGCCCGGATACCATCTGGTCCCATTGATGCTGTATTTTCACTTTGAGAGAGCTGCTTTCACCTGTGAGTCTGTGATGTCAGGGGATTGCATTCTTCTGGGATAGACACTGGCTCTTTTGGTGGGGAAGGGGAGAAGTTTGCACTGAACCTGTCCACCAGGATGTTGGCTATGTCAGTGGGTTCAGTGTATTTTGTGCCATTTTGCACCAGCTCAGAGCATATCTGAGAGTTGCCACCCAGATTCTTGATGTAGCTAAAGAACGCCTTGTCTTTAGAGTCTTTGGCAATTTTTCTTTCAAAGCTAGCCTTTGATAATTTTATGAGGGATCAAGTTTCTTACTAGTACTGATCAGGGATGACCTCCCTTTTAGGATTTTGCCCTTACATGCAATAGTTTCCTCCTTCTGTTGTATAGCTTATTTATGGCAGGGTCCACCAGACTGGTCTCTTTGTTTTCAGAGGAATGGGTCTTGGTTTTACTTGGGATGGCACGATCCATGCATTCCTGAAGGTGTTCATAGAGTGCAATTGTATAGGATTTTGCTGTTTGGGTAGCATTTTCCATATGCTCGGGGGCTTTGAAATTTTCCACCTCAGTCTTGAGGAGTGTGAAGTTTGCATTTGAGAAATTTTTCACAGTGGTTTCCTTTGCTGGGGGGTGGGGTTGGGATATGGATGTCCATTGTGATTAGTTTATGGTCTGATCTTACCAATGAAGGGTTTACCTCTGGTATGGAGCAATTGGCCCCCATGTTGGTGATGACCAAGTCCAATATGTTGTCCCCTCTCGTGGGAGTGGTGACCAGTTGTTCCAAGGCATTTGAGTTTATAAACTCAAGGAACCGAGGGAAAGGAGATGGGGCTTGAATAGTTTTCCCAGTCGATGTTTGGGTAGTTGAAGTCACCCAATATCATGGTGTGTGTTTGGTGAGATCTTCATATTTTCCAATGTTCTCAGGAATGCTGAGTGGTGGTCCTGAGTCTGGGTGGGTGATCTGTAGCAGGCTACAAACTGAAAATCAGTTTTACCTATTGTTATTTGCACATGGATGGTCTCCTCTGCCTCATGCAATGACACTAACCTGGAGGTGTGAGTATCCTTGATGAAGAAGGATACTCCCCCACCTTTAATATTTCATTCTGAGTTCTGGGGCTGAAAGGAGTGGTATGAGTTGTATCCTGGTAATGCTGGGTTGCTCTCTGGAGCCTTGAACCAGGTTTCTGCTACTGCACAGATATTGATCTTCTCCATGCTGAGGAGTGCCTCGAGTGCATGCATCTTGAGGTTTAGACTTCTGGCGTTGAGTAGCATTATCCTTAGTTTTTTGTTTCTGGTATTGTCTATGGAGGTGGGTTTGTCTTCTGAGCCTTGCCTAAAAAAGGCACTATGAGGGTTGCAAGAGCCTTTGCCAGTATTCGAAAGCCCAAGGGTGACAGGTGCAAGTCATCCCTGGTGAAGCAGCGTGGCTTGTCGAGCATGTCATCCCAGGCTGACAGATACTGGATCCCCTTTGAATGACACCAATAGTTTAGCCAATTGTTAAAATTTATCATTTTGTCTTTATACTGCGGCATCATTCTTGGTGAGGGTAAGATGCTAGTCAGGGTCAGGGTCATACCAGCCTGGGGTACATGATCAGAGAGCTCCTCTATGTCTCTTTTCATGTAGTCCAGGGAGGTATGTCTCAGGTCATTCACGCCAACATGGACAATGACAGAGTCATATTTGAACCTGCTGTGGAGTGACCTGAGTGCTTGTGTTATGTGGCAGATCCTGGCACCCGACAGGCAGCTTACAGTGACCTTCTCCTTGTTCAGTCTGGTGAGTGGAACGTCAGTGTGCCTGATAATAGAGTCTCCAATTACTAGTGTATTAGGTGTGTTATTTAGCCTTAGGGGCTGTGACTGTGTGGCACACTGACTTTGTGTAGTATGTGTTACGTGGATGTTGTTGTGTGGTAGTGGTTGCTTGGATGTCTGCTTTGGAGGTCTCTGTTGTTTTGGCAGATTTTTATTTAGAGCCTCCACGTATGTTTTTGTGAGTTTGTGTGTCTTGTTTGCTGGTGCGATTTGTCTGTGTGAGACTGGTTGTGTGGTGTGAGTGTCTTCCTTCACCTCTTGACTGGCTGTGCCAGTCTTGGGTTGCGAGAGCCCGGCCTCCAGTTTGGCTGTATAGTTGCATCTCTCACATATATTTGTGTTTGTTGGAAGGAGGCGAGGGCTGCCTGTGTACATAAGGCAATTGTAACATTGCCTCAGGATTCCCAGATTCACCAACTGGACTGGAGAGTATACTTGAAACTGCTGTTTGGACATGCCTGGATGGTTTACAGAACTGATTGTTGATTGTCTGGAGTGGACGAATAGGGAGCCTTGTACTACTGTATAATATAGGGGAGTGTAGTGCTAAACTTTGTTAGTGCTTTACTGAGAAATTTGAGCAAGTGCTAGGCTGTAGAAAGAAGACTGATTGCTTATTTTGCAAGATAGACTAGTTCTAAGGGAAAAAATGAAGAGCAGCCTTTGTGCAGCCGGGAATAGTTTAAACCTGCTTAAACGGCACAAAATCACGCAAAACCACGCTAAAGTGGATTTTAAAGCAGGGGACTTGAAAGAGCTAGGAATTAGCCCAAAACAGCCAATAAACAACTAGTTTCTGGGCTGAGACCACTCCTCCAGGGACAGATAGGCTGCTTAAAGCTCCCCACTCTCACTGGTGAACAGAGAAACTTCCTCCTATCCAAGTAAGGATATGGGCAACACAGCCTATTTATTGGCTGGATGTGCCCACTGGATACAATTTCCCATTTTCAGGGGTGACATAAGAGTATTGTTTTGTTAACTAACTTGTGCAGGATTACATAGTAGATAAATGAAGGTGGAAGGACTAAAACCCATTATGCTGAGCACAGGAAGGAGCTTATTTGGAGCTAAGAATTTTAGTCTTCTGCCTTAGCTGTCAGGTTATGACTGAATATAAAGGCAGGGTATTTTTGTTGTTCAGTTTGACTGAGGATTTTTGTGATGTAGTATAACAATGCCAATTGCACGATGCATGACCTTAAGTGAAGATGGATCATAAGTTAGATTATTTAGGAAAAGCAAGAACCAATCCCTCAGAGCTACATGCACCAGGGATCTAAATCTTATCATCACAATAAACAAAACATGCTGGAGGGATAGGTTCCTGACCCAGAGACTCCGCAGACTCTGGAATAGACTGCCCATACATGTCAAGCAGAGTGCCTCTTTGGCCCTCTTCAAAAGGAACATTGATGATTGGATGGGAGGAAGGAAATTCACCCAGGGGATCATATCAGTCGCTTGCTAGACAGGGATCCAGGGAAGTAAATACTGTGGGAAGAAATAGCCAGAGAATTGTTATGGCTAGACTTGTATAGGCCCTAGGGCTGATAGCCTAGTACCAACCTATGAACCTATGAACCTATGAACCATACCTCTCAACCTCTTAGAGCCAGAAGTCTGGACAAAGCCATAAATAAAAGTGTGACAAAGTCCCCAAAATAGCAACAATTTGTAAATATTGCTCTTACATGCTTAGAAAGTTGATAGAATAACATGTTTTGCATGAGCATGAATTTTCTGAAGGATATGAAGTATGAAATGCAAATGATTGTCATTATTTTTGAACTTTAATCTTTAACAATTTACCACTAATTTGACAGAAAACCACAATTTTGTGAAAAACGAACCAAAAATATGAGGCCAAAATCTGGACATTTTGCAAAAATCTGTACAGTTGAGAGGTATGATGAGAACCTTTAAGGGACTCCATGGGTAGGTATACTGTGGTCGGAGATATTAGCATTAGCAAGTACTTGGAAAGTTGTATTAGTTAAGTATTTTTTTTTTATTACAGAATAGTTTTCAACAAAGTTAACTCTATCTGATTAAAGAGTAGTCCATGGCTGACAGTCTCAGAGGCCCTGATGATAACTATCGATGCTACAGCAGTTATTTTACAGTGCAGTGATGATGTAAAGCCATCATGACAGCCACACTCTTCATCACATAGTATTCATAATCTTTAATGTGTTTGAATATTCGTTTATAAGTACTTTTTGTGAGTAGCTAAAGTTTAGCAAAAGTTTTTTTGCTCGTGAAAGGTTTAGGGGCCACTATTGTAGATAGGGTTTAGGAGCCACTATTGTAGATAGGGTTTAGGGGCCACTATTGTAGATAGGGACAAAATAATAATGTGTTTTGAATGGAGATGGGATGATTTCACATATTAGTGACAAACTTGTATGGTGCAGTGGTGCAGTGGTAGTGTTGTTGCTTCACAGTAAGAGGTTCTCCAGTTTGAGTCTCGGCTGGGGTGCCCTCCGTGAGGAGTCTGCATGTCCTCCCTGTGTTTGTGTGTGTTTCCTCTGGATACTCTGATTTCCTCCCACATTACAAAGACATGCTTCTAAAGTGTTTCTCCCTGGGTCTCTGTTAAAGATTGGATTTGTTCCAAGTCAAACTTTCTTTCTCAGTAAACAAATTTTGAAAACAAGAGCAAACTGAATTTTTTTGTGAGAAAGTATCAAGAAAGAATGGATCATGTGTGATGAATTTAGCACTTTTCTGTTTATTTTTAGTAGGGTTTTTTGTCTGACTAAATTTTCTCTAAAATATAATACTGGGCAGTGGTTCGCTAGGCAATACATTTGTAGAAAGTACAGAGCATTACTGTTGCAAGAGAGTTATTGGTTAAATGGCTTACAGCAGAATTTATGAATGATAGCTGGAAGGGTTTCTAATCCATGGTGCAAGTGGTGGTACTGCAGTAGCATTGTCGCCTCACAGTTAGATGTTGCCCGTTTGATTCTCAGAGTGTCTTCTGTGTGGCAACATGCGTGAATGGGCGTTCCTTCATTGAAGGTTGTGCATTAGGCCCAGAAAGCCAGCACGTAAAAATCTACTGCCAATCATTAGCGGATCAGAGTTCCGCTGTGGTGACCCCTAACCGGAAAAGCTGAAAGACACAAACGAACAAGTAATAGTGGGTAATTGTATCATAGGTTCATAGGTTCATAGGTAGGTACTAGGCTATCGGCCCAAGGGCCTACGTAAGTGTAGCCCACAAGGTTCCCTGGCTTACGCCACCCAAGAAAGTTAGTTTCCTGTGCCACTGTCGAACAGAGACACAGAAGTGATCCCCAGGGTGTATTTCCTATTTCCCATCCACTCATCAAGACTTTTCTTGAAGAGTGCTAATGAAGAACTTTGCTTGACATAGATGGGTTGCTTGTTCCAGAGTACGGGAAGTCTCTGGAACAGGAATCTATCCCTCCAGCATGTCCTGTTTATTGTGGTGACAAGGTTTAGATCCCTAGAGCATGTAGCTCGGAGGGATTGGGATTTCTTTAGGTGTAGCATGTCCAACAGCTCTGGGTTTGACATAGCTTTATATGTTAGGCAGAGATCACCTCAGAGTAGGTGATATGCTACGGAGTAAAGCTGGAGTTTTTTGAGACGGTCAGTATAGGGCATTTGTTTGAGGCCAATAATCCTCTTTGTGAGGTACTTTTGTGGCCTTTCCAGCTGCTTCAGATGTCTTGTGAGGTACATTCCAAAAGGGGCGGTGTACTCTATAATGGGTCTAATGAGTGTCGAGTAGACAGGAACAATGACCTCTTTTTTCCCTGGATGAGAACCCTTTTATGATGAGGTGTACCTCGTAGAAGGACTTCCTGACTACTGTGGCAATGTGACTATCAAAGGAGAGACTAATCCACCTGGGTCCCAAGATCTCTTATTACACATTCAGTGTTAAGTAGATTGCTGCCTATGTGGTAGTTCATGGGTACAGAGTTTTTACCAAAGGGGATGACACTGTACTTTTTGGCATTGAGCTTGAGGCCATGGCTCTGACACCAGGCATCTGTCTCAGCGAGGCCCTTCTGTAGGATCAACACATGATTTGAGGACTTGACTATGGCTCCTAGTTTGCAGTCATCTGCGAGCTTCATTAGCCAGAGGCCTTCTGTGTTAGCCTGTACTTCAGAGAAGTAGATACCAAACAGGAGAGGTCCCAGAATGGAACCCTGTGGTATGCCACTTGTCACTGCTTTGAGGTCGGATTTGGAGTTTGCAACTTTTACAGTGTGGGTTCTGTTATTGAGCCAGTTAACTACCCATCTTGTGACGTAGGGATTTATACCTAGTTTAGTGAGTTTAGCTATAATTCCAGAATGGGGGATGGTGTTGAAAGCCTTGGTGAGGTCAAGATAGGCTGTGTGAACCACCTTACACTCATCTATGGCTTTGTTGACTGCCTCAAAGAAGTTGATCAGGTTCAGGAGGCATGATCTGCCTTTAACAAACCCGAACTGGGTGGGATCCAGAGTTTGGAGGTAACCGATGTGTTAATGAGTTCCATGAGGATACGTTCCATGGCCTTGCAAACTATGCTAGTCAGGCTAATAGGTCGATAGTTCCTGGGATCAGTGGTGGCTCCCCCTTTGTGGAGTGGGATAACTGTTTCTGTGCACCATTCAGTGGGCACAAAGCCTGATGCGAGGCTATTACTGAACATTGTGCTTAAGTGGGGAGCCAGTTCATTCTGGAGTTCATGTAAAACGCAGCCTGGGATGTTGTCCGGTCCCATGGATGCTGTGTTTTTGTCTTTAGAGAGTGCAGCTTTTACCTGCATAGTCATGATTACAGGGACTCTACATTCTTCCTGTATAGATATGGGCCCTTTAGGGGGTGAGGGCGGGTAAAGTTAGCACTGAACCTATCTGCCAGGATGTTGGCAATATCAGTTGGTTCTGTAATTTTCATGCCATTGTGCTGTAACTCAGAGCAGATCTGGGTGTTGCCATTGAGATTTTTGACATAGCTATAGAATGCTTTGTGGTTGTCCTCAGAATTAGTGGTGATTTTGTTTTCATAGCTAGCTTTGGAGGATCTTATAAGGGATCTCAGCTTCTTACTGAGGCTGACCAGGGAGCTCCTCCACTCATGGGATTTTACTGTCTTTTGCAACAGTTTCTTCCTTCTGTTGTAGATTTTGTTTATGGCAGGAGACCACCAGATTGGCTTCCTTTTTTTGGAGGATAGCGTCTTGGTTCTGTTTGGGATAGCACAATTCATGCACTCATGTAAGTGCTTATAGAGTGCATTTGTGTAGGATTTAGCAGTCGTAACTGTATTGTCCATCTGCATTGGTGTCATGAAGTTCACCACTTCTGTCTTAAGAAGCATGAAGTTGGCTTTGGAGAAATTTTTTACCATGGTTTCCTTAATGGGGGGTGGGGGTGGGATGTGGATATCAAGGGTGATTAGCTTATGGTCAGATCGGACCAACAAGGAGTTGACTTTAGGTGTGGAACACCGGTCACTCATGTTGGTAATGACTAGGTCTAGGATATTGTTGCCCCTCGTGGGGATGTGGATAAGCTGATCCAGTGCATTGGAGTTTATGAATTCCAGAAAGCGTTGAGCTAAGGAGTTGGTACACGAGTAGTTTTCCCAGTTAATGGTGGGGTAGTTGAAGTTGCCCATTATTATGGTGTTTGTTAAACCCTAATATTTTCCAGTACATCAAGAAAAGAGGAGTGGGAATCCTGGGGCATGGTGGGGTATCTGTAGCAAGCTACAATTTGAATTGCAGTTTTGCCCAGAGTTAGTTGCATTTGGATAACATCGGATGCATTATGCTGAGCAGCTAGCCTGGAGGTGAGGATATCCTTAATGAATATGAACACACATCCGCCTTTGGTGTTTTGGTTCAGGTTACATGGCCAAAAAGTGTGGTATGAGTTATAGCCTGGTAGTGCAGGGGTGCTCTCTGGAGCCTTGAACCAGGTCTCAGGCACTGCACAGATATCGATGTTCTCCATTTTAAGGAGTGCCTTGAGTGAGTGCATTTTGAGATTTAGACTTCTAGCATTGAGTAGCATTACCCTCAGTTTTTGCTTGCCTGTTCCTGCTATGGTGCTGAATTTGTCATTTGAACCTTGCCTAAAAAAGGCACTATAGGGGCAGCAAGAGCCTTAGCCAGTATCCGGAATCACAGGGGAGACAGGTGCTGGCCATCTGTGGCAAAGCATCGTGGTCTATCGACCATGTCATCCCAAGCAGACAGATACTAGATCCCCTTAGAATGACACCAGAATCTTACCAATTGTTGAAGTCAATCATTTTGTCCTTGTACTGCAGTATAATTCTGGGCGATGGCAGAATGCTACTCAGGGCTAGGGTCATACTTGCCTGGGCTACAAGATCGGAGAGCTCTTCCATGTCTCTTTTTATGTAGTCCAGGGAGATATATCTCAGGTCATTCACACCAACATGGACAATGATGGAGTCATATTTGTACTTGCTGTGGAGTGACCTGAGTGCATGGGTTATGTGGCGGATCCTGGCACCAACAGGCAGCTGACAGTAACCTTCTCCTTGTTTAGCCTGGTGAGTGGGACATCAGTGTGCCTGACTATAGAGTCACCTATGACTAGTGTGTTGGGTACGTTGTTTTGCTTATTGGCAGTGGTTGAGTGGCACACTGAGTCTGTGGGCTATGTGTCATTTGGGCTGTGTTGGGGGATGGTGGTTGCTTGTGTTTCTGCTTTGGAGGTCTCTGTTGCTTAAACAGATTATTATTGAGAGCATCCACGAATGTTTTTGTGTTACTATGTGTGGATTTTGGTGGTGTAGATTTAGTGAGACTACGTGATGAGTGTGGTGTGGTGCAAATGTTTACCTTCTCTTCATAACTGTCAAGTTCAGTCTTGGTTGGAGAGAGCTTTACCTCCAGTTTGGCTAGATACGTGCATCTCTCATAGGTTGTAGTGTTGGGTGGTAGGAGGAGAGGGTTGTCTGCGTACATGAGGCAATTTCTACATTGCCTCAAGATGCCCAGATTCATCAGATAGATGATATGACCAGGTAGTTCTTTGATGGCTTAAAAGTACCTATGGATTGTTATTAGAGCTGCTTATTTATTTATTTGTTATACATTTTGCCCTGGCAGCATTTGTTGTCAATGTACAAGTCTTTCTGAAGTTCAGGAAGGTTTATGAAATTATTTGATGACTGGCCTCATTTAGCTTTGCATTTTTTCAAGGTAGTGTTTCTTTATGTCATTGATTGTCTCTTAGATACACTTATTGCTGTTTCAACCTTGGGAAATGGTGGCTAATAAGTTTACTCACTGTTACAGAAAATACAGAGTTCTTAATTCATTTAAAATGATTAGTAAAGCAGGTGAGATCTGCGTTATTTATTTAACATTTGTTTACCAGGAAACTCCGACTTGGAATGAGACAGTTTTCAGTGGAGGCCCAGGGAGAAAGGAGATCAGCTTCCTTAGATTCAAAAACTTGACCTGCTTATAACTATTTGTATTGGATTTTTATGTGTTTCAAGAGACCAGATAGAGATAACTGGGCAGTAATTACTGAGATCATTTGGGACATTAGCAGATATATTAATTATTATGAACCACGATAATGAATGTTTGTTTGAGGTGGGGTTGTGTTTTGTTAAATCCTTTTGAAGTCATACTTATCTTTTCTGATTGAAAGATTTTCTAAGCTAAGATTTGTGATTTTCCATAGCATTCACAGTGAAATCAGCTAGTCAGAGCCCACTAGAGCAAATCCTAAATGGAGACTGAATGACAGAAAAAATGGACTTATATATATTAAGTCTGAGATGGCCATTTCTCCGAGGTTTGGTGATTTTAGAGTTGGTATATGTAAGTTCAGGGGATATGGGAAGGGTGCAGGGGGAATTGCACCCTGCAAGAAAGAAGTTTAAAGGAGAAGAGCCATGTCTGGCATTCACTTTTCTCCTTTGTATCCTATCTTTTTTTTTCAGTGTCTTCCCAATTGACATTTTGAGAGGTGACTTTTCAATAGGGAGCCTGTATAATAGTCTATTTTGGATACCATTAGGGAATATCTCATTTAGTATGTCTTAACTACATGTGGCCACCCATAATTAGTTTACTTTTATTCCACTTGAGAACTGTATTGCAGAAGAGGTTTGTCAGAGTGGCTTCTAGGCTGAAGGCCATACAAGTTATTTTTCCAAGTCTTTATTACTGCCAGAAGGACTGGGTGGTCATTTAATGCCCATGCTTTTTTGCTTTCATTATTTATTGCTTTTGTAATTCTTGGTGTTGCTGTTTAACAGGGTGATTTTTTAAAATGCGCAAGTCTTTGCTGTATTTTGTATGCTATTAGTTGATATATTGAGGGCTTGCATTTGGGAAATAATCTCTCCATCTTCCCCCTCTCTACTGCAAAACTACAATACTGTATTGTTCACACATTCGCTATTATCCCATGTCATCAACTGCATTCTTGTTTGGCTTGCATACTTAAAATCTAATATTTGTATAACTAGCATTATCTATTTTATTGTATCGCCTATTCTGTAATGTAACGTTCTGTACCATCACTGCTTGATTTCTGTATTTTGATTCTGTAGCGTTATCATGTTATTTGTTTTTGGAGCTTTCCTTCCCAGGCCTCTACTGAAAATTTGCTCACCCTGGCCCAGTAGACCTCCCAGTCAACAAACACAAATAAATTAAATAAATAAATAAATAAATAAATAATTTTGGATAGCGCACACGGAGTCTGGGTTTTGATGTAGATCCCCAACAAATGTTTACAGTAGTATAATCAGATATAGATTGGCTATGAATGTTGTACAGAAGTGTATAATACTGAATTGTTTTTACAGGGGCTCTGTGTGTCTGAATATGTTTTGTATAATCAATATTTGGTTTATATATTGCTTGTGGATGATATACATAGATATTCTTTAAGAAGATGTAGGTGGGATGGTGATAAGGTAATTGAATTATGGAAATCATTTTTCTAATATAATTGTTTTGGTTGTAAGGATACAGAGTTTGTGAGGAATAAACACCACAGCAGGAGTAAAATAGTGAACATAGAAGGAATAGTGTGTTTTTAACTAACATGGTAAAGGTTGCCATGGGGTATATGCTGACTAGGTAAGCAACATTCTTTGTCAATTGAAAAGGTGCATGGAAAGTGAGTAGCTTTCCTTTGTTTATACCAGTTTCCAAGTACAGAGAAGAGGAATGTGATACATATGAAGGCACAAGAAGAGGGGAGTTATGACTCCAGGGACAAGTGTCCAGGGGAGGAAGGGAGCGAGAGGTTAGGAGAGAGTAAAATGAGATTGTGAGGGGAAAGAAGAGGGGCATAAACAAAGATCGAGTTGTATTACAGGGGACTTAAGGTGGGAGGCATGAAGACAGCAGGCATTATTCTATTGAAGGAGTATAGTGACATGCGTCACACAGAGCTTTGTTTATGCTGTTACAGCTATGGACTGGCACTCTAGTATAAAAAGAAAGCAAATGGTTAGGGACTGTCCTTGCAAATGAGTGGAAGTAATCTAAAGCAAGATTGTCCTTGCTAAATTCATGGACTATATGTAATCAGAAGCAGACGGCTATCCTTGCTGAATCCAAGGACTACCCAAGCTGAGATACCTATTAATGAATGAATATTATGGGGGGGGTATTATAATAAATAAGGTAGGATAGAAACAATGAGGTAACTTAGGAGAAAAGCTATAGCCAGGCACATTAAATATTATGTGGGCATTTTGAAAAAGTAGTTAAGATAGTAGAGTAAGGCCACATAGTAGAGAGGTCAGCAAAGAGTAGTTAAGGAATAGATGTTAGATGGGAGGGATACAGTGTGGTTGTAATGCTGTATCACTGGCAAACATGTTATTCTACATCTATATGGCTAACTTGTCTGGGATGCTGTATTCTGTATATAATGTTTATGTTATTAGTATGAATACATGATGATGCTTCTGTACCTTAAAGCTTGAAGAGTATAAGATGCTCTTATCACTTATACATGCACATGTTTTTTTGTGACAGATACATTGAAGAACTACCCTGTGCTGTAAGCTGACATTTGTTCACAAAATGACCATGGTGGTATTGTACCATTCGCATTTTATATGTTGTGACTGATGCTGGTTCGGGTATGTGTAGATTTGTTGTGTGCCTTGGTCAGGAGCATATGGCCTGCCTGCCTGCTTGTTTTTTGTATGTGTTTTAAATATTGGACTTGTATTCTGTATTGCATTACACACCCATTGTATATATAACAATTATGGGCAATACTGAGTCTTTTGCATTCTTATGTCAGAGTTTGAAAGTGCATTTGTTGCGAATAGCCTCATTTTTTCTCTCTAACTGGTGTCTAACTTTATGTGTTTATTGTGCTTGCCCTACAAAGCTGGTCTCGTCTTCAGTGCTAGTATTCTGTTCTATGTATTCCATTAATTTTGGAGGTTTTTTTTGGTTTATTTTTTGCGTCTGAATTTGTACAACATTTCTGCAGTAGCTGGCTACAGTCTGTACCTGTGCAAGTGTTGACCTTGTTTCAGTATCCTGTGTCCGGTTGTGCTGTTTTCATTTTTGATTTGTCAGTTGTTTAGTTTGGTTAATCTTTTTCTTGCAGTGGGCTCGGTGTTGTGTTCAAATTATTCATCGCAGTGATTTCTCAATAGTTTTGATCATACTCTGCTGTCTCCGACGTAGTTTATGTTTGTGATGTTACTTACTTTTGCTGCTTGTTGAAATGCTCTGCCTTTAGATTTTGCTGATTACAATGGTGACCAAATCATCTTGGAAACTGTCTCAGGGCTGATACACAGGCAGTTATAGAAAGAACATGTAGGGAAGCAGCAGGAGCACAACATTTTCTAAACGTGGTAACTTGGGTTTATTGCAAAAATTACAAAACTGATGTTTCTGAGAGCAAAACTGTAAACAAGGAGTAAAGGGGCGCTGGACAAATCCTATCACATGACCAAATGTAAACGGGCACTGGTCAAGTCCTATCAAATGACCAAACGTAAACAGGTACTAGACAAGTCCTATCAAATGACCAAACGTAAATGGGTGCTGGACAAGTCCTATCACATGACCAAAAGGAAAGGGGTGCTGGACAAGTCCTGTCACATGACCAAGCATAAACAGACACTGGAAAAGTCCTATCACATGATCAAATGTAAACGGGCACTGGACAAGTCCTATCACATGACCAAACGTAAACAGGCGCTGGACAAGTCCTATCAAATGACCAAATGTAAACGGGCGCTGGTCAAGTCCTATCACATGACCAAATGTAAACAGGTGCTGGACATGTTCTATCAAATGACCAAATGTAAACGGGTACTGGTCAAGTCCTATCACATGACTAAATGTAAACAGGTGCTGGACAAGTCCTATCAAATGACCAAATGTAAACAGATGCTGGACAAGTCCTATCACATGACCAAAAGTAAACAGGTACTGGACAAGTCCTATCAAATGACCAAATGTAAACAGGCACTGGACAAGTCCTATCAAATGACCAAATGTAAATGGGCGCTGGTCAAGTCCTATCAAATGACCAAACGTAAATGGGTGCTGGACAAGTCCTATCACATAACCAAATGTAAAGGGGCGCTGGACAAGTCCTGTCACATGACCAAATGTAAAGGGGCGCGGGACAAGTCCTGTCACATGACCAAACGTAAACAGGTACTGGACAATTCCTATCAAATGACCAAATGTAAATGGGCGCTGGTCAAGTCCTATCAAATGACCAAATGTAAACGGGCACTGGTCAAGTCCTATCAAATGACCAAATGTAAATGGGCTCTGGACAAGTTCTATAAAATGACCAAATGTAAATGGACACTGGTCAAGTCCTATCAAATGACCAAATGTAAACGGGCACTGGTCAAGTCCTATCAAATGACGAAATGTAAATGGGCGCTGGTCAAGTCCTATCAAATGACCAAATGTAAACGGGTGCTGGACAAGTCCTATCAAATGACCAAATGTAAATGGGCACTGGTCAAGTCCTATCAAATTACCAAAAAAGTAAAGGGACACTGGACAAGTCCTATCAAATGACCAAAAGTAAAGGGGTGCTGACAAGTCCTGTCAAATGACCAAAAGTAAAGGAACACTGGACAAGTCCTATCAAATGACCAAACATAAATGTGCGCTGGTCAAGTCCTGTCAAATGACAAAACATAAACGGTGCTGGACAAGTCCTATCAAATGACCAAAAGTAAAGGGACACTGGACAAGTCCTGTCAAATGACCAAACATAAACGGGCGCTGGACAAGTCCTATCAAATGACCAAACATAAACGGGCACTGGTCATGTCCTGTCAAATGACCAAATGTAAATGGGCGCTGGACAAGTCTTATCAAATGACCAAAAGTAAAGGAACACTGGACAAGTCCTATCAAATGACCAAATGTAAAGGGGCACTCGATAAGTCCTATCAAATGACCAAACATAAATGGATGCTGGACAAGTCCTATCAAATGACCAAATGTAAACAGGTACTGGACAAGTCCTATCAGATGACTAAAAGTAAAGGGGACTTGGACAAGTCCTATCAAATGACAAAAACTAAAGGAACACTGGACAAGTCCTATCAAATGACCAAAAGTAAAGGAACATTGGACAAGTCCTATCAAATGACCAAAAAAGTAAAGGGACACTGGACAAGTCCTATCAAATGACCAAAAGTAAAGGGGCACTGGACAAGTCCTATAAAATGACCAAAAGTAAAGGAACACTGGACAAGTTCTATCAAATGATCAAAAAAGTAAAGGGACATTGGACAAGTCCAATCAAATGACCAAAAGTAAAGGGGCACTGGACAAGTCCTATCAAATGACCAAATGTAAACAGTTACTGGACAATTCCTATCAAATGACCAAAAGTAAACAGGTACTGGTCAAGTCCTATCAAATGACCAAAAGTAAAGGGGCGCTGGACATGTCCTATCAAATGACCAAACATAAACGGGTGCTGGACAAGTCCTATCAAATGACCAAAAGTAAAGGGACACTGAACTAGTCCTGTCAAATGACCAAACGTAAACGGGCGCTGAACAAGTCCTATCAAATGACCAAACATAAACGGGTGCTGGTCAGGTCCTGTCAAATGACCAAACATAAACGGGTGCTGGACAAGTCTTATCAAATGACCAAAAGTAAAGGAACACTGGACAAGTCCTATCAAATGACCATATGAAAAGGGGCCCTCGACAAGTTCTATCAAATGACCAGACATAAATGGATACTGGACAAGTCCTATCAAATGACCAAAAAAGTAAGGGGACACTGGACAAGTCCTATCAAATGACCAAATATAAACAGGTACTGGACAAGTCCTATCAGATGACCAAAAGTAAAGGGGACATGGACAAGTCCTATCAAATGACAAAAAGTAAAGGAACACTGGACAAGTCCTATCAAATGACCAAAAGTAAAGGAACACTGGACAAGTCCTATCAAATGACCAAAAAAGTAAAGGGACACTGGACAAGTCCTATCAAATGACCAAAAGTAAAGGGGCACTGGACAAGTCCTATCAAATGACCAAATGTAAACAGGTACTGGACAAGTCCTACCAAATGGCCAAAAGTAAAGGGGCACTGGACAAGTCCTATCAAATGACCAAATGTAAAGGAACACTGGACAAGTTCTATCAAATGACCAAAAAAGTAAAGGGACATTGGACAAGTCCAATCAAATGACCAAAAGTAAAGGGGCACTGGACAAGTCCTATCAAATGACCAAACATAAACAGGTACTGGACAAGTCCTATCAGATGACCAAAAGTAAACAGATATGGACAAGTCCTATCAAGTGACCAAAAATAAATGGATGCTGGACAAATCCTATCAATTGACCAAAAGGAAAGGGGCGCTGGACAAGTCCTATCAAATGACCAAAAGTAAAGGAACACTAGACAAGTCCTATCAAATGACCAAAAAAGTAAAGAGACACTGGACAAGTCCTATCAAATGACCAAAATAAAGGGGTGCTGGACAAGTCCTATCAAATGACCAAAAAAGTAAAGGGACACTAGACAAATCCTATCAAATGACCAAAAGTAAAGGGGCGCTGGACAAGTCCTATCAAATGACCAAAAATGTAAAGGGACACTGGACAAGTCCTATCAAATGACCAAAAGTAAAGGAACACTAGACAAGTCCTATCAAATGACCAAAAAAGTAAAGAGACACTGGACAAGTCCTATCAAATGACCAAAATAAAGGGGTGCTGGACAAGTCCTATCAAATGACCAAAAAAGTAAAGGGACACTAGACAAATCCTATCAAATGACCAAAAGTAAAGGGGCACTGGACAAGTCCTATCAAATGACCAAAAATGTAAAGGGACACTGGACAAGTCCTATCAAATGACCAAAAGTAAAGGGGCGCTGGACAAGTCCTATCAAATGACCAAACATAAACAGGTACTGGACAAGTCCTATCAAATGACCAAAAGTAAAGGGGCGCTGGACAAGTCCTATCAAATGACCAAAAGTAAAGGGGCGCTGGACAAGTCCTATCAAATGACCAAAAAAGTAAAGGGACACTGGTCAAGTCCTATCAAATGACCAAAAGTAAATGGATACTAGACAAGTCCTATCAAACGACAAAAAGTAAAAGGGCGCTGGACAAGTCCTATCAAATGACCAAACATAAACAGGTACTGGACAATTCCTATCAAATGACCAAAAGTAAACAGGTACTGGTCAAGTCCTATCAAATGACCAAAAGTAAATGGATGCTGGACAAGTCCTATCAAATGACCAAAAGTAAACGGATGCTGGTCAAGTCCTATCAAATGACCAAAAGTAAAGGAGCGCTGGACAAGTCCTATCAAATGACCAAACATAAACAAGTACTGGACAAGTCCTATCAAATGACCTAAAGTAAATGGATGCTGGACAAGCCCTCTCAAATGACCAAAAGTAAATGGATGCTAGACAAGTCCTATCAAATGACCAAAAGTAAAGGGGTGCTGGACAAGTCCTATCAAATGACCAAACATAAACAGGTACTGGACAAGTCCTATCAGATGACCAAAAGTAAACAGATATGGACAAGTCCTATCAAATGACCAAAAGTAAATGGATGCTGGACAAATCCTATCAAATGACCAAAAGGAAAGGGGCGCTGAACAAGTCCTATCAGATGACCAAAAGTAAAGGAACACTAGACAAGTCCTATCAAATGACCAAAAAAGTAAAGGGCCACTGGACAAGTCCTATCAAATGACCAAAAAAGTAAAGAGACACTGGTCAAGTCCTATCAAATGACCAAAAGTAAAGGGGCACTGGACAAGTCCTATCAAATGACCAAAAAAGTAAAGGTACACTGGACAAGTCCTATCAAATGACCAAAAGTAAAGGGGCGCTGGGCAAGTCCTATCAAATGACCAAATGAAAACAGATGCTGGACAAGTCCTATCAGATGACCAAAAGTAAATGGATGCTGAACAAGTCCTGTCAAATGACCAAAAAAGTAATGGGGCACTGGACAAGTCCTATCAAATGACCAAAAAAGTAAAGGGACACTGGACAAGTCCTATCAAATGATCAGAAGTAAAAGGGGGCACTAGATAAGTCCTATCAAATGACCAAAAGAAAACAGATGCTGGACAAGTCCTATCAGATGACCAAAAGTAAATGGATGCTGGACAAGTCTTGTCAAATGACCAAAAAAGTAAAGGGGCACTGGACAAGTCCTATCAAATGACCAAAAAATTAAAGGTACACTGGTCAAGTCCTATCAAATGACCAAAAGTAAATGGATGCTAGACAAGTCCTATCAAATGACCAAAAGTAAAGGGGCGCTGGACAAGTCCTATCAAATGACCAAAAGAAAACAGATGCCGGACAAGTCCTATCAGATGACCAAAAGTAAACGGATGCTGGACAAGTCCTGCCAAATGACCAAAAAAGTAAAGGGGCACTGGACAAGTCCTATCAAATGACCAAAAGAAAACAGATGCTGGACAAGTCCTATCAAATGACCAAACGTAAACAGATGCTGGACAAATCCAATCAAATGACCAAACATAAACGGATGCTAGACAAGTCCTATCAAATGACAAAACATAAACTGGTACTGGACAAGTCCTATCAAATGACCAAAAGTAAATGGATGCTGGACATGTCCTATCAAATGACCAAAAGAAAACAGATGGTGGACAAGTCCTATCAAATGACCAAAAGTAAAGGGGCGCTGGACAAGTCCTATCAAATGACCAAATATAGACAAGTACTGGACAAGTCCTATCAAATGACCAAAAGTAAAGGGGCGCTGGACAAGTCCTATCAAATGACCAAAAGTAAACAGATGCTGGACAAGTCCTATCAAATGACCAAAAGTAAATGGATGCTGGACAAATCCTATCAAATGACCAAACATAAACGGATGCTAGACAAGTCCTATCAAATGACAAAACATAAACAGGTACTGGACAAGCCCTATCAAATGACCAAAAGTAAATGGATGCTGGACAAGTCCTATCAGATGACCAAAAGTAAACGGATGCTGGACAAGTCCTGTCAAATGACCAATAAAGTAAAGGGGCACTGGACAAGTCCTATCAAATGGCCAAAAAAGTAAAGGGACACTGGACATGTCCTATCAAATGACTGAAAGTAAAGGGGTACTGGACAAGTCCTATCAAATGACCAAAAGTAAACGGATGCTGGACAAGTCCTATTAAATGACCAAAAGTAAAGGGGCACTGAACAAGTCCTATGAAATCACCAAACGTAAACAGGTACTGGTCAAGTCCTATCAAATGACCAAAAGTAAACAGATGTTGGGCAAGTCCTATCAAATAACCAAAAGTAAATGGATGCTGGACAAGTCCTATCAAATGACCAAAGGTAAAGGGGCGCTGGACAAATCCTATCAAATGACCAAATGTAAACAGGGACTGGACAAGTCATATCAGATGACCAAAAGTAAAGGGACACTGGACAAGTTCTATCAAATGACCAAAAAAGTAAAGGGACACTGGACAAGTCCTATCAAATGACCAAACGTATTGGGGTGCTGGACAAGTCCTTTCAAATAACCAAAAGTAAATGGGCACTGGATAACTTCTGTTAAATGACCAAAAGTAAATGGGCACAGGATGTCGCTCGTCTGGTCAGGATAAAACAGACGAGCATTCATGGGTTCATTTCAAGCAGCTTTATTACACACAAACACATCAGGAATGAGGCTTAGTAACTTAAACTTAAATAAACTTATAAACAGACTGACTTCCACACTCATGCATGTTAACACTCTGGCTGTTCTCTCAAAATGGCATTGTTGTCTGCACGTGCTCAGTATTTATATGCACATGCCTACATCTGGAAATGCTCCTTAAAGGTACATACACACACTCTGATCTACCTCCTCCCTCTTTAAGAAATAGTCCTTATATGAAATGACAGTATTCAATGATAAACAAGTCACAGAAATGATCTTTTGACATGCAATTATACAGAACCAGTTCTTTGACATGCAATCATATAAAATTAGACACACATAAAACAATCATGTCCAGGTTGCTGTGTATTTCACACTAGGTCTAGAAATACGACCTGATCTTGTAACATAAAAGTCAGAATTGGATCTAGCAATGGGAACTGTCTTCAAGAAATATTCAACTTTGGGGACAACTAAGACATCATCAGAAACGGGAATGGATACTGAGACATTTTCTTCAGTATGAACATTGTCAAGGTTGCTCTAAGATCTAGAGTCTGTATCACTGGTATGATGTTGTGATATCATTATGATACAGGAAGAAGATGTCTGCAGTTTCTCCTGTATTCTATACCCTCATATTCCACTAAGTAGTATCTCGGCTCACCACATATACCTCTCACTTGACCAATTCAATCAAAGCCTTTCAACATTTGCATCCTCACTGATTCTCTTTTTTAACGGATAAAGAAATCTGCTCATTTTATCATAGCTAGACTTCTGAGAAGAATGTTTCTTAAAAAGCTGGACTTTGATTGTTCCGTAGTTTTTAGCATTAGGCATCAACAAACTAGAACTAATAGACGAGATTGTTCTGGTTTGCCTATACAGAAGTCTCTGAGCATGTGAGCCAAGTAGGTTGTCATGGGGTATATTTCTGAGATTACATAAACTCAAGAAGATATCAGTATTGTCACACACTGCATGTTCAGTTAACCATACCAAGAAAATGTTGTAGAGCTTGGACATTGTCTGGGGCTGGCATCTCAAGAATGGCTGCTTGTTTAGAAGGGTCTGGTTGTAAATATGTACTGGAAATAAATGGCCTACATAAGTAACTTCTGGTAGTCTGAATTTGCGTTTCAGAGGCTTGAGCTTTAAATTCACTTCACATGCTCTATCCAGAACTTTCCTGAGGTTTCTGTCATGCTCTGCTTCACCATTGCCTCCAACCAATAAATCATCAACTATTACTGCACACGGGTAGCCTGAAAACGTTGCTCATTGCACACTGAAAGACTTCACTGGGATAATTTATTCCTAATGCATCCTGAGGAATTTGTATCTACCAAATGGGGTACTGAATGTAGTCAGTAGTGAAGATTTACAATCAAGCATTACTTGCCAAAATGAACTCTTTGCATCTAAGACAGAAAAAAAACAGTGGCATTTGTCATGAGGGTGGCAATTTCCTTGACTGTACCAACATAGGATGATGAGGTCTTTTTAATGTCTTGTTCTAGTCTCTTGGGTCAAAGCATATTCTGATTTCATCTGAATTTTTCTTATGAGCAGCTACCATGGAAGACACCCACTCAGTTGGTTTTGTGAATGGATAAATCACACCTTGCTGCACCATTTTGTCTAACCAGACCTTGACTTTGTCCTGCATAGCTACTGGAACTCTCCTTGCTGCTCTGACCACTGGACTGATTTCTGGGTCTACTTTCAAGCATTTAGGGTCCTCCCTTGATTCAGCCAGCACAACAATATGGTGTTTTTCCCCCTCTCCTGCATATACTGCTGCCGCATACACAAATGAATGCCCACTTTTAATGGCTTCTGACCCATTTAAGGTTAAGCAAAATGAATGTCCTTGTACGTCCATCTTTGTCAGAAAAAGCTGCTTGTATGAAAATATCTTATTCCTGCTCAAATACTCTCCAATTCTCTGCTATATTATAATCAAACACAAGTGGACTAGGTCTGCGAAATGCCTCTGCCATATCAACACACAGTAGTGAGGGTGCTTGAAATTATGTATGAACATGCACACATAAATATATATGCCAGAACTTTATACCAGTACTTACTACAGGTACTGGTATAAAGTTCTGGCATATATATTTATGTGTGCATGTTCATATGCCCAATAGCTCAACAAACTCTTTGAAATAACTGCACTTTGCCAAATAAATCTCCATAGCACAAGAACACTTTGAAATCACTGTACTTTGTAAAACCACTCCTTATCAGTGTAAGAAATACTTCAAAATGACTGTACTTTGTGAATAAACTGTACACAGCAGAAGTTCAGAGTAAGAAACACTTTGAGATGAATGCACTTTGCAAATAAACTGTACACAGCACAAGAATCTTTCAAAATGGCTGTACTTTGCAAAATAACTCTATACCGTAAAAGAAACACTTTGAAATGGAGACAGTCTGTGAACAAATGCACACGGCACAAGAAACTTTTCAAAATCTCTGTACTTTGACTGCACTTTGCAAGATAGCTGTACTTTGCACATAGCAAACTCCTTGAAATAATTGCACTGTGATAAAACACACACTCTACAAACACTTTGCATACTCTGAGATAGTTTGAATAACTATAGTTATGCTTTGAATGGCTTCAGTCAATACAAAATAGTAGTCTGTGCCCAAAACACGGTCTTTTACTAAAAAAAAAAAAAAAAAAAAAAAAAAAAAAACATGCAGTTGCCTTGCTTTTTAAGCTTATTTTGCCCTTTTATTGTACTTGTTATGCCCAATTAACCTGTTATGCCCATTATACTTTTCTTGTGCCCGTTTTACTTCATACATGCTTGTTATGCAAACCAAAGGTAATTCTGAGCCCCATATGAATATTTCTGCTAGTTTTATCAAATATCATACCCCCGGATTCTCAAAAGCTTGCATGGAGTGCAAGATCAGTGCAGGAGCTCAAGCAGGCAATATGTCTGCCATGCGATCCAGGAACAGCCTGCAAGGGCATGCACAAGTGCTCCTGCATTAATCTTGCACGGACTAAGCCCTGGAATGCAAATCACCCCATTTGCAGGTGAAATTCATGCAAATTTGATGATTTTACAATCCAGGAAGCTTGCAACAGTCCGTGCAAGACTAGTGCTATCTGTAGAAATGTACTCAGTAACCGAGTACATTTCTGCAAAATCCAAAACAGCTGTGGCAGCCGCAAATAAAGACTGCATACCATGTAGTAAGCATGTCAATGGCCAAGTATAAGGCCAGTGGCATTGCAAACAAAAAAACAAATACAAAAATCAACTTTTATTTTTTTTTAGCCGATCTTGGCTGTTTAACCATAGGGCAGCAGCGTGCAAATGGGATCGGGGAGAAAATAATAAAATAAACCTAAAATAAGCAGTCTAACTAAAATCACTATTCTGCCATGCAAGTCAATAGCAGGCAGAAGACAACCTAGCCAGTGAGTAGTGGTTGCTAAGGAGGGAAGCTCAGTGTAAGACATGTAACTATGCATTAGCAGGCAATCCTATGCAAATGAGGGGAAGGATAGTGAATCCCAGTTTTCCCCAGCATGTGAGTCAGGTCCCAACAGTGTAAGAGTAGGAATAGCTTGGTGCAAGCCTAGGAGTTAGGTGACATCATGGGGGGGGGGGGGTGCCAGGCATACTGTAAGCGGATTGGAGCCCTGTGACTTGGGTTTGCTCCTAGCTTAGCACAGCTAAGCTAGGGGGTGTGTCTAAACATGCCTATCACTCTTTACAAAGTCTAAGCAGGTGTGCGCACCACACACCATGTTTTACAGGAAGAAAAAAATAAGTTAAACCAGGAAATAGCAGCAGTGTGCACATTTGAGCACTCTGTTTGCATGGTGTGCACACGGGCTTAAACTGGAAGGCAATGGGAAGGGAAAATAGAAGTAGGAAGGTAATCAAGGAGAACTAGCTTAGCTGGCAGGTGAAATGTATCAGAATCAGCCAATTACACAGGCAGCAGACCAGCCCAGCCCAGAACACTACTATAAACTAAGCAAATACCTTCCTCTCTGGTTTTTCCCACACTTTACACCACCGGTGTAAACAAGCGGTGAAGTTTTAACACTCACAACAGCAAAATGACAGGGGCTGCAATAGCTATCATACAACCTGTGGAAGAGGCTGAGGATGGTGAGGATGTGAATGCTGTCAACCAACCCACAGTAAGGAGACGGAGAAGAGTGTACAGACCCAGGGTAACCTACCAGGGGCTACATGAGCTGGAGATAGTGGAGCACTATAGGGTGGACAGGAACCTCCTACAGCAAATTGTTGAGCTGTACTGGCCGCGCCTAACACACGGAACTAACAGAGGGGAACCCATCCCAGTGGATACCAAGATATGTGTAGGCCTAAGAATACTAGCTACAGGTACCTTCCAAAAGCCAACTGGGGATATGATGGGGATTTCACAGGCATCAGCATCTAGCATACTCCACCAGTTCCTGGATGCCATGTCAGCACATGTCGGTGAGCACGTATATTTCTCCAACACCCGTGAGGCGTTGACCTGCAATATGCAGCTGTTCCACCAAATAGCAGAATACCTTGAGGTAGTGGGTGCTATAGACTGCACACACATATGCATCAAAGCACCACCTGGAGTGCGAGGTAGGGTCTACATCAACTGCAAGGGCTCTTCCTCCATCAACTGCCAGGTCATGTGTGATGCCCAGGGCATAATAATGAATGTGTGTGCTGGCTGCCCTGGAAGTTATCATGATTCCCACATCTGGCATCTGACATAGCTGTACCAGAGATTTGCCAATGGGGACATCCTTCACGGTCACCTACTGGGGGATGCTGGATATGCACTGGAGCCGTGGCTGATAACACCCATCAGAAATGCACACACACCCAAACAAGAACTCTATAATGAGGCACATGCACAGACCAGAACTATAGTAGAGCGTATGTTTGGGATGCTCAAGTCACAGTTCCAGTGCCTGGACACATCCGGTGGAGCCTTGCAGTACTCACCAGCTACATGTACCCTACCTAAATTGTCCTTGTATGTGCCATGCTACACAATATGATCCTGCAGAAACAGCTGCAGCAGAAACAGCATGGGGCAGGGCCACACAGCCCCCCAACATTGCCAAGGCCTACACAGGCATAGAGTGACTCGGAGGAGGAACAACCTGAGCCTGCCCCAGTAGGCAGAAGGAGGCATGCCCAGTATGCCCTGGCCTTGGCATACACTGACACAGGAGAGATCCAGGGAATAATACCTCTCTTCAACTCTCACATACAGTAAAAGAGATGCCAAACATTACACTACCTGTGCCTAACCATGTGCAGGGAGTGTAATATGTGCATTCGACATAGGCAGCCCTGCAGCACCACCCTCAATAGTGGAACACCCACAAGGTAAGTGACTCACACATGCCAGTCGTGGGGGGGGGGATTCACATACCCAACAACAGTCACAGCCTGCAGGGCAGGTGTAGACTAACACAAACAAAGGCCGTGCTATGGCATCTGAATGAGGCCTATGGGTAACCTCCCTCCCAGGCCTACACAGACAGACTACAGCAGGTCAGGGAGTGGGATGTCAGTTCTGAAGGGTAGGAAATCAGAAACTAATATGTAGGTAATTAAAAGCTAAGATCTGTAGTACACTGGAATGCCTCTAGCCAGCATGATAGGTAAGACTACATACTGAAATAGAGTACCTGACATACCAGTACAGTCCTAGCAAATGTCTACAAGTGTCAGGTGTGCCCCCCATCCGACGTAGAAATGTAGTCACAGTCAGGTGTTCCCCGCCCCCAATCCTGTGTAGAAACATAGAAATAGCCAGGTGTGCCCCCCCATTCTACATAGAAATGTAGTAAAAGTCAGGTGTGCCCTCCCGATCCTGTGTAGAAATGTAGAAATAGTCAGGTGTGCCCCCCATCCTACACAGAATTATAGTAACAGTCAGGTGTGCCCCCCACCACAATCCTGTGTAGAAATGTAGAAATAGTCAGGTGTGCCCCCCATCCCACGTAAAAATATAGAAACAGTTAGGTGTGCTCCCCCACAATCCTGTATAGAAATGTAGAAATAGTCAGGTGTGCCCCGCATCCTATGTAGAAATATAGTAACAGTTAGGTGTGCCCCTCCTCAATCCTGTATAGAAATGTAGAAATAGTCAGGTGTGCCCCCCATCCCATGTAGAAATATAGTAACAGTCAGGTGTGCCCCACACAATCCTGTGTAGAAATGTAGAGATAGTCAGGTGTGCCTCCCCCATCCTACGTAGAAATGTAGAAATAATCAGGTGTGCCCCCCCATCCTATGTAGAAATATAGTAACAGTCGGGTGTGCCACCCCCACAATCCTGTGTAGAAATGTAGAAATAGTCAGGTGTGCCCCCCATCCTATGCAGAAATGTAGTAACAGTCCATGCCAAATGATCAATGGATACCCTGCAGAGACAGCATGCTATCTGTAGGTGTACAACAAAAAGGTCAGCACTGCAGTACAAGCTACCTGGACTGGATCCACACATTCAGTACAGACAGCCATACTGGGCATGCCCACACACAAACACATGAAGGCCATGTCTGCAAATACCAGTGGACCAGACATATCTGGTAGCTGCAGATTTTAGTGCAGCCACTCCTCAGTATGCACCACACATGTTTTGCACACACAGTGGATAGGAATACAGGCATATATGTAAGGACAACACACTATAATAAGCCAAAGGTAGACATACATAGGTGTGTGGAAAAGGGTGACTGTCACAAGGAGCCATCCAGGGCTCTCCCACCCAGCACATAGCCAAAGGGCCACAACCACATGAGGGTCTGATGTCACACACTGCAGATACTTGCCACCAGTATCTGTCAGCATTACAGAGTATGTGGTGCACGTGTCAGCTATGCAACATGACTGTTCAAGGAAGTAGTCATCTAGCAGCTGTATACATGTACCTGTGGAATATGACCCAGGTTGTGCCTGCATGTGGCATGTCAACTCCTAGATAGATGGGTTATGGCCCATGCACACACATTGCCCTCCCCATAGTCCCACTATGACAAGCCTGCTGAGGTCATCTACTGTGAAATACACCTTTGGGAGAATTGCATCCCAGTAATTTCCGTGGTGTGTCCCATAACTGCATAATGCTGTAGTGTGATAAACTAATTAGGTAGAAGTTCTAACCCCAGCCTTGGAAACTGTGTGTGTGTGTGTGTGTGTGTGTGTGTATATGCATGTGTTTCTGTCTGTGTAGACAGTAATACTTTTTAGGGTGGTCATACTCCCTGCAATTGAAATGCTTTACTTTGGTAAGGCTGCTGATGTCATTCACCCAGAAATACATCCCTGGAAAGGTTGCACCCTGGTAATCTCCATGGTGTGTCCCATAACTGTGTAGTGTGATAAAATAGTTAGGTAGGAGTTCAATTCCTAAACAGAGCAACTGTGTGTAGGCCTGTCTGTGTAGAAAGCAATGCTTTTTAGGGTAGTCACACTCCCTACAATTCAAATGCTCATCTTTGGCAAGGCTGCTGATGTCATCCACCTAGAACTACACCTCTGGGAAGATGTAGCTCAGTAATCTCTGTAGCGCATCCTGTAACTGCGACCTACTGTAGTGTGATAAATTCCTTAGGTAGCTGTTCTAATCCCAGACATGGCAGATGTGTGTGTCTGTCTGTGTAGAAAGCAATGCTTTTTAGGGTAGTCACACTCCCTACAATTCAAATGCTCATCTTTGGCAAGGCTGCTGATGTCATCCACCTAGAAATACACCTTTGGGAAGCTGTAGCCCAGTAATCTTCATAGCACGTCTTGTAACTGCATACTGCTGTAATATGATAAATTAGGTAGATAGCTGTTCTAATCCCAGACATGGTAAGTGTGTCTGTCTGTCTGTGTAGAAAACAATGCTTTTTAGGGTAGTCACACTCCCTATAAATTCAAATACTCATCTTTGGCAAGGCTGCTGATGTCATCCACCTAGATATACACCTCTGGAAAGCTATAGCCCAGTAATCTCTGTAGTGTGTCCTGTAACTGTGTGCTCCTGTAGTATGATACAGACCCCTGTTAGTGGTTCTATACCCATGCATGTTGGTTGTGGATGTTTTGTATGTGTTTCAATGTCTGTGTAGGGAGCAGTGCATTTTAGGCTAGTCACATTCAGTACATGTCCAATGGCCTACTATCAAATGTGAAACCTTTGGGGAAGGAGTACTCCAGTAATCTCTGTGTTGTGCACTATAACTGCTGTAGTGTAATAAACTAGTTAGGTAGGGTGTGTGTGTGTGTGTGTGTGTGTGTGTGTGTGTGTGTGTGTGTGTGTGTGTGTGTTGTATGATGCGTATGATCACATCCACACTCACTACAACCCCCAGTGGCATACTGAAGCATGCTGTCTGATGTCAGACACCTCCCCATACCCTTTGCCCATATAACCTCCGTATGATCCGTGTGGTGCATGTGATACCTGCACAGTAATGTGTTGTGGCAATCTCACTTGTGATAGGTTCATAGGCTCATAGGAAGGTACTAGGCTATCTGCCCGATGGCATTTATAAGCCTAGCCAGAGTGTGTCAGCTTTCGCCACCCCATTGATTAATTAACTGAGCCTCTGTCAAGAAGAGCCAATGATGTGATCCCAGGGGTGTATTTTCTGTTACCCATCCACTCGTCAAGGTTTCTCTTGAAGAGTGTTAGTGAGGGGCTCCGCCTAATGTAGTTAGGAATTTTGTTCCAAAGCATGGGGAGTCTCTATGATAGGAATCTATCCCTCCAGCATGTTGTATTTGTTGTTGTGGTGAGGTTTAGCTCACTAGAGCGAGTGGCTCGCAGTGACTTAGATTTCTTTAGGTGGAGCATGTCCATCAATTCTGAGTTGGACATGGCTTTGTAAGTCAGGCAGAGATCACCTCTGAGTAAGCGATATGCGACTGAGTACAACTGGAGTTTTTCCAGTCGGGCTGCATAGGACATATGTTTAAGGCCAGTAATCCTCTTGGTGAGGTACATTTGTGGTCTTTCCAGCTGTTGGAAGTGTCTTGTGAGGTACATCCCAAATGGGGCATTGTACTCTATGATGGGTCTGATGAGTGATGAGTAGAGGGGCACTATAATCTCTTTATTTCTAGATGCGAACCCTTTAGTAATTAGATGGGCTACATAGAAGGATTTCCTAACTACTTTGGCAATATGATTGTCAAAGGAGAGATTATTATCTACCTGGGTCCCCAGATCTCTTATTACCTCTTCTGTATTAAGGGGGCTGCCACCTATGTGGTAATTCATGGGTATTTTTTTTTTCCCAAACGGGATGACTATGCATTTTTTGGCATTTAGCTTGAGACCATGACTTTGACACCAGGTCTCCGTCTCAGTAAGGCCCTTTTGGAGAATGTCCATGTCAGCTGGAGAGTCAGTTATGGCTCCCAGTTTGCAGTCATCGGCGAACTTGATTAGCCATAGTCCACCTGTGTTTGCCTGTACTTCTGAGAAGTATATGTCGAACAGTAGGGGTCCCAGGATTGAGCCATGTGGGACACCACATGTGACTGGTTTAGAGTCGGATCTGGAGCCTGCTATTCTTACAGTGTGAGTTCTGTCTGTAAGCCAGTTGTCAACCCATCTCGTGACGTAGGGGTTTATGTTCAGGTTGGTGAGTTTTTCTATAATTCCTGAGTGGGAATGGTGTCAAAAGCCTTGGCGAAGTCAAGGTAGGCTGTGTGAACAACCTTTCCCTCATCTATGGCCTTGGTGACTGTCTCGAAGAAGTCAACCAGGTTTAGTAGGCATGATCTGCCCTTAACAAAGCCGAACTGGGTTGGGTCAAGTGTTTGGAGGTTCCCAATGTCTTTGTTAATGAGTTCCATGATAATGCACTCCATAGCCTTGCAGACCAGGCTAGTCAGGCTTATGGGGCGATAGTTACCAGGGTCAGTTGTGGCACCTCCTTTGTGGAGCGGAATAACCATTGCTGTGCACCATTCTATGGGCATGTAGCCTGTGGAGAGGCTGAGGTTGAACAGTGTGTTTAGGTGGGGGGCTAGTTCGTTCTGTAGTTCATGCAAGATGCAGCCTGGGACATGATCTGGCCTCATTGATGCTGTGCTTTTGGCTTTTGAAAGGGCTGTTTTCACCTGTGCATCTGTGATTTCCGGGGCACTACACTTTTCCAGTATTGTTGTGGGCCCTTTTGGGGGTGAGAGGGGTGGTGAAGTTTGCACTGAATCTATCTGCCCGGATGTTGGCAATATCAGTGGGTTCAGTATATTTTGTGCTATTTTGCACTAGCTCAGAGCATATCTGTGAGTTGCCACTTAGATTCTTTACATAGCTAAAAAAGGTTTTGTGGTTATCTTTCGAATCCTTGGCTATTTTTCTTTCGAAGTTAGCCTTGGAGGATTTTATGAGGGACCATAGTTTCTTACTGATACTTATCAGGGATGTCTTTCCTTCTTGGGATTTGATTTTTTTCTGAACTAGTTTCCTCCTTCTATTGTATAGCATGTTTATGGCAGGGGTCCACCAGACTGGTTCCATTCTCTTAGGGGATTGAGTCTTGGTTTTGCTAGGGATGGAACGATCCATGCATCTTTGTAGGTGCTCAAAGAGTGCATTTGTAAAGGTTCCTGCATCTTGGACACTGTTATCCTTTAGTGTGGGGGCTGTGAAACTTACCACCTCTGTCTTAGGTAAGGTGAAGTTTGCTATAGAAAAGGTTTTCACTGTGGTTTCCTTGGTTTGGAGGTGGTGGTGTGGACATCCAGAGTGATTAGTTTATGGTCTGCTCTAACCAGTGACTGGTTGTCTCCGGTGTGGAACAAATGTCGCCCATATTGGTGATGACCAGGTCCAATATGTTTTCACCTCTGGTAGGGGAGTTTACCAGCTGATCCAGGGTATTTGAGTTGATAAATTCCAGGAAGCGCTGGACCTGGGAGTTTGTACTTGAGTAGCTTTCCCAGTTAACGGTAGGGTAATTGAAATCGCCTAATATCAGGGTGTTCGGTAGGACCTTCATGTTTTCCAGTGTCTCCAGAAAGGCGGAGTGGTGGTCCTGGGTCATGGAGGGTGATCTGTAGCAGGCCACAATTTGCATTGCAGATTTGCCCGATGTTAGTTGCACATGGATGATCTCAGAGGTATCATGCTGTGCCACTAACCTGGAGGTGTAGGTATCCTTGATGAATATGGATACACCCCCTCCTTTGGTGTTTCGGTCCATGTTCTGTGGCCGAAATGTGTAGTATGAGTTGTAGCCCGGTAGTGCTGGGGTGCTCTGTGGAGCCTTGAACCAGGTTTCAGTTACTGCACAGATGTCGACATTCTCCATACTGAGGAGTGCTTCGAGCGTGTGCATTTTGAGATTTAAACTCCTGGCGTTGAGTAGCATAACCCTCATTTTTTTATTTGTGCTGTTTATGGAGGTGGGTTTGACTTTTGAGCCTTGCCTAAAAAAGGCACTATGGGGGCAGCAAGAGCCTTGGACAGTATTCGAAAGCCTAGGAGTGACAGGTGCAAGCCGTCTCTTGCGAAGCAATGAGGCTTGTCGAGCATGTTGTCCCAGGCTGACAGACACTGGATCCCCTTTGAATGACACCAGAAGCTTAGCCAATTGTGAAATTGATAATTTTTTCTTTATACTGAGGTATCATTCTTGGTGAGGGCAGGATGCTACTCAGGGTCAGGGTCATACCCGCCTGGGCTACAGGATCAGAGAGCTCTTCCATGTCTCTTTTCATGTAGTCCAGGGAGGTATGTTTCAGGTCATTCACACCAACATGAACAAAGACAGAGTCATATTTGTACTTGTTCTGGAGTGACCTGAGTGCTTGTGTTATGTGGCGGATTCTGGCTCCCGACAGGCAGCTAACAGTAACCTTCTCCTTGTCCAGCCTAGTGAGTGGGACATCAGTGTGCTTGACTATAGAGTCGCCTATTAAAAGTGTGTTAGGTATGTTATTTCTCCTTAAGGGCTGTGATTGTGCGGCACACTGATTTTGTGTTTTATGTGTTGTCTGCTTTGTGATGGGAGGTGCATGTTTTTGGGTGTCTGCTTTGGAGGTCTCTGATGCTTTTGCAGGTTTATATTTAGAGCCTCCGAGTATGATTTTGTGTATTTATGTGTATTTTTTGCTAGTGCTGGTTTAGTATGTCTATGTGAGGCTGGAGGTGTGGTGCAAGTGTTAACCTTCTCCTAATGACTGCCTGTTCCAGTCTTGGGTGGAGAGAGCTTAGCCTCCAATTTAGCTATATAATTGCATCTCTCGCATATGTTAATGTTTTGTGGTAGGAGGAGTGGGTTGTCTGTGTACATGAGGCAGTTCTAACATTGCCTCAGGATACCCTGATTGCTGCACGGAAGTTTAGTAAATCCGGGGGATAGTCTCAAACATTTCATTTAATTAATAATGTGTTCCGTGCCTTTTGTTTGATTAATAATACAATTTGTGCTAGTCATTTGATTAATAATGCATTTTGTGCCTTACAAATGCTCCATTTCATTTACTTTGCCAAATAAATCATTTGTGCAGTTTTTTTGTTACCTTAAGTTCATTTTTGGTCATTTTGTTTGTCTGAACTCTGTTTTATTCAACCAGCTTAATCTGCCTTCACCTTCAACTTTGCACCTCATGGCTTGAAGAAGTTGCTCTCTTAATCCTGGTTCTGACACCATGTCGCTCATCTGGTCAGGATAAAACAGATGAACATTCCTGGGTTCATTTCAAACAGCTTTATTACACGCAAACACATTAGGAATGATTCTTTGTAACTTAAACTTAAATAAACTTATTAACAGACTAACTACCACACTCAAACATGTTAACACTCTGGCTGTTCTGTCAGAATGGCACTGCTGCCTGCACGTGCTCAGTATTTATATGCACGTGCGTACATCTGGAAATGCTCCTTAAAGGTACATACACACACTCTGTTGTACACTGGGCAAGTTCTATCAGATGACTAAAAGTAGGCAAGCAATGCGAGAGTGTAGCAAGAAAAGTTGGCAGGATGTGATGGAAAGGAACAGGCAGAATCAGTATAATCAAACAAACAGATTGTACATCAATAAAAATAAATGAATAAGCAATTGCACTATAGTTAGAAAATATAATGAAGAGTTGCCATTATCCCATGGGACAGAAAGTTAAGATTTCTGAAAGTTCATAGTAATATCACAGAAATGATGCATGATCTGCAACTTAATCTCTAAAAAGTAAGACAAATAAAGGTTACCATGTCCAGATTTGATAAAAGTCTGGATTGTTGGTTTTGCTAATCGTGCACTTGCTGATCATCTAGCTGCTCATAGCATTCTGAGATCCAGCCATCACCTTTAAGACAACAGCTGGTTGTGTCACTGATATCATACAAGCAACGATCAGGGTCTCATATGGCTGTGGCCATAAAGTATCATGCCATAGCATTCTTTGTAAAGGACAAGCAATGGTTCAAAAGTGTGCCACCATCCAGTTCTCCAAGTAATGCAGCTCATCAGGTAGCAGTGTGCCACCATCCAGTTCTCCAGGTAATGCAGCTCATCAGGTAGCAGTGCGCCACCATCCAGTTCTCCAGGTAATGCAGCTCATCAGGTAGCAGTGTGCCACCATCCAGTTCTCCAAGTAATGCAGCTCATCAGGTAGCAGTGTGCCACCATCCAGTTCTCCAAGTAATGCAGCTCATCAGGTAGCAGTGTGCCACCATCCAGTTCTGCAGGTAATGCAGCTCATCAGGTAGCAGTGTGCCACCATCCAGTTCTCCAAGTAATGCAGCTCATCAGGTAGCAGTGTGCCACCATCCAGTTCTCCAAGTAATGCAGCTCATCAGGTAGCAGTGTGCCACCATCCAGTTCTCCAAGTAATGCAGCTCATCAGGTAGCAGTGTGCCACCATCCAGTTCTCCAGGTAATGCAGCTCATCAGGTAGCAGTGTGCCACCATCCAGTTCTCCAAGTAATGCAGCTCATCAGGTAGCAGTGTGCCACCATCCAGTTCTCCAAGTAATGCAGCTCATCAGGTAGCAGTGTGCCACCATCCAGTTCTCCAAGTAATGCAGCTCATCAGGTAGCAGTGTGCCACCATCCAGTTCTCCAGGTAATGCAGCTCATCAGGTAGCAGTGTGCCACCATCCAGTTCTCCAAGTAATGCAGCTCATCAGGTAGCAGTGTGCCACTATCCAGTTCTCCAAGTAATGCAGCTCATCAGGTAGCAGTGTGCCACCATCCAGTTCTCCAAGTAATGCAGCTCATCAGGTAGCAGTGTGCCACCATCCAGTTCTCCAAGTAATGCAGCTCATCAGGTAGCAGTGTGCCACCATCCAGTTCTCCAAGTAATGCAGCTCATCAGGTAGCAGTGTGCCACCATCCAGTTCTCCAAGTAATGCAGCTCATCAGGTAGCAGTGTGCCACCATCCAGTTCTCCAGGTAATGCAGCTCATCAGGTAGCAGTGTGCCACCATCCAGTTCTCCAAGTAATGCAGCTCACCAGGTAGCAGTGTGCCACCATCCAGTTCTCCAAGCAATGCAGCTCATCAGGTAGCAGTGTGCCACCATCCAGTTCTCCAGGTAATGCAGCTCATCAGGTAGCAGTGTGCCACCATCCAGTTCTCCAAGTAATGCAGCTCATCAGGTAGCAGTGTGCCACCATCCAGTTCTCCAAGTAATGCAGCTCATCAGGTAGCAGTGTGCCACCATCCAGTTCTCCAAGTAATGCAGCTCATCAGGTAGCAGTGTGCCACCATCCAGTTCTCCAGGTAATGCAGCTCATCAGGTAGCAGTGTGCCACCATCCAGTTCTCCAAGTAATGCAGCTCATCAGGTAGCAGTGTGCCACCATCCAGTTCTCCAGGTAATGCAGCTCATCAGGTAGCAGTGTGCCACCATCCAGTTCTCCAAGTAATGCAGCTCATCAGGTAGCAGTGTGCCACCATCCAGTTCTCCAGGTAATGCAGCTCATCAGGTAGCAGTGTGCCACCATCCAGTTCTCCAAGTAATGCAGCTCATCAGGTAGCAGTGTGCCACCATCCAGTTCTCCAAGTAATGCAGCTCATCAGGTAGCAGTGTGCCACCATCCAGTTCTCCAGGTAATGCAGCTCATCAGGTAGCAGTGTGCCACCATCCAGTTCTCCAAGTAATGCAGCTCATCAGGTAGCAGTGTGCCACCATCCAGTTCTCCAGGTAATGCAGCTCATCAGGTAGCAGTGTGCCACCATCCAGTTCTCCAAGTAATGCAGCTCATCAGGTAGCAGTGTGCCACCATCCAGTTCTCCAAGTAATGCAGCTCACCAGGTAGCAGTGTGCCACCATCCAGTTCTCCAAGTAATGCAGCTCATCAGGTAGCAGTGTGCCACCATCCAGTTCTCCAGGTAATGCAGCTCATCAGGTAGCAGTGTGCCACCATCCAGTTCTCCAAGTAATGCAGCTCATCAGGTAGCAGTGTGCCACCATCCAGTTCTCCAAGTAATGCAGCTCATCAGGTAGCAGTGTGCCACCATCCAGTTCTCCAAGTAATGCAGCTCATCAGGTAGCAGTGTGCCACCATCCAGTTCTCCAAGTAATGCAGCTCATCAGGTAGCAGTGTGCCACCATCCAGTTCTCCAAGTAATGCAGCTCATCAGGTAGCAGTGTGCCACCATCCAGTTCTCCAAGTAATGCAGCTCATCAGGTAGCAGTGTGCCACCATCCAGTTCTCCAAGTAATGCAGCTCATCAGGTAGCAGTGTGCCACCATCCAGTTCTCCAAGTAATGCAGCTCATCAGGTAGCAGTGTGCCACCATCCAGTTCTCCAAGTAATGCAGCTCATCAGGTAGCAGTGTGCCACCATCCAGTTCTCCAAGTAATGCAGCTCATCAGGTAGCAGTGTGCCACCATCCAGTTCTCCAAGTAATGCAGCTCATCAGGTAGCAGTGTGCCACCATCCAGTTCTCCAAGTAATGCAGCTCATCAGGTAGCAGTGTGCCACCATCCAGTTCTCCAGGTAATGCAGCTCATCAGGTAGCAGTGTGCCACCATCCAGTTCTCCAAGTAATGCAGCTCATCAGGTAGCAGTGTGCCACCATCCAGTTCTCCAAGTAATGCAGCTCATCAGGTAGCAGTGTGCCACCATCCAGTTCTCCAAGTAATGCAGCTCATCAGGTAGCAGTGTGCCACCATCCAGTTCTCCAGGTAATGCAGCTCATCAGGTAGCAGTGTGCCACCATCCAGTTCTCCAAGTAATGCAGCTCATCAGGTAGCAGTGTGCCACCATCCAGTTCTCCAGGTAATGCAGCTCATCAGGTAGCAGTGTGCCACCATCCAGTTCTCCAAGTAATGCAGCTCATCAGGTAGCAGTGTGCCACCATCCAGTTCTCCAAGTAATGCAGCTCATCAGGTAGCAGTGTGCCACCATCCAGTTCTCCAAGTAATGCAGCTCATCAGGTAGCAGTGTGCCACCATCCAGTTCTCCAGGTAATGCAGCTCATCAGGTAGCAGTGTGCCACCATCCAGTTCTCCAAGTAATGCAGCTCATCAGGTAGCAGTGTGCCACCATCCAGTTCTGCAGGTAATGCAGCTCATCATGTAGCAGTGTGCCACCATCCAGTTCTCCAGGTAATGCAGCTCATCAGGTAGCAGTGTGCCACCATCCAGTTCTCCAAGTAATGCAGCTCATCAGGTAGCAGTGTGCCACCATCCAGTTCTCCAGGTAATGCAGCTCATCAGGTAGCAGTGTGCCACCATCCAGTTCTCCAGGTAATGCAGCTCATCAGGTAGCAGTGTGCCACCATCCAGTTCTCCAGGTAATGCAGCTCATCAGGTAGCAGTGTGCCACCATCCAGTTCTCCAGGTAATGCAGCTCATCAGGTAGCAGTGTGCCACCATCCAGTTCTTCAAGTAATGCAGCTCATCAGGTAGCAGTGTGCCACCATCCAGTTCTCCAAGTAATGCAGCTCATCAGGTAGCAGTGTGCCACCATCCAGTTCTCCAGGTAATGCAGCTCATCAGGTAGCAGTGTGCCACCATCCAGTTCTCCAAGTAATGCAGCTCATCAGGTAGCAGCCCCCCTTTCAGAGTTGATGGCTCACGCAACCTCTCTGGTTTGGTTTCCATCACAGATTCATCAACATGCTCCTTAGGCTTGACAATGAGAAAGGCAAGCAGGCAGCAACTCATTTTTTCTTATCAACCAAAATAGCAAAGCCTTTCAATTGAGTCCACTTTTCTGGTGGTACGGGGGGGGGGGAGCAAAATTATTTTTCTTTCTTTCTTTTATATGCAATTGTATAATTTCACTTCATTTGTCTCCTCCTCTGGTTTGATCCTCTGGCACCCTAGGTGGATCTCAAACCTGAGTCAGCTGAGTTTTAGTCAGGATTCTGTCCCTGTTTGCGGTGGAGTTGTCTAAGAATGTCTGAACATTTAGGCTGAGAGCAGCTAACGAGCTGCACCCATAAGCCCTTAGATAGTGTCCTTCAGTCTCCATTTGCCTGTCTAACTCTGAGCAAGCCACTTAATCAAGCACATCTCCTAGTTCACCTGTGAAAAGCAAATGCTTCTGCATAATGGATTTAATTAGTTAAGAAAAAAGTAAAATAAAAGTGGGTGCAGGAGGAGGAAGAGGAGGAACAATGATGAAAGAAAGTTTTAAAGACCTCAATGGAAGGCCTAGACTCTTAAGAGAGCAACAACACATGCACACATGAATGCACTCACATGCGCACACATGCACACACACACACACACACACACACACACACACACACACACACACACACACACACACACACACACACACACACACACACACACACACACACACACACACACACACACACACACACACACACACACACACACACGTGTATGAACACACACACACACACACACACACACACACACACACACACACACACACGTGTATACACACACACACACACACGTGTATGCACACACACACACACACACACACACACACACACACACACACACACACACACACACACACACACACACACACACACACACACACACACACACACACACACACACACACATGTCCACACATACAGACACAAACACACATATACTTGCACACATACATACAACAAAGTTATATAAGATATATATATGTGTGTGTGTGTGTGTGTGTGTGTGTGTGTGTGTGTGTGTGTGTGTTTGTATAGATAATCATAGTATGCAAATTAGACATGCACGATATACCAGAAAATGTATCATTGCATCGGCTCCTTTTCTAAATTAATTTTCCCTTTCATTCCGGTGGTACAGGTGTTTATTTGCAGTAGATTTAGCACTGAATTGCTGTTTTTAACTTCTTTGAATACCTATTACATTTACTGGGAATCCCCATGAGATCTGTGGAGACTTCAGCTAATATTAAGTATTTTACATGTTGTACATATTTTGCTAAGAGGAGCGTCATTTCAGTCATTAGTGAAGTCTGCATGCTAGCAGTCACATTGGATTGCAGCAGAAGCATTTTGGTGTTTGAAGTCTCTTACAAATGGTAAACAGGCAGCATGCAGTTTTATTGGCTTGGTCTGTGCAGCGCTTTGGCAACATGTAGACTGTGAGTGTAGTATGAGGCCACAAGTCAATGGCATAATGTAGAAAGAAATTAGCAGTCAAATCTCTACTGCTGTACAAATAATAACCCCGAGGTTATAATGACAGCAATTTAAATGAGGTCAACTAAGTTCTTCAGAGCAAAAAAGTGAATATAAATTCAAAGCATTCAAAGAAATAATGATCAGTACAAAATCAGTACTAATAAATTACAACATATTGAAACACAGCATCAAACACATGGGATAAATTAACATAAATCAGAGCTTTCCAAATAAGCAAGTATGAAACAAAGAGTACAGTAATAAATGTTGCTTATTTTCTTGGTTTTACAAAATAAATAAATAAAATAAAATAAAATAAAGTTGAAATTGGGCTGTCTAATTTCTGGAGTACATAGAATTTGGCTTTTATATGGGGCCATATGTGTATGGTTTGTATTTTCATATAATTACTTCATCAGGAAATCGGTTGTGGGTGAGTGCGTGGTGTTTTGTTTTCTCCTTTAGGATTAAGCATACACAGTTAAAAAACATATCGGTGGAATTCAGATAAAATTCTCCAGTCTAATTTATAACTGTATGGACAGTATTCAGGATTTCGGGTACAAAGTCATTAAGTAGTATTTAGAAATGTCTGCATCATGACAGCGCAGTACTTAAATAGCTTTTTGCTGCTTGGCTATGTATGGGACTAGGCTGCCTGTAGTCCTAGAGAAAAGATGCTTAATAAATTAGTGCAGCAGTCATGATTGTAGTGAAGGGGTGGGACTACTATCAGTCATGTGACCAACAGGAAAAGTACAAGTAAGGTGATCTGCACAAAGCTAGGCACATTCTTATGTGGAATGAAGACCCTATAGCAGCAGCTGAGGCATGGTCACAAGACCACAGAGGGGCAGCACAGCAGAATGCCAAAATCAGTTCATTACATAGGTGGGAAAGAAGAGGGATAGTAATGCTAGAAAAGGGGAATAACAAGCAGGGGGACACATTTACAAGGGTAACCATAAATAATGAGAGGTTGGGGAAGAAGGCCATATTTGGTAGAAGGGTAGATGTCCATTTGTTATGACTGAAGAAGGAGAGACTGGGAAAGTAACAAGAAGTTTATGTGGGAAGGACAGAGGGAGTAAAGACAACAGCAGTGGTAGACAAACAAACATACACTGCAGACATAGAGCAAAAGGGGTGATATGGACACATAAGGTTGGGGCATCGGTGCGGGGGCACAGGCATACAAATGGAAGACTAGTGGTAATGGAGAGGTTTACATTACAAATAGGGTTTGGAGAATGGCATATAAGGAAGAAGAGTACCATGATGGGAGACAGAGTGTGGTACAGGGGGCGTGTCTGTCGAGCTCAGGAGGAGAACCTATCCAGACATCAGTCTTCTCTGGTTGCCATTTGTGTGACTCCACTAACCATGACAGAAAATATTCTGTGGCACTGATGTAGGTGTCAAACTATGGGATCATTTCAGACACAACCATTCTATGAAGATGATGCTATATGACCATCAAGGACCCCTTCAGGGCTACTCTCAAAACACAAGCCTTTGTCCTCTTAGTGATGGCCATCGAAGCCAACTGTGCATCCTTCAAATCAGCTTCAGCAAGGTAACCTTTATTTCCATAAGGTGAAGCAGGTATAGTGACCACTGGTGACCCACCACCAGATGTGTCATCTGGTTCAGACCTAGGTTCCTGCTGCCACTCCTTAATCTGCATCACAGCTGGACCTGTAGAGGGATTTAAAAAAACAGATGAGGAAAAAAACATATAAACACAAATACATGTTAAAGAAAGAATTACAACTGTACTATGCAGTCATGCACATAGTATATGTAGTCCCACAGCTGGACGAATCTTTTAGATCCCTTGAGACAGACTTCCATGTTGAAGCTGCAATCCTTGGCCACTGGAAAAAAAATGACAAAGATGCCAATACAATGTGAATCGGTTAAAGGAAGGCAAGGAAACTAAAACGTAATACCAATAAATAAATAAACAATTACAAATCTACATTGTCTACAATAAAATTTCACACTTTCCCTAACTCTGCCTCCCATTGGTGAAGAAGGCTAGGGTGTTGCTGCCAAAGGTCACTATCTTGATGCCAGTTCTGCTCAGCGGAATAGATAAGACCACTAATAATACCACTAATGTCACTCATAAATATGACAAGCTGGGGCCAAGCCCCCACTTTATATAATGGGCCATCACAATGAGTGAGCAGATGCTCATGATTGGCTCTCTGCTGGAGATACTGAAAACTCCTGGTCTTCTGCTCACACCAGTTTCTAGCCCTGATGAAACCAGCACCTAATGAGGCCATGTTCACCTCACGGGTGTTAATGAGGGGTGAAATAACAGCCGCACATTTGGGCATCATATGACATGCATCAATGAACAGCACTGGTGGATTAGTAAATCTTTCACTAGTAAAAGTCACAGTGGTAGTGACTCCCTATCTCCATTGATAATACAGTGCACACCGTTAACCATTCCTGTTACAGTGTGATAATACAGTGTACACCATTAACCATTCCTGTTACAGTGTGATAATACAGTGTACACCGTTAACCATTCCTGTTACAGTGTGATAATACAGTGTACACCATTAACCATTCCTGTTACAGTGTGATAATACAGTGTACACCGTTAACCATTCCTGTTACAGTGTGATAATACAGTGTACACCATTAACCATTCCTGTTACAGTGTGATAATACAGTGTACACCGTTAACCATTCCTGTTACAGTGTGATAATACAGTGTACACCGTTAACCATTCCTGTTACAGTGTGATAATGCAGTGTACACCGTTAACCATTCCTGTTACAGTGTGATAATACAGTGTACACCATTAACCATTCCTGTTACAGTGTGATAATACAGTGTACACCGTTAACCATTCCTGTTACAGTGTGATAATACAGTATACACCGTTAACCATTCCTGTTACAATGAACATTCAGAATCATGTTTTAAGGAAGTGCGTTAGCAATTTTCCAGATTTATTCTTGTATGCCTATGACTGCATGGCTGCTCTTTTTAATTATAATTCAGAACACTGTTTAAGGGCCCAGTCTACATTTGGAGAAGCATAACTGTATTGTTCTTTCCAACACCTTTGATAATGGAGTCTAGTGTGGCTTGCAATTGGGCTTTTGCTGCATCACAAGAAACATAGAGGTTTAGCTTTAAGGACTTCCAGTATGGATAAAATAGCATCTAGTTAGTGAGGTTAGAAGTTGTAAGATCAGGTTTCTCTTAAATATCGTTTGTTAGGCATCAATGCAATATTCTCTTTGCACAGGCATAGGAAAAAAAAGCCATATTTAAGTAGGCCTATATCTTCATTTTGAATTTTATATATTGCATGCAGTTTCAGTGAATTAAATTTCAATAGAAAGGAATGTTTTGATGAAGGATTCAAATGAAATAACCTTCAGTCAAGAATACTGATAAGAACCAAATGTGCAGTATTGTAAGTACAAATAGATCTTGTTCAGATAGTACGAAGCTTGGGAACCAAGGTTAAAAAGATGTGTAGAAATTTACAGGGTTTTGGTATTATTAGGAGAGATACTTCAGACACAGAAGTCAGTAAGTTAGTTCAGACTGATTCGCAGAAAGTCTTACCAGTGCAGTCCATAGAAATTTGGTACAGACACTTGAGACTGAGTGCAGAAGGAATAATTCTGAATACAGAATTTACATATAGTGTAATGAGGCCAGAAGCTACAGACATTGTAATTTAGGTTGTTTTTATTTACCGGTACTTTTACTAGAGACAGTAAGATTTGATTTGCATATTGCTGACATTTACCTACACTGTATGTTACCACTACATAATAAACCAAAAACTGACACATAAAGGAGAGACTGGCAATTAAAATCTAAAGACATTTCTTCAAGTTATTTCCAGTTTATTCCAGTATTCTACAGTCCTTTCAATTCTTACAGAAGTCAAGTAAGTGTGCACTTGTTCAATTATGTTTAGGGGGAATTGAAGTCAAGGAAAAGCAAAGGATCATCCTGCCAGTGTTTTGAGAGCTTGCTGTTGGGTACCTTGGCAAAGAGTAGCTCTATAGCATTGCGATCAGACATTATAAGGGCCTTCCAACTTATCTAATAAGTCCTGAAAATTAGACGCTGCCAAAAAGGTTCATCAGTTCATAGATTCTCACTAACCTTATGACCAAAGAGACCATTAAGAAGCTTGATCAGATCACTCAGTGCTGGTGGGAAGCTGACAAGGTAAGGCATTAAATAGATTCTTCCTAACGTGTGTCAAGAGAAAATTTTATATCACCCATACAATCATCCAGACTGGATTTAAAATTTGTCAGGTAAGTGGTTTGTCTGATATGTAAGGGAGCGGATTCCAGAAAGGGAAGACTACCTTGGGGTCGGTACCTGTTGCATCACCTGGTGTCATTAATGTGGAAGTATAGTATTAGGCTGCAGAACTAACATTTGTTAACTTTACAATTGGTTCTGTTTAGATAAAGGAGTTTGAAGAATGCTGGATTATTTATAGCATCTAAGACTAAGTATGGAGACTGCACAATACTGAGTATTGGGACAGTGTGTGTTGAGTCTATCAGAGTAGTGAAGGGTACCGAGACCCACGACCATTTATGTGAGGAAAGCTTGAGGACTATCAGGTTGGTTTTGCTGCTTAGTGTGGCACATGGCAAAGGGACATCATATTCAGTGATGGACATAAGGAGATGTTGACCTTGTAGAGATACCTCGAAGGATATGTTGTGCATGTTAAAATGATAATCTAACCATGGTAGAGGCAGTCACAGGAGGGTTTATAAACCTGTGCACTGAAGACACTAATGATTGAGTCTGTTTAACCAGACTGGTATCTACATGGTATGTAGTGATGATTCTAGAATTACCAAAGGAAAGTAACCTACATTTCTTGGCATTGAGTGTAAGTCTGCGCATAACAAGGATTTGTTTGATCCACACAATGCTAGAGAATATCAGTACCATAACTGTCCCATTTGTTATTATCAGCAAAGGTGGTTAGCCATCATTTCTTGATATTAACTTCCCTTTTGGAGAAATATATGTCAAACAGGGGCAGACCCAGGACAGACCCATGTGTGACGCTGATAATAATGTTTTTCTATCCAGAGCAGCATCCCAGTTTAACAGCATAGATTCTACCAGGTAGCCAGTTACCTACTCAGCAAATTGTGAATGGATTAATGTTGAGTTGGGAGAGCTTATCAATAACCCAGAATGGGTGCTAGGTAGCGCAAGTTCATTCAGATTTATAATTCACCAGGGGTCTTTAAATCCCATTTTAGATACAGTATATCTAATAGTGTTTTTAGCCTTCACTGTGTTTCCCATGCGAGCTGTTTAGCATTATGACCACTATAGTGATAAAGTCACCACAACTATTGTAGGAACTGAGGTAGCCTGCAGGGCTGATAAAATATTAAAAAAGGGCTTACGAAAGTCAGGATAATCTGAGCTAGGTCTTTATATGTTTCACACTTTAATCTTTTCTTTATGAACATTATATCAACCCACCTACCACCACCATTCCTAATCATTTGGGATTCATAATTATTTATTGATCACTATTTGTCAGACTGACAAAATCGCAAAACAAAAAGCACCAAAAAGCATATTTAGTGAACATTATTTTAAGTTTTTTTACAGGTGCAGTCACCCTGCAACCCTTATGTTGGGGGAGATCCTACCCCTTAAACTTTTAAACACTAACTCCATAGTTGCTCAACAGTGGAGAAAGGATACTCACAGTACATGTTCCTGTCATGTGGCAGAGATACCATCCTAGTTTATCTCTAACAAAAAGGCAAGCCCTCTATTCAAGAATCTTGGTAAAATACTAATTGGATGCCCTTTCCAGTCACAAAAAGGCAATACACTTCCTGCATAGTAAAAGAAAATATATATATATATGTATATACATACCTTCAGCTAACCTTTCATAGCACTTCTGAACTGGCCTGTCTCACATTACACATTTCATAACACCAGTAACTGATAAACCTGAGTAATGCTAAACAATCAGCAGGTAGAATGTAAACAAGCAGCAGTTACAATGTAAACAAACGGCAGTTACAATGTAAACAAACAGCAGTTAGAATGTAAACAAGCAGCAGTTGCAATGTAAACAAGCAGCAGTTAGAATGTAAACAAACAGCAGTTACAATGTAAACAAGCAGCAGTTGCAATATAAACAAGCAGCAGTTAGAATGTAAACAAACAGCAGTTACAATGTAAATGAGCAGCAGTTAGAATGCACTGTGCTTAACAAATATCATAACTACGATAAGCAGCTAGAAAAAATGAGATCAGTCACAGTGGTGGAGAAACAAACCTAAAAAGGAGAATGAGCAGAGCTTTGCACTGTTTGATACACAGCATGTCTGAAACAGGGTGCTATTAACCTGGTTTGACACATGTTAAAAAAGTACTATTTAACTGAAAGTAATTAAACCATAGAAAGAACTGCCAGACCTTTTACTCACAGAGGAAATTTTGGGGAGTTAGCCTTAAAGGAGATGTGGACCATCCACTTGTGAAGTAAATAAAGGGGGAGAAAGTGGCATATGGCAAATTCTGTCACTATGGGCAAATATTATGGATCAGTAGTCATATGTCTTGGTAAGTTCGTATGTTTATATTTCCATCTGAACATAACAGATTTAAGACTGGATCCTCCAGTAAGAATTGGTGAAATATTGGAATAAACATTCAGATCCATGAGTTATTTGCACAGAATACAGTGTTGGCCATCAGTATGTGCACATCTGTATCAGTTCACCATATGGGATGAGAAGTGGGACTTGTAGATAGTGCGCATTGTTCTAAGTGTTTCACTGTGGGAGATTTCACTTTAGTCTTGAGTCTGACTTTAAAGTCAGGTATATAATATAAGGTTGGTGAGGAGGCAATTTCCTTGGAAGCATATGATTTACAGATATTCTTAGACAAGGTCTATTGTGGGGTAGTGCCATGTTTTTGGGGTTTCATTTAAGTCAGGGAGGTTCTAGTGATTATGTGATACTTTCAGCTATATACTATGATACTACTGCATGATACTCTTACAATGCTTTCTGCACAGAGCCCCTGCTGAGTGCATTTTTTCTGCAACTGAGTGAGACGTGCTTTCTATATGACATTATTTGTCTGCTCTTAGATGTGACTGGCAAAGATCACATTATTAAATATTGACTAATTCACACCCCTTCAATAAATATGCTCCTTATTAACTATTCAAAAAAAAAACTTTAGTAGCTTAATATTTTCCATTTCATCCCGATACATGGTTTTGTAAACAACTGTTATGCATATAGTAGTGACAGCTGTTTTCTCCACATTGATTTTTAATGTTACTTCCTATCTAGTTAGCCAAAAATGTATGTACTATTTGGATTGCTGCTCTCTTGGAAACAAGACTTTCTCCCTTTTGTTCTTATAAACCCTACCATCTGCATGGTCTGTACCGAGGTATTCCTGCTACACTGCCCTGTGGACTGTTTTTCAATGCTTGTCACAATAACCAGGTATCATTCTTCAATTGTTTAATAAATTCAAGAAAAATCCACCCAAAGGTACTAATGTCAGTACTGGAAAATATGTACAAAAATGTTGACATGCACAACTCTTCCAGAAATACAATAAAGGACAGGTGTAGCTGACATTGTGGATATAATTTGTATTGATTTCCATGGAACAAAAGAACATGCCACATATGCATGAACATAAAGTCACACAGTACTATACATGAAACTGCATGATATCTATCTGTAAATATATATTTTCTTTTATTCACAAATATTGTATTAATTACTGGGTCATGTTCAGTTTTATTCCTTAGTAAATCATGATGTGTCCTCACATCTCCTTCCATTGATGGAAATTTGTAATCTGCCACTCTGGTTATTACATGAAGACAGCTATCTGATTCTATCTGAAAACAACTTACATGTCCGCAGCATTTTTATATTTATTGGCTTGACAGTGAAATCACAGTTATATAATTTGTTTTTTTTTTAATTTTACAGGATGATTCTCTTTTTCCTGTAGTTGTATGATCATGAAGTTCATATATTCCAATAAGGAATGGGTGAAGGCTTGATATTTTAGGCAGCAGGTGAGCTTGGCTCCTTCATATATGCAGATCAGAATATGTGATGTATCTTTAAGAAGCATTCCAGTCAGTGGGCACATACATATAAGTACTGAGCATGTGCAAGCAAGAGTGTAATTTTGAGTGAGCAGCCAGAGTGAAAGCATGTATGTGTGTAGCAGTCAGTCAATTAGTTCATTTAAGTTTAATGTTGCTGTCATCCATCCTGATGTGTTTGTGTATAATAGACTACTGAAATGAACAGCCAAGCCACATTGTCTTATTCAGATACACAAGACGAGCAACATTGTATCAGAATGGAATGCAGAGTCAAGACCATGAGGCACGCAGTTAGAAATGGAGGACTATACATGAGTGGATCCTCCAAAGCTCAAATGACTCGCAAACAGGTTAGAAATAAATTTCCAGGTACTAAAACTCACTTAAATGATTTTTCACTGAACAAATATAGAACAAACGATTCAAAATGCTCAAAACAAATGTCTAATTAAACGATATGTTCAAAACAGTGACGTACTGATAAAACTATTCAAAATAATTACAAAAACATTTGAAACAACAGCTGAATCATATAAAATGTATAAAAAAGGGAAAACTACCATTTTTTTTTGCTATGTACTACTTTTTCACATTAACTGAAGCTATTCAAAGTATCCAAAGTGTGCAAAGTGTTGGCAAGTGTGTGCATTATTGCACTGCAGTTATTTCATAAAGTACAGCCATTTCATTTGCATCGCATTTGAATATTATTACAAGTACCTGGTGTGTGTGAATGTTCATACATTATTACATGGGTCAAGTTTGCACTGTGTCTGAAAGTATTTTATTGACATGGCAGAAGGATTTCTTAGACCAAACCAACTTGTGTTTGATGGCAATATTGCAGAAAATTGGAGAGTGTTTGAGCAAGAATACAATATTTTCATACAGGCTGCTTTTTCTGACAAAGACATACATACAAAGGCATTTATTCTACTTAATTTAGCTGGTTCAGAAGCCATTGAAAGAGAGCATTAATTTGTGTATGCACCTGCTGTATTTGCAGGGGACGGGGAAGACTGCCATACTGTGGTATTGGCTGAAGCTCAGGAAGATCCATCATACTTAAAATGTAAATTTAGAGAAATGTGTAACCCCAAATAAATGTTACAATGGAAAGGCACTTATTTTACACAAGAGATCAAAAGCCTGGTGAAACTTTTGCAGCATACATAACTGACTTGAGAAATAAGGATAAAACATGCAGGTTTGGTGATCTGAGAGATTAATTGAGAAAAGAGAGGCTTGTGTGTGGTATTTAAGATGATGCAGTGAGAAAGATTTTGTTTTGAGACAGTGATTTAACTTTAAATAAGGCCATAGAGATTTGTCAGATATATGAACTCACAGAAAGCACACAAATATGCTTACAAATGAAAAAAGCATGCTTGCTGTGTCTTCCAGTGCTAATGTTGATAGTATGCAGCACAAGGGTAAAAGGTACAGGCCTAAGGGCAAGGCCACTTTTGCAAAACCCAGAGCAAATTCAGTAAGGCCTAGGATATGCTCAGTAAAGCAGTGGGGTGACTCAGCAAATCCACAGGCAAACCTCATAGTCAACTGTCGTAATTGCGGAGGTACCTATGAACCCAAATGAGAAACGTTCTTAGCTTTTGGTCAGCAGTACCACAAATGTAAAAAGTGGAATAATTTCAAAAAGCTTTGTAAATAAAATGACCCTCATTCTTTTATAAAAAAAATAAATAAAAAAGAGCATTCAGAGAGGCAAGTTGATCAATTAGAAAGCTGTAACCCTACTTTTTATGTTGATGGTATGTCTGTGCTTGATGAAACTGTCAATGCAGTAAATTTATGGACAAAGAACAAAATATTTTGTACTGTTCAGATCAATGGGAGACCTATAAAGCTCAAAGTACATGCTGGTTCAAAGTGCAATGTTATGTCAGCAGAAACATTTGCTGTAGTAAAAGCTGGAGAACAACTTTATTTGGCAAAGTGTGCAACGCGTGTTGCTTATGGTGGTAAAGAAATTGAAACCAAAGGATTGGTAGTGTTTTCATGTTACTGTGCTAGGAACAGCTATGACTTGCAGTTTTACATAGTCAAGAGACACGTGCAGTCATTATTAGGCCTCAGAGACACTTTGAACATGGGACTGCTTTCATTTAACAAAGAAGTCCACCATGTAAGCATGAATGAGAACAACTCAAATTTTGCACAAACCATTTTTAACTATGTTGATATTTTTGAAGACAGACTAGGGAAACTCCCAGTTGTATACTCCATGGAATTAGACCACAAGGTCAGCCCAGTCATTAGACCAACATGGAAAGTTCCAGTAGCTATGCAGAACAGAGTCAAAGCTGAGCTAGACAGAATGGTGAATTTGTCCAGTAGAAGAACCAACTGAATGGGTATCTTCCATGGTGGTAGCTTATAAGAAAAGCTCAGATGATATTAGAGAGAGTTGAACAAAGCACTAAAATGACCTCATCATCTAATGCATACAGTCGAGGAAGTTGCTGCCCTTATGCCAATTGGCACTGTTTTTTTCTATTTCAGATGCAAACAGTTCATTTTGGCAAATTATGCTTGATCAAAAATCTTCATTGTTGACCACATTCAGTACAGCATTTTGAAGGTACAGATTTCTGAGAATGCCATTTGGGAAAAATTCTGCCAGTGATGTCTTTCAATGTGCAATGAAACATTTTTTTTTCTGGCTATCCATGTGCTGTTAAAGGAGATGATATTCTTGTAGGAGGCAATGGTGAAGTCGAACATGATAGAAACCTCAGGAAAGTTCTGGAATGAGGTTGTGAAGTAAATCTTAAACTGAATCCTCAGATATATAAATTCAGGCCACAACACTTTCCTTATGTGGTTCATTTTTCTACCAGTTCAGGCTTACGACCACATCCTTCCAAGCAAACAGCAATTCTTGAAATGTCAGCTCCAGACAATGTCCAGGGCTTACAATGTTTTCTTGGCATGATCAACTATATAGGCAAATTCATTCCAGATTTGAGTCAACTTTCAGCACCACTAAGAGAGCTGACATGCAAGATGTAAGCTGGTCCTGGTCAGAACAACACCAAAGAGCATTTGATGTCCTGAAACAGAAAATTGCCAGCCCACCTACTTTAAGATACTATGATGTTCACAAACCAGTAACTCTTTCCTGTAATGCTTCTAAGTTTGTTCTTGCATCATGACTCTAACCAAAGTGAGATGCAGTATGCTCAAATTGAAAAAGAGCTCTTGGCAATTGTGTTTGTATATTCAAAGTTCCATGATTATATTTATGGCTGACCCACTCAAATAGAGAATGATCATCAACCTTTGGTCAGTATTCTGAGAAAGCCAAAGCACACAGGTCCTGCAAGATTGCAATGCATAATGCTCAAATTGCAAAAGTATGATTTCAATCTTGTTTACACAAAAGGCAGACATCTTTATCTTGCTGTTATTTTATCCCGATCACCCAGAAAAAAACACTGAACAGCATGAAAATCAGGTTTTCTTCCACATGACTTGATGAACTTAGAACTCATACAGCTACAGATACAATTCTCCAGAAGCTTAACCACTTTATCAGTTGAGGACGGCCGTCAAAGCAATCTTGTTTACCCCTAGACGTGCAGCAGTATTTTCCATACAGAGATGAGATTTTGATGGAAGATGGTATCATCATGAAAGGTCCAAAAGTGATTGTTGCAAAATCCTTGCAACAAGATTATATTAATATATTGCATTGTGGCCACCCAGGAACTGATTCTACCAAACGAAGAGTGAGAGGTCTAAGTATTTTTGCCTTCTATGTCAACAGATATTGAGAAGGTACTTTCATCTTGTTCTGGTTGTAGTAGTACTAAATCACATCAACAAAAAGACCCACTTCAATTAAGCTAGATCCCTGAACTACTTTGGTCAACAATAGCTACAGATATCTTTGAATGGAAAGATCAACATTATTTGGTGTTAGTAGGCTCTTATTCCAAATGGTTTGAGATTGACCTACTTCCTAACCTAACATTCAGTATTGTCATTATTAAGTTGAAGAGACAGTTTTCTGACCATGGTAGTCCAAAAAAAGTAATTTCTGATGATGGCACATGGTTTACAAGTCATCAGTTCAAAAGATTTGCTAAAACATGGGACTTTGTTCATGTTACTAGTAGTCCTGAATACCCGTAGGCAAATGGCTTGGCTGAATGCACAATTCAAAGTGCAAAACAGCTGTTAGAGAAATCCAGATGGGACAATACTGGTGTTTTTCTAAACTTGCTTAATCTCAGAAACATTCCTTGTCATAATTTACTTGGTTCACCTGCTCAGAGACTCATGTTGAGACAAACCAGAACCACACTACCAATCAATAAGAATTTGTTGGTTCCATGTGCTAAAAACAACAAAGCAGTAAAAGCCCAACTCCTAAAGAAATGTTTGTCCCAAAAGTCCTACTATGACAAAACCAGCAAACCTCTGAATCTGTTGAAAGAAGGAGAGATAGTTTGGATGCAGACAGCAAAAGGATTTGATCAAATTGGACTTGTGAAACATTTGTATGAAGAACCAAGATCATACATCGTTGAATCACAGGGAATGGAATTTAGGTGTAATCAGAAACATTTATTACAGGTGTCCAAGCCAGTGTTGCAGCATCTTGCTTGTAATGGAGACTTATTCTCAGAGTGATTTGTCCACTGTTCTGGTTCCAAAGGATATTTCATCATCTGTTCCTGAAAGTATCCCTGAAAATCCTGAAGCAGAACATTTCCCAATAACTGTCTGTGTTGCTAAACCCAGTTCTAATTATTACATTATGAGGTCAGATCATATCTCAAGACCTAATCCTAGATACACAACAACCTGGACATGATTGTCATTGTGTGTTATTGTCTGTATAATTTGCATGCCTATTCAACTATCATTGCCATTACAAGACAGATGAGTCAAAGGGGGGGGGGTGTAGATCAGAGTGTGTGATGTACCTTTAAGAATCAATCTAGTCAGTGGGCACATGCATATAAGTACTGAGCACGTGCAAGCAAGACTGCCATTTTGAGTGAGCAGCCAGAGTAAAATCATGTATGTGTGTAGCAGTCAGTCAGTTTGTTTAAGTTTAATATTCCTGTCATCCATCCTGTTGTGTTTGTGTATAATAAACTACATAAACGAACATCCAAGCTTCATTGTCTTATTCAGATACACAAGATGAGTGACAATATATATTTTTCTTCTCTAATGTTGACTGCCATTGCAGTAGGTGTGTACTTGGATGAGTTTGCCTCATCCAGGTTGTTGTCTGTGCCTCATGCTCTAGATTCATCATAGTGGGCCTTTCCTCAGATATCTTCAGGGGGTAGAGTCTTACCTCCTATGAAATCTATTATATGGCTTTAGCTACATGGGGACCCTTTGTGAGGTTGGAGATTCTGTCAATTAACAGAAACAGCTGTTAAATATCTGAAGTTATCAAGAGCAACTGCAGATGAACTTTGATCCACCTTTACCTGGCTGCATGACTGAAGTTATCACCCATGCTAACTACCCGAATTCCTGTATTTTAAGAATTATTACATGATTATGCTACAAGCAGTAAACTCAAGTGCGTTGTTCTCTCTCCAATTTGTAGCAGTTTGTGACAGAGCATTTAATTAAAAAGCAACCATTATCTTTCTGTCTCTAGCCTTGCCGGCTGTTGTGCAAACTTAGGCAATGTCCTATACACTTGAACTGCTACAGGACTGTAGAGAACACCAGAAATACTATTTCTGATAAATTCGGTAAGTTCCTTTAGTAGCAGTGGCCAGCACACCATGACAACTTACTTGTAGCTTAGAAGAGTTAATATCAGACCCTCAGCTGCTTCGAAATCAAAGGTTGCCATTTATATTTATGGCATGACTCACTAATGTGTTTAATTTGTCCGTTGTAACAAACTGCTGCAGCACTAAAATGCCAGCTCTGAAAACTTAAAATATTTCAGTAGATAAAATGTCAGATTTAATATGTTCATTACGTTCTCTGCTAACAAACCTTCAGCTCACTATTATAGTCTCATTTTAAAAATTACCTGTTGCTACAGCGACTTCTCTGTGTAATCTCTACTGCTGAACACATTGTTGCTGCAGGGTACATTGCCTGTATGGTGCAAACCAAATAAAACATTTCCATTGGATTAGTACAACTCTTAACTTGAATTTAAGCCATTGCCTGCTGTTTCCATGACAACAGTCATATGCCTCAGGTAGCTGAAAACATAGCACCACAAAAAATACATGTCTCAATTTCTTATCCAGGCATGATCAACGTAATAACATTAATTTCTAATAATAACCAATTATTTGATATCCCTGTGGCCAGATTGTTTTTTTTTCCAGGATTCTGCATGTACCTGTAATTGCATTGCACTCGTGTTTTGTTAACTAATTACATAAGAATACAAACACACACGCATGCACGTGCGCGCGTGCACACACACACACACACACACACACACACACACACACACACACACACACGCACACACACACATACACACACATGCACTTACAAGGTATGTTGACAGTTCTAAGGACTATTTCAGCCATGACTTGGTCTCGGGGCAGAAACAGTATACAATAATAATTTAGAATGTGTTAGAATGGATACTGCAGATTTTGCTACAGCCTTTAAGAAAACATTTAGAAAGATTAACACATTGTAGTGCAGTCATTTCACATTATGTAGAACTTTGCATGCTATAGTACTGAAATAAACATAGTTGCAAAACTATATACGTAACATTCCAAAAAGAACGTAACTGTGAGGTTATGTTATTCAGTTGTTAGGACTATCAGTCAGCATATTAATTAAACAAATGCTTAATATATTTACACAGGATGATTCTGAGAGATCTTCAAATGAAAGGCAGTAAGTCCACTTCATCCTCTTCCAGGTGCTGCTGAGTAGCCTGTGAAGGCCTTATATAGTTTAAGTTATATTTCACTATTGTTACTGACATGGTTGTTTTATTCTTGTAATGCTTGTTTTTCTTGTTCTGCCATAATCGCTTCCTGGTTTCAGATTATTTTTCCCTTTTATTTTTCTGTTATTTTTCATTGTGCAATGCTCCATCTCCATGTAATTCTCTGTGGAATGACCACTGACCTTTGATATCAAATAAAGGAGTCTCACTATGGTACGTGAAAGTGAGGTGTTTTTGCTAGTGACTGCAGTGATGTCCAAGTTGTTGGTTTAACTACTGATGCTGGATTTCTATATCCGTACAAGGATGATCCTTATCTGAGTTCAGTAGGAAGTTCAAAAAACAGCGATGTTGAGGTTGTGTGGTCTCCGCCATATCATGCTGAAGATATTTGGGAAATCACAAATACTATGAGTTCTGCTAGAATATAATGAATCACTTTAGTTGTTGATTACTAAATGAAATTTATATATATATATATCTAGAGAGAGAGAGAGAGTCAGATATTTTAATGTGGTGACAGCATTACATTCATTTTGCAATCACACTTCCTGCTATCACTGCTGGTTCACAGCAGCGCACTGTTGTTTTTCTTAATGCTTTAAGTGGCCGTGGTGCGTGTTTGGGTAAAATCTTTTTGTTTGGTATGTAGGGTGTAAAGTCAGGGAACGGCATTGATCATTTGAAAATTAGCTATGAATATGTGATTAGGAATTTGCAATATATCTTAAGATGTGTCTCATACATTACTGCATACACAAAGATGTGTGTGTGTATGTGTGTGTGTGTGTGTGTGTGTGTGTGTGTGTGTGTGTGTGTGTGTGTGTGTGTGTGTGTGTATGTGTGTGCACACGTTCACACACAAACATACATGCTCAGTTGCCCTTGTGCAAAAGAATGACCTTTAGTGCAGTATTTAACTTCTGTATGTAATGTGAACTTTTTTTTTTACTTTTGAAAAAAATGTAATATAGACCTGTAGTAGAGGTGTCTAGTGCAGTTTATGAGAGAACGAAGGGTTAGTCCTGAAACCATTTGGTGGTGATACAGAAAGGTAGCACAATGATAGTGCTGGGAGTAGATTACAGAGATAGACTGTGTTCTGCACACGGGAGCCATATATATACTGTATGCAGCAGGGTTGTGATAAAGTTTTGTTTGTGTGTGTGTGTGTGTGTGTGTGTGTGTGTGTGTGTGTGTGTGTGTGTGTGTGGTGTGTGTGTATGAAAATCTATTCGGGGACATTCTGCAATATTATGGACAGCTGAGAGGAATGCACAGCACAACTAAAATCATATCTTGGCTTAAATACCTGAGAAAACACACTATGCACACACCCAGGTTATTGGACTACCAGTACCAGTATGATTCACTCATAGTCCATGTGGGTGTAAATGACCTGAGACCTACCTTGGTGGACTATATGAAGACAGACATCATGGGGCTCAAAGAATATGAGTTCCAGGCTAGTATGTAACCTAGCATTACTGCCATGATATGAACACAAGATGACTGTCTAATAATTGGCCGGGTTTTTGGTGTCATTCTAAGGGGTGCCATATTTGTCAACATGGAAGGAGATAGTTAAAATACTATGCTGCTTTGTCAGGGATAGTCTGTACCTCTCCCATCAAGGCATTCAAATATTAGCTGAAATATTGTCTTCACCCATAGTGCCTTTTTTAGGCAATGTCAAACTGAAAGTACTTTGAACATAGCAAATCAAAACCAAGAAAATCTAAAGGTGTTGCTACTCAATGCTAACAATCAAAACAAAAAAACTCCACCTCCACTCCTTACAAGCTCTCCTTACTCTAGAGAATGCTGACATCTGTGCAGTCACTGAGACATGATTTAAAGCCATGGTGAACACACCAGCAGTGCCAGGCTATAATGCCTTCCACACTTTTAGACCAGTTACTACACTGACAGGGACTAAAGGTGGAGGTGTCTCGATTTACATCAAAAATAAATATACCTCAAAGCTGGTCATGCAGGATGATGCACTTGAGCTTTTCCATGTTTAACTCACCATAGGCAAAACTCCAGTACCACTTCCTTGCAAGGTATATGTCCCCCTGTATGACCCAGGAAACTCATAACATGTATATTAGCTTACTTCAAACACTCACCATCCAATTCAATACCATATTCATGGGTAACTTTAATTGCCCTACTTTTAACTGGGAATCATATACAGTACCAAATGTGCAGGCTCACAGATTCCTGGATTTTGTAAACAGAAACTTCCTCAACCTGATTGTCAATATGCCTACCAGGGAGAACAAATGTATCAGCTCTGGTTCTCACTTAAATGGAAAGGGCTGCATCTCCCCTCCAGTGTAATGTACTCAATAGTAAGGTCAGACCACAAAATGGTCTCCTTTGGAGTAAAAATATAACTTGGAACTCTAGCTAACCCTGGAATGTTCAGGAACTACTCTAAGCCTAAATTCCTACTATTAAGTGATAACCTGGCAAAATGTTAAGTCCCCCTAAACCCTGATAACACTGCTGTCTACATGGAGCTGTTCATAGAAAATGTGGCAATGTGCCCCTCTTTATCCCAAGCCAGCGATCAAGGAGCCCTAATCCTCACCACTGACACTGGTGAAAGATGGCTGCTAAACATAGGAATAATGGATTTATACAGTATTTCAAAACACAATTTCCCCCAAGATCACACAGGGAACCAGCTCCACTGGTACTGGACTCTCTGTCTCTCCAGATTGCAAACAAGACCCACCTTGGAGTACTGTGTTCCATTTCCAAGTATCTGGCTCACATACTTGAATATCTGATTTTTCACACACACACACACACACACACACACACACACACACACACACACACACACACACACACACACACACACACACACACACACACACCTGGGAAAGGCTGATGCAGATTCACCAGCTGTGCCCCCTCTCTCCAGATTACAGGGTAGCTGCCACCAGACAAATACTCAAAGGGTCTTACAAATGGGTAAGCAATTATATTATGTCAGATTAATACTGATATGAATGGTAGAGTGTGACTGAAGCAGTAAGGCTTTGTGGAGTGGTCACAGTGATACTAAAATAAGCACAGGTACTCTCAAGATACTAAAAGTGTACTTCTGCAGTGGTGCAGCAGTAGTGTTGTTGCCTCACAGCAAGAGGTTCTTCCGTTCAATTCTCGGCTTGGGTTGGGAGTGCCTTCTGTGTGGAGTCTGCATGTCCTCCCCGCGGTCGAGTGGGCATTCAAAAGACATGTGTTGAATGGGTGTGCCTTCATTGAAGGTTGGGCATCGGGCTGGCAACTCGACACCATAAAAAACAGCTGCCAATTGTTAGCAGACTGGAGTTCCGCTGTGGCGACCCCTAACCAGGAAAAGACAAAAGACAAACAACAACTCTCAAGATACTAAAAGTATTCACTAAAAGACCAGCCACAATGAAAAAGGTATAAAATATTTAATAATGGATAATAAAACTTGAAAATAGGAAAATACTCAATATTTAGTTACAATAACCATCAGAGTTTTCAGTCACAGGAAATATAAAATAGCACAGTTGGATAGAATCTTACATGCAGAAAAAAGAAATAATACTGAACTAATCTCACTGTACTTTTCCTAACTGAACTAAAGAGAAACTGACCCTAGTTAAACTCACTTAATATTGCAAGTGAAGATGTACTGCTGAGATGATCACTTTCACAAGCAAGATGAGATACTCCACATACACACTGAACTGTACAACTAACAGATGAACAGCTATTACTGAACTGTGATAACTGACATAGATCTTTTATATCGGGTTCCAAAGAAAAACAAAAACAAACAACAAACTGCTACTGCCAGAGTTCCGTCCTTCAACTGGTTATAGAATTACATCACATCTAGCCACCTGACTCTGGCACAATTTACTTTCAGAACTCTGTTTCAGCATTTTAACATAAGTAACTTTTACAAATACATTTTTTAATACAATCATCTGTACAAATTAAAGTGACAGTCAAATGACATAAGATTATTTACAAAACTTCAGAAAGTCATGCTGGCATATGCCACACATGCACTGTCTAACTTCTGATACAGCTGGCAATACCTCACAATGTCACAGCAGCTATATACAAGCATGCTAATAGTGACATAGAGGCAGCTGTATCCACCAGGAATAAGTACACAACTAACTCAAAAAAAAACAAGCCACTCTGGTGGAATCAAAATGTCAGTAGGCTGTATAACAGAAGTAAGACAATCTTGGCAAAAAATTAGGAGGTTTAGCACCCAGCAGGATAAAAGATCTCTCATCAAACTAAACAAACAATTCTGGGGATAAATAAAGTCTACCAAAGTCAAATCTAATGTAATTTTGGCATTCCAGGCCAAGGGCAACTGCAAGGCATTATTTAGCTGTGTCCTTAACCTCAAAGGCAATACACAATTGTGTGCAGAGCTCATTGTAAATGGAGCCACCTATACTGAGCTAGAAGATACAGGAAACCTACTGGCTGACAAATTCAGCTCCAACTTTACCCCTCTCTATTTCTCAGCTTCTCCTTAGGAAATACCATTACATATATATCCCCCAAATATCACTATGGAACAAGTCCTCAGTGCTCTTTCTAAGGCCAAGAACATTGCATCAATGGGAACAGACAATATTTCTGGCTGCCTTCTAAATTGCATGAAAGAGGACCTCTGGAATCACTGTTTAACCCTAGCCTCCAATCAGATTTAACCCTAGCCTCCAATCAGATTTAACCCTAGCCTCCAATCAGATTTAACCCCAGCCTCCAATCAGGATTCAGGCTTTACGAATGGAAAGCATCAACAATTACCACTCTGCACAAAGGAAGTCCATCTACAGACCCTGGAAACTGCAGACCCAAAAGATTCACTAGTCCCATATGCAAAACCATAGAATTATTATGGAAATGGTCAATAATGACTTAAGAAACCTCCAGATATTTGACTCAACCCAGTTTGGTTTCATCTGTGGCATGGCATGCCTACTCATTGTGATGGACTTCTATGAGAAGGTCACCAAAACAATGGACAAGGGCAAAACAGTTCATGCTGTCTACCATGACCTAGCCAAGGCAGTTGGCATAATACCTCACTCGGGCATTGTTGACAAACTCAGGAAGATAGCTATAAGCCCTAATGTCACCTGATGGAGAGCCAGCTGGCTGACAGACAGGATCCAGGAAGTTAGAATTGGGGAGTCCGCCTCTACAAAGAGGTCAGTGCCTCTCATGGATTGGCCTTGGGACTGCTCCTTTTTGGCATCTTCTTCTCTGAAGTTAAGGCCAATGTCAAGGGCCTTTGGCTGACCAAATTTACAGAAAATTGAAAATCAGGAGCAGTCACAGAATCCCACTCTCAACATTAATATTCTCCAGGAAGGACTGACAGAGACAAATAACTTGTGTCAGAGCCATGGACTAAAACTAAATGCCAATAAAAGCACAACAGTATCCTTTAGGAAGTCAGCTACCCCTGGTAACTTTCATATTGACCTTTAGGAAGTCAGCTACCCCTGGTAACTTTCATATTGACAACACACCTCCTAAGAGTCAACCCTGTAGTCAGGGACTTGGGGACACACATAGACAGTAATCTAGCCTTTGACCATCATGTGCCTACAGTAGTAAGGAAATCATTCTGTGTTGTGCTAATTATAAACAAAGGTATGGCATCTCAGTCCAAGGAAGTCATTGTTCCACTGTATTTGGCATTCATCAGACCTACCATTGAGTAGGTATTTACCTATCTAGGCTCACCCAATAAGTGGAATGTCTGCAGAGGTTCTTCACTAAAGGAGTACAAGGCATCCGTAACATGCCCTGTGCAGAACACCTCAAAAGCCTATCCCTGTATTCTGTCTCCTATGGGCTGCTGAGGGGAGATCTATGCCTGGCATACAAGGTATTGTTGAACCCCATCCTGATGGACCTCCTGCATATCTGTAAAACAAACAGCACCAGAATTACCTGTACTAAAGACATAAACCTTGTCTGTGATATAACTAGGACTTGCTGGAAAGATAGGTATGTATCCCAGACACTACCCCATCTATAGAACAGGCTCCTCATCCATGTGAAGCAGAGTTCCTCTTTAAACAAATTCATGTGTAACTTGGAAGACTGGATATGGAAAAGAAAATTCATCCCTGGTTTGGCACCTATATCTCTAATGGACACAAGCAACTTGTAAATGGTTCATCTTCCAGGGTCCATTTTCTAAATATTTCATCTCCGAAGCCCCTAATTACACATATCAAAGGTACCAGAACCTGTTAGAGATTTGGGATGCATGGCTAGGCTTAAAAAGGCCCCAGCTGTCGTTAGCCTAGTACACACCTATGAACCTATAAATGAGGAACTTCTACAGAAAAAAACACCCCTTTTATGTCATTTTAAAAATGAACTTTAACAAGCATGAAGCTGCCAGCAGTACAACACACAGATAGAACTGATTTCACTATTACACAAACTTAACGGTAACTCCTTGGAAAGTAATGCCATGTAAAATCATAGAATACCCAGTGTAATATTCATTAGATTACAAAACTGAATGCACATTGTTAATTCCACATATTATATGATAATATAAGTTAAAATCTGCATATCTACATACGGGTCTACTTCTAAATTTTGAACTTTCAAAATGTTGACTTTGTTATGGTTGAGCCCATAAGATCAAAGTTTTGAAACTTCAGAATTGAAGTAAAAAACAATAAAAACAAAAAGTATATATATTTTTAATGATTGCAGGATGGCAAGCTCTCCTGCACTCTCCACACCCACAGCTAATTAAATATATCAACTATTGAGATCACACTACAGAGAGGAAAATGGGAAATATACCATTCCACATTGTGCGGTAATCTCCATTTAAATGGTTTGAAGTTTCAAAACTTCGATCTTGTGGTCTCAATCATAGGAAAGTCAATGTTTTCAAAGTTCAAAATTTAGAAGTAGACCCCTACACACATATATGCCTAAGTATACATAACATATGAATGCGAGCATTAGATCACAGTAATATAGAAACATGAAGACTTTTCCAAACTGGAAATCAAGTGTATTACATATCTTATGTATGTCTCCAAACTTTACAAAGTATATATGTATATGCATTGATTAGACATTTGAAATGGCTGTCATGTCTAAAATGCAGAGATATTTTGCACTAATGGCCTACATTAATCAAAAACTTTCAGATATTACTGACATAATGCATGAGTATTTAGTCCTGTTTTTTGTTTGTTTTGTTTTTGTTTACTCATTCCTTATTTTCCAAATGTGACCCTTTAATGTATATGTTAACATCCAGTGTCATTCCAAGACACGTGTCAGTGTCCACCCCAGATTTCGCATATGCCCACTTGCATATATGGCTTGGGCACCATGCTAATGTTTCTTTCACTTCTACTTTTTTTGCATGCTTTTATGCCGTTTATATCATCTTTCTTTACAACCTCTAAAAAAGGAAATTCACCCCCTCAAAAACTGCATCCCAGTGTTCCCTACTTCAGATTTGCTTTCCATCCTAGCCAGATCCTCTTGTGCAAATGTCAGCTTGCATGATGGTACTGATTGCTGCTGTGCTATAAATGCCTGTTCCAGGTGGTGGTTAACTTGGACATCACTTATAAATGCCTGTTCCAGGTGGTGGTTAACTTGGACATCACTTATAAATGCCTGTTCCAGGTGCTGGTTAACTTGGACATCACTTACAGTGCAACCAGCACTGCAAATTGTCCTGAAGTTTTTCTCTG